>NC_053154.1:15784698-16102348 GCF_016835505.1 Polypterus senegalus | reverse complement strand
CACCTTAGGAAACCTTTACTAGAAAAACCCGAAATAAAGACACAATAAACACACACACACACTTAGATTATCTCAGTAAAATTAATGTCTGACGTAGAGTCAGAGCACCTAAGTCCCGGCATGTCATTCAGACCGAGCGAGATCATACAGTTTGAGCACTCATATGACTGGCGACTCTGCTGTGCAGTGTGACTAGTCGCTTGCCCACAATCTCTTATAATTGCACAGTAGATGCCCGAAAATCGCTGGGAAAGTCGTCTAATGTAACACAGGCTTTATGTGACTTATAACACTGGTCTACAAAAAAGTATTTTTTGTTTGCTACTGGGAACTTCAGACCAGCTCCCTATTAAGTTTTTAACATTGATTTCATATATGAAATCAGAATTAAGCTAGCACATCAGGTTTTTGAGATACATATCATTGCTGTTTTGACACTTTTGAATCCTCTTTAATAAAACCCCTGTGTGCGTCCAGGTGTCCGTGTGTGTGTGTGTGTGTGTGTCTTCTGGTGAAGTGCACATGCGCGGGGCTGCACATGTTCAGTCTCTCCCTGTGCATTCCCTGTGCAGAGAGAGAAAGAGAGAGACACGCACACACACAGGCGCACGAGAGAGACACACAGGTGCGTGAGAGAGAGACACACAGGCGTGCGAGAGAGACACACACACAGGTGCACGAGAGAGAGATACACACACACACAGGAGCGCGAGAGAGACACACGCAGGCGCGCGAGAGAGAGACACACACACACAGGCGCATGCGTGCTTAGTTGCAATGTTACTTTTCTTGCTGGTTTATTAAATTACAGATTTTTCAAATGTTCATTTTTTTCCCTGTGCTTAAAACTCATTAAAAAAAAGTGTTTTTAGCGAGCGGTTCGTAGCGCTATAGCGCAAACTCTTGCAGTGTTAGTTTTCTCTGTTGTTCAAGGTTTTCTCATTGTTATTCAATGTTTGTACATTTAGTTTACTATTACGCTATGCTTTCTATGGTGTAATTAACTATATTTGTGCTTAAAAACAAAAAAATATATATATTTACATACAGTTCATATGGTCTGGAACGGATTAATTGTATTTACTTACAATCCTATGGGGGACATTGCTTCGGTTCACGACCAAATCGGGTTTCGACCAGAGTTTTGGAACGAAGGTCATGAACCGAGGTTCCACTGTACTACTGTCAGAGAAAATTACAGGCATTTTATGGAAATACAAACCAGTATTACTGAGAGAGAAAATTAAAAGCACACAATACAGTGACACATATTACAGCCACATACAAGGTCCCTTGCCATTTAATATAGACTGTTCCTACTAATGTTCATGCACTAGTGTTCTAGCGCCCGTTATTGTAAAAGGCTTAATGTCTAGTATCAGCATAATATATCAACACAATATCTAGAGTTTGGACTCTTCCACCATAATTGTTTGAATGTGTTTATTCTGAAAACAAACCAGAAGACGATACCAGAGACACGTTAAAGCATATTTATGTCAATTTGCCTCAATATAAAAAGCGAGGGCCTCAGACAATTTTGAGCACAATGACCTCGCTTTTGCGCTTGTACTGCACATTCCTCTCTCTTTGCAAGAACCAACAGCAGTCCCCCTTCATGCTCGGAGGAAATTTTCCCTGATATCGGTTTTCCATCACCTTTGTATCTTGATGAAATCTTTCTCTATACTCATCGTTGACATCGATCGTCCAGATTTGGCGGAAAAAAATGTAAAAGAGAATGTAAAAAATGCATCTTCAGTGACATTCCGGCTCCTATAAGCTAATATACTTTCAGCATATCCTCCACATGCTCAGCATTATTCTCTGCTCTTGTGACTGTCAAGAAAATTCTGGACAACCTGCACGAGTGAGGGTGATGATTCAGTTGGTTTGGTTTCCTTTCGGACTCATCGTCAAGCATCAGTTCACGGATTTCAGGGCAAACAGAAACACCTTCCTTAATTTTGGCTTCACTTTTCTCGAGACCAAACTTATTTCTTATATGCTAAAACGCATCACCTTTACTGTCCCTTCATCTTAGTTGTCCAAGTTGGAACATCATAACTAAGAAGACGGGATGTGCGGGACGAAAACAGTTTTCAGATTTGGAGTCAGCAAATGAAGTTTGTTAAAGTACTGATGAAAGAATCCCAGTAGCAAAATGCTTGTTGACCAGTGTAATCGATTGGTGTGCCAGACTTAATGCTGCTGATCTTGTCACTGGACCATGTCAGTTTAAATGGCTGAAAATCGCTGGATATATCAAATTATGCAACTGGTATAGAAAAATGTATTCTTAAAATTGGTAATCTCTTTGTGTTAGGATAGTATTATAAGCACACCAGTTTTCCTTCTCTTTCTCTGTACGTTTAGCATTCGTTTGCTCAGAGGTTGATGTGCTTGCTGCTTCCTGAGCAGCTCTTCTTTTCTCCACCCTTTTCACATTAAAACTGATTAAATCAGTGTTTGTGTTGCAATTACGTAGTACGTTTTCTTTAATTATTCACTTAGGTGTTCAATCTGCCTCAAGAATGATTTAAGGTATGAAGAGGTAGATGAAGTGATGGCGAAGGTGGTAGGGAATGAGAATGGTGCCCATATGCATGCACCGAGATGGCCGCCCACTGCCAGTTACCAATAGTTGATTCTACAATAAAATGAAATAAAAAAAAAGAATAATAAAAATAATCACCCTGAAAGTGGATAGTAGACGTCACGTAGTATATGCCTACCAAATTTCAGGTGAGTAGTTCAAACTTTTTGCAAGCTACAGGTGATTTAAAATCCTGGACAGACAAACGGACAGCCATGGTAGCGTAATATATCAGAAGATGAGAAAAGTAGACACCGTATTTTACTAAGCATTAAGATATAGGATTAAAAAAAATATTCCTACGTATTATTTTTTATTATTCTGTATGAGTGAGAAACCACCAATAGTTTATTAAGCCAAAGGTTAGACTTGCAGGAGAGCTGGAAGGGATGCCCCCTCGCTTAGAGACAGAATGTGAACTCTTTGGCTGTAAATGATAGTAGCAAGCGCAGAGCTAATAGGGAGTAAGGACAGGCCTTGTCAGACAGACATAATGGACAGAAAGGGTGTGACACTCCTTTGTGTAAAAAATGTTGGTAGGATTAATTAGAGGCAAGATTAGAGCTGTGAAATGATAGGAGTCAGATGAGGTCGTAATGGCTTGTATAATAAGAATTGTAGTAAATGTGAGAGATGTCAATGGCTCCTCACTCATTCCATCTGAATTGAGCCTGTATGTGCACCATACAATAAAGCCTGATTCTTGTTCTTTTTTTATTTTGTCTTATGCAATTTCTCGTATTAGGAATTTGTTCATTTTCACATACCCCTTGGGGTCAGCCATTGTACAACACCCCTGGAGCAATTGAAGGTTAAGAGCCTTGCTCAAGGGACCAGCAGAGTAGGATCTCCTTTGGCAGTGACTCGAACCGGCAACCTTCGGGATACCAGTGCAGATCCTTAGCCTCAGAGCCACCACTCTGCTCAGATTCTGCTGCCTGTCCTGAGACTCTGAGTGCCATCTTTGGGGCTGAGGGTGCCCATGCTGCCTAATCTGCTTTAACACTGGGTGATGACTTCCCAGCAAAGATGTGTTCGCCCCTTTTTCTGACAGTCCAATTGTGTGCTGCCTGACAGAGCTGTTGCTGTACAAGTTCAGCCTCTATCTCTGTCTTTTTTCCATTCTGTTATAGTCTGTGAAATTTGAGACATCAGACTGATGAGTTTCCTTTTTGTGAGTTCTGAAACACCTCATTTTCTATTTCTCGTCACTGCATTATTTGCATTGGATGACTGGATGAGCAGTCCGCTCTCGTGCACACAGAGACCACCCTATGACTAATGATAAAGTTGAATCTGTTTGGTATTGCAAGGCCAGGTTATGGACGAGTTGAGTCACTGGGTATGTCACATTAGGTGACCCGCTTCACAGGAGCACACCACAGACTGCCTCCTGTTAGGTAAATGAAGGATATGACTGAAAATCGCTAGAAAAGTTATCTATGTGACATGGCTGTAACTGGTACAAGTCCTGTATTGCTTTTACCACACTCTTTTATGTGTTTTACTTTGTCTTCTCAGTTGTAATTATTATGATTACAGAGGATAATGAAGCTGGATTTCAGGTCCTCTATGCTGATGAAGCTGGCTTCAGTATGTCCAAGACAAGGAAGTATGTGAGAAATGTTAAAGGGCAAAGAGTGGCAGTCTGGATACCAAGCCAGAGACCAACACACAGCAGGACCAAACAGGCAGTCCACCTTAAGAGCAGGGAAGCCATGGCTCAAAATCAACTCAAAAAGATCACCATGTTTCCATTTCAACAAGACTACCCTGTCACACACAGAATAATGACCAGAAAAAGACAGCCACAGCAGAGGGCATTATGAAAAATATAGTGAGGGCCTTCATTGTCTATCAGGTAACTTGGCCTTATGGCTACATAAACACCTTCACACACCAGGAATGGGTACACCATGCTAGAGTATATTTCAATTGTTTTAATTTGGAAATAGATGCGCATTTATAATTTATAAAATAAAGCAAAGTCCACCATGCTAGTTCATCCTCTCATTTGAATTTGGCCAGAAGTTTAAAGCCACATCACATGGAATAATCACTGTAGCAATACATCTGGGGACATATCTTTGAGCATGTGTAATGCAACCTTGGTAGTGCTCAGGAGAAACATCTAGGCCTCTGACACTGTATGGGATAGATAGATAGATAGATAGATAGATAGATAGATAGATAGATAGATAGATAGATATGAAAGGCACTATATAATAGATAGATAGATAGATAGATAGATAGATAGATAGATAGATAGATAGATAGATAGATAGATACGAAAGGCACTATATCATAGATACATATGAAAGGCATTATATAATAGGCACTATATAATAGATAGATATGAAAGCCACTATATAATAGATAGATAGATAGATAGATAGATAGATAGATAGATAGATAGATATGAAAGGCACTATATAATAGATAGATAGATAGATAGATAGATAGATAGATAGATAGATAGATAGATAGAAAAGGCACTATATCATAGATACATATGAAAGGCATTATATAATAGGCACTATATAATAGATAGATATGAAAGACACTATATAATAGATAGATAGATAGATAGATAGATAGATCTCAATTATTTGCTGCTTCTCTTTTGTCAACAAGGCTATAGAACCCGGAACTTTAGTGTCGTTCTTGTTCCTCGTCGGACTGGCTGTTCGTTGCACTTGGTAAGTTCTGTCGGCGAATGTCGTTTTGTTTGTATTTATTTTTGGTTAAACGTTCATTTTACGCAATGTGCGCAATGAAACATTGGAAACATTGGTATACAACAGACAACAATACTAATAATAAACAATTATATTATTGTAGATGTTTAACGGAGTTTTTACGCTGAACGTGGCGTGAAGCACGCGTCTTGTAATACTGTAATACGAAGTGGTCAAAGAGAAGAGTGTTGGCAGTGTGTTTTATTGATTTTTTAAAATTCAAATTTTAATACTGTAATTGTAGTATTAGCGTTTTCTGTAGTAGATAAAAAAACGCTCATATTGTTTACTCTTTACCTTTAATTGTCAAGCGAATATTTCCATAATCAAATATGCACGCGTCTCTCTTTCTCCACACACACACATTTTATATATATACTCTCTCTCTCTCTCTCTCTCTCTATATATATATATATATATATATATATATATATATATATATATATATATATATATATATATATGATTATGCAGTTCAACTTTGAGTTCTGTATTGTATATTAGTCTAATGTACATTTGGTCTTATTTCCCTTTAAATGTTGTATTTTAGTCGTGTCACTAGAGGGCGATGTCTTGTTAAAAACGCAAGCCGCGCCAGGCTCAGTTTAATCTTGAAATGTCCGCTTCAAATATCTGATAACAACATTTATTTCTATAGCACATTTTCATACAAACAGTGTACCTCAAAGTGCTTTACATGATGAAGATAAGAGAAGGCAGGCAGATACTTTTTATTTTATATATAGTATTGTAATGTTATATTTCCTGATGTTGACTAGATCTGGTCTTTCCATTTTTTTGAGGGTTTTCTTAGTTGAGTTATTTTGCAGTTGAAGTCACAGCTTGAACTGGATTAATGATAGTCGTAGCAGAGATGACTGTTTTTCCATGTTTGTGGTGTATTTTGTTACCATCAAATACTGAACGTCCGTTATAGTGACATCTTAGATCAGTGATTCTTAACCTTTTTTTCAGTCAAGGACCCATTTAAGAATCTGATGAAAGCTATGGACCCCCTTCCCCAGAAGTATTTACATAAACGCAACTTTGCATGCAATCGAGATTTTATTGTCTCATACATAGATGGCATACACAACGTATTATTAAACTTTAAAGTAAACAATTAAAAAACACTTCTTTTTTTATGCTTAAGTAATGGCCACTCATTATAATTATGAAATACATGTACAATCCTCTTGTGCAAATTTAAACAGATCTACTAGTGCTACATCTACTCTGAATCAACAGTACCGGGCTGTATAGTGAATCGTTTATTTAATACGGACCACGTGAAACCTGGGAAGCCCCAGTGAGTCTAAACTGTAAGGATGTCATTTAACAAATAAATGTGGTACTTTTTTCAAATGGAAGTTATTTTTTTTCCAGAGATGTTATATTTGCACTAGACATTAAGCCCGTTAAAATAACGGGCGCTAGAACAGTAGTGCATAAACATTAGTAGGAACAGTCTATATTAAATGGCAAGGGACCTTGTATGTGGCTGTAATATGCGTCACTGTATTGTGTGCCTTTAATTTTCTCTCTCAGTAATACTGGTTTGTATTTCCATAAAACGCCTGTAATTTTGTCTGACAGTAATACAGTGGAACCTCGGTTCACGACCGTAATTTGTTCCAAAACTCTGGTTGTAACCCGAATTAATTTCCAACATAGGATTGTAAGTAAATACAATTAATCCGTTCCAGACCGTATGAACTGTATGTAAATATATATTCTTTTTTAAGTTTTTAAGCACAAATATAGTTAACTACCCATAGAAAGCACAGCATAATAGTAAACTAAATGTAAAAACATTGAATAACACTAAGAAAACCTTGAACAACAGAGAAAACTAACAATGCAAGAGTTCGTGCTACAGCCTTACGACCTGATCGCTAAAAACACGTTTTTTAATGAGTTTTAAGCACAGGGAAAAAAATGAACATTTGAAAAATCCGTAATTTAATAAACAACCAAGAAAAGTAACATTGCAACAATGCACGTGTGCGCCTGTGTGTGTGTGTGTGTCTCTGTCTCTCTCTCGCGGGCCTGCGTGTGTATCTGTCGCATGTGTGTCTCTTAAGCGCGCACCTCTGTGTGTGTGTCTGTCTGTCTCTGGCCTGTGTGTGTATGTGTGTGTGACTCGTGCGCGCCCGAGTGTGTGTCTCTCTCTCTCTCTGCACAGGGAATGCACAGGAAGTGACCGAACACGTGCTGTGTGGCCCCGCGCATGCGCACATCTCCAGAAGACACGGACATCGCGCGCCTGTGTGTGTGTGTGTGTGTGTGTGTGTGTGAGACTCGTGTGCGCCCGTGTGTCTCTCTCTCTCTCTCTCTGCACAGGGAATGCACAGGAAGTGACTGAACACGTGCTGTGTGGCCCCGCGCATGCGCACTTCACCAGAAGACACACACACATGGACACCTGGACGCACACAAGGGTTTTATTTAAGAGGATGATGATTTGCCACACAAAATTCTGTTTTTGAAGTCCAGCGATTTCGATAAAGTTTAAGAAGAAATTTCTTGCCCACACTGGTGTTTCACATTGGATTTAATAGGGCACAAGTATAGTTGGAAAACAGAAGCCTTAAACCTTACCGAGTACATCTTTTTTTTAAGCCAAGATAGTTGTTGAGCATTAAATGTGCGGTTACACACATATTAACAAAATAGCTTATTAATGTAATTTCTGAACAAACAAAAAACAATATTATGAGAGTCAGCTGTTTTAAAACAAAAACCAGCTGTGCGCTACCCTTTACTCCCAGGACGTGGTCTCCTCTCGAAATATAAAATCACTTTAAATGTTTTGTGCCTTGTGGTTGGTTGTATTTTCATTTACAGTACTTCCCTATTTATGTGAGAAAATTCACATGAGCAAATAGAAAACATGTCCTTACCACGTGAAAAACAGTACCAGGAATATGCAGTGATTATTTCCAGATCCCATTTGTTGTGACAAACTTGCATCAGAAACACAGAAGGCTTGTTTTCTTATATCGAATCTCAAAGAGGACGTGAGGACGTATTCAGTAAGCTCTGTCCACATACACATGGGGAGAACGTGCAAACTCCACGCAGAGACTGGCCAGGTTAGTAATCAAACCTGAGCTCCTGGCACTGTGTGACAAGAGCCCACTTTGTGACACCACACCACCCACGGTAGAACATGAGTATTGATTTAAACTAAATAGACTGCCCACCACCAAACCGAAAGGCCAATTCTTTCCCTTTTGCTTTACACTGAAGACATTTGGGTTTGAGATCAAAACATGAATTCAAAATTTCAGCTTTTATTCCTGGTATTGACATCAGGATGTGTTAAATAATGCAGACAATAACAACTTTCACCCACTGACCACCCAATATTTTAGTTGAAGATAGGAACAGATAGTATTAAAGTAAGTTATGTTTAATATTTGTTTGATTTTGATCGTTTCTGTTAGGTAGAATACTCAGTGAGGGCTGTCTGGGTGGTCCCGTGGCCTTGGAGCCCTTGCAGATTTTGTTTTTTGTCTCCAGCCCTCTGTGTTTTTTTCTCTGTCCTCCTTACTTTATTCTTTGTTAATTAGTATTCCCTAATTTTATTTATATATATTTTTTCTTCATTATGTAAAGAACTTTGAGCTACATCATTTGTATGAAAACATGCTATATAAATAAATGTTGTTGTTGTTATAGAAATAAATGTTGTTATATCCCTTGCTTGCTTGCAATAAGCAGTTGGCACTTTGATATCACCAACTGGCTGGTTTCTTCTTTTGGTCTGCTTTTCCCGGTTGTTGCCGCAGCCTTTTCTAGTTGTTTTTACTTTCTTGTAGGGAAAGTTTTGGGAATCGTCCAGAAATTTGAGTTCGAGATTTTGATGAATCTGGACCTTTTTTTGTTTTCTGAAAATACCATTTTTGGAATTATATATGCCGTATGTCTGTCTGTGTGTAAACACGATAACTTGAGTACGCTTTCACTTAGGTTAACCAAATTTTGAATACAAGTATTAGGTGCAAAACGGAGATTTCTGTACACTTTTGGGCTATTGGGCTATTTCCGCTAACCGGAATTGGTACTTGACCTGAAACGTTTCCACAAAAATATTCAAAATTTGATCATTTCACATCATATTATGGTAAAGCACCACATTCTAAACATTTTTTGTCGCTTTGCAATTTTTTCGAAAAACAACCAGTTTTTGAGATAATTGCAATTTTCCGTTTGATGTTCAAATGGTAATCTCTATATATAATCTTCATTTGGATCTTGATCTTTGTTTGTCTGCAAATGAATTAGAAGAAGAAGCACTAGATGGCAGTAGAGAAACAGCTAAAACATAGGCATTGCATTAAGAATCTCCTCCAGGCTTATACTACTGAAGACTGTAGTACGCCAGTCACACCTCAAAACACAGACATTCAAACTAAACAAATTGTTGTGCTTTAAATTAACTAGAGATCTTCATTTAGATCTTGCTCTTTGTTTGTCTGCGAATTCCACACATGCGTAGACCACCTTCCAGTTTAGTACGTTGTTGTTACTCACGGATGTCAACAATGTTCAGAATAATGAAAGGGGTGGTGGACAGTGTTACGCTGGTTAGCTCCTAAGGCCTGGTTAGAGAATGAGATTGCCGAAGATAAAAGATACGTGCCTACGTAATATATGAATGAAAGAAAGACAGTGGGTAAAATGAATGACAACGTAACAGCACGTTCGGGAAATTATTATTGTTACGCTGAGCGGCGAGTGCTGCACGTCTCACAGTTGTACCGTGGCTTGCTGACATGTCAGTGACGTGATCCCTATTTATGCTTTAAAGAGCCTGGATACCTATGTGTCCCCCTTTTATAACAGTTGCTCTGTGTATATTGCCTTACTCTTTGGATTGCCACAAAGCAACCTGCGAGATTGGAGAAAGGTTGAGAATGAGAGGAAACGACAGCGTCGTGAAAACGAGACGGACTGTGAACGGACAGAATGCTCCTACACCACCACATAATTACTATTCGGACAGTGATTCTGAGTAGGCCGTTCCTATCGAATCAATGTCCAAGGGTTTTCTTTTGTAATTTTGTTTCCCTTATAAAAAAATCATAATGCTGTGCGACGAAGGGCCCAGTTCACGATTGGCAGCCGCGTTTAAACAGGGAGCCCTTCACAGACAACTTTAACACGCGCAACGTAGTTGGCCGCACATGGCTAGTACCTACATATTTGAGAATGTTTTTGCTTTAAGTAAATGAAATTTTGTGTAAAAGTATTACATTACACACATTACTAAAGTCTCTTGCAACTTTTGACCTACTTCCGCTTACTGACAGTGGTTATTTACCTGAATTGTTCGCCATAATAAAATTATCATGGCAAATTTTTTACTCATGCAGCTGCAGAGTCCGATTTATTCAACTTTACTTTTTATAACAATTGTTCAATATATTATTAATTAGATTTTTTTTGTTGTTGATGGTTCTTTAATGTACATATTATAAAAATATAATCATTGTCTTGCGGTTTACTCCTCAAATATCCATCCCAATGTCTGAGTATACAAGAAAGTCTAGGAGAGCCCACTCCCGATTTTTGGTTTCAGGCTTTCTTCCCTTCAGTCTCCTCCTCGTATACCGTTGGTTTAAGGGCTGGTGATTGACTTGGCCAGTCTTAAAACCTTCCTCTTGTCCCCCCTAATGAAATCCTTTGTTGAGTTGGCAGTGTGCGTGATGAAGTTCTTCCTAATTATTTTGGATGCATTTCCCTGTAAATTGGCAGACAGAATGTTCATGTAGACCTCTGAATCTGTTTTGCCGCTACCATCTTGAGTTCTGCCATCAATAAAAATTAGTAAACCTGTCCCAGAAGCAGCCATGCAATCCCAAGCCGTGGCACTACCCTCCACCGTGCTTGACAGATGAGCTTGTGTGTTTTGGATCATGAGCAGATCCTCCCACAGTGTGGCCTTTCCATCACTTTGCTAGAGGTTGATCTTGGCCACATCTGTTTATGAAACTTTGATCCGGAACTTTTGTGGCTCATCTGTGTACTTTTTTTGCAAATTATAATCTGGCTTTCCGATTCTAACTACTGATGAGTGGTTTGCATCTTGTGATATGGCCTCTCTATTTCTGCTCTTTATATGGTCTTCAAACACTGGAAGTGCTACCTTCATCCTTGTTCCTTAAAAGGTTGTTGGTGATGTCAATGATTATTTTTTTCTTCAAAGCTCCCACAGTGTTTCCACCATTAACTGTTGTAGTTTTCCTTGTCCAAACTGTATGATGTCTGTTGGTCAGTATGCTAGTGCTATCTTTCTTTTTCAGAACATTCCAGGTTGTTAGCTGTACCCACCGTTAGTGCTGTTCCTCTGATTGATTTTCTCTCTTTTCTTGGCTTAAAAATGGCTTTCTTTTCCTCTAACAAAAATGCTTTCAGGTCTTCATGTTGGTTTATCCTTTTTCAACAACAATTGCAGTCTTCACAAGTGAGACCCAAGGCTGAAACCAAGAGTTTTCATTCAGTGCTACTTATTGTTTATACAGTCACTTTAACAGGACATACCTGAGCAACCAAAAGAACACGAGTCACATGGTCCCAAAAATGAAGTGGTCTGCTACATAAGGTGCTGCTTTCTGTATAAAGTTTTCTTTTTACTAAATTCAAGTATGTGTATTTGAGAGGGGTGCGTTGTTTGTCATAATACATGAGGGTATGTGGTAACCTCAACAGGTGGAAGCTGATGAAATACAACACGTTTGTGATGGCTTATGGGCAGTTCAGACGCGCACAGCACAGAGCTCCACCATTAGTCTGTTTGAAGCCAAGGTTGCTAAACATGGGCGCTCTGCTGCGGGATCGCACTGTCTTTCTACAGCGTAGCACATTGAGATTTGTTTGGAGAAAGGAACCGAAACCTCACTACTCCAGATGGCTGATATCTTCTTCTTATATAATATGCTAACGTGGCTGTTTGTTTGTCTGTCCAGGATTTTAAATCACCTGTAGCTCGCAAACCGTTTGACCGATTGATCTGGAATTTGGTACACATATAGTACGTAATGTCTACTATCCACTTTCAGGGTTGTGATTTTTATTCCTCTTTTTATTTTTATTTTATTGTAGAATCAACTCTCTGCAGCGAGCCACAGGGCGGCCGTGTGGTGCATGTGTATGGGCGCCGTTCTCATTCCCTCCCACCTTTGCCATCACTTCCTCTACCTCTTCATATCTTAAATCATTCTTGAGGCAGATTGAACACTTAAGTGCCAGCTTAAGTGAAAAATTAAGGAAAACGTACTGAGTAATTGCAGCACAAACACTGACTTAATCAGTTTTAATGCGAAAAGAAGAGAAGAAGCGGGCCGCTAGGGTGGAAAAAAGAAGAGCTGCTCAGGAAGCAGCAAGCACATCAACCTCTGAGCAAATGAATGATAAACATACAGAGAAAGAGGAGGAAAACTAGGAATGCTCAAGTCAAGTGTATTCACTGCATGTTACCGTGCAGTGCGCTGCTACTGGTTTATTAATATTATTGGTACCATTAATTTATAGATGTGGTGTATCATGTACAAAACCTTCAGAAATACATGAAGTATTAGACATAAAGAAAAATGTCCATTCAATTGATATGTATTTTTTTCATAGAAGGAAATGAAAATTACACCTGGACTGTATTAAAGGGCCCCTTCTCGAATACTTGTTTGCACAATGTGGTAGGGATGTCACCAGTGAAATGTTATAATACTACAAACCTATTCTATACCTGGGCGGTCTCATGGCCTGGAATCCCTGCAGATTTTATTTTTTTTCTCCGGCGTCTGGAGTTTTTTTTTTTTTCTGTCCCCCCTGGCCATTGGACCTTACTCTTATTCTATGTTAATTAATGTTGACTTATTTTATTTTCTTACTGTGTCTCTTATTTTTCTATTCTTCATTATGTAAAGCACTTTGAGCTACATTTTTTTTGTATGAAAATGTGCTATATAAATAAATGTTGTTGTTGTTGTTGTTGTACCAAGAAATCCAATTTTTATTAAAATAAAAAAATCACCCCATTATTCAAGTGACCAATATTGGACTTTTTTTATCTAATAGGATATCTTCTTTTTCCGGCTCTCCCATTAGGGGTCGCCATAGCTGATCATCTTTTTCCATATCTTCCTGTCCTCTACATCTTGCTTTGTTACACCCACCACATGCATGTCCTCTCTCACCACATCCATAAACCTTCTCGTAGGCCTTCCTCCTTTCCTCTTAACCTGGCAGCTCTATCCTTAGTACCCTTCTCCCAATATACTCAGCATCTCTCCTCTGCACATGTCCAAACAAATGCAATCTCGCCTCTCTGACTTTGTCTCCCAACCGTCCAACCTGAGCTGACCCTCTAATGTCCTCATTTCTAATCCTGTCCATCCTCGTCACACCCAATGCAAATCTTAGCATCTTTAACTCTGCCACCTCCAGCTCTGTCTCCTGCTTTCTGGTCAGTGCCACCGTCTCCAACCCGTATAACATAGCTGATCTCACTACCGTCCTGTAGACCTTCCCTTTCACTCTTGCTGGTAAAATACGTAAATACTGATAGTATGAACAGCTTTTAAACAGTGGTGTATCCTTTACTCAACTGTCATTTAAGTAAACTAAGATTAGCACTAGTTTACTTAGGCAGAGCATTTCCTCCTGTGTAACAACACATGCGGGATTATAATCTTGGGGAGAATTTACATTTACGTTTATTTGCTTTGTAGGCGCTTTTATCCAAAGTAACTTAGAAAAGATGTCAGCATAATTGAGTAACATTAGTAATCAAGTAATGTAATAACTCATGCATTTCCAATCACAGATTACAATCAATAAAGCAATTAAACGTAAAGAAATTAACCAGGAATATAAAGTATCACATTTTTTTTTCTTCATCAATTAGACAGATATTTCCAGAACAGTTGGGTCTTCAATCTCTTCTTAAATACACTCACCTAAAGGATTATTAGGACCACCATACTAATACGGTGTTTGACCCCCTTTCGCCTTCAGAACTGCCTTAATTCTACGTGGCATTGATTCAACAAGGTGCTGAAAGCATTCTTTAGAAATGTTGGCCCATATTGATAGGATAGCATCTTGCAGTTGATGGAGATTTGTGGGATGCACATCCAGGGCACGAAGCTCCCGTTCCACCACATCCCAAAGATGCTCTATTGGGTTGAGATCTGGTGACTGTGGGGGCCATTTTAGTACAGTGAACTCATTGTCATGTTCAAGAAACCAATTTGAAATGATTCGAGCTTTGTGACATGGTGCATTATCCTGCTGGAAGTAGCCATCAGAGGATGGGTACATGGTGGTCATGAAGGGATGGACATGGTCAGAAACAATGCTCAGGTAGCCCGTGGCATTTAAATGATGCCCAATTGGCACTAAGGGGCCTAAAGTGTGCCAAGAAAACATCCCCCACACCATTACACCACCACCACCAGCCTGCACAGTGGTAACAAGGCATGATGGATCCATGTTCTCATTCTGTTTACACCAAATTCTGACTCTACCATTTGAATGTCTCAACAGAAATCGAGACTCATCAGACCAGGCAACATCTTTCCAGTCTCCAACTGTCCAATTTTGGTGAGCTTGTGCAATTTGTAGCCTGTTTTTCCTATTTGTAGTGGAGATGAGTGGTACCCGGTGGGGTCTTCTGCTGTTGTAGCCCATCCGCCTCAAGGTTGTGCATGTTGTGGCTTCACAAATGCTTTGCTGCATACCTCGGTTCTAACGAGTGGTTATTGCAGTCAAAGTTGCTCTTCTATCAGCTTGAATCAGTCGGCCCATTCTCCTCTGACCTCTAGCATCAACAAGGCATTTTCGGCCACAGGACTGCCACATACTGGATGTTTTTCCCTTTTCACACCATTCTTTGTAAGCCCTAGAAATGGTTGTGCGTGAAAATCCCAGTAACTGAGCAGATTGTGAAATATTCAGAGCGGCCCGTCTGGCACCAACAACCATGCCACACTCAAAATTGCTTAAATCACCTTTCTTTGCCATTCTGACATTCAGTTTGGAGTTCAGGAGATTGTCTTGACCAGGACCACACCCCTAAATGCATTGAAGCAACTGCCATGTGATTGGTTGATTAGATAATTGCATTAATGAGAAATTGAACAGGTGTTCCTAATAATCCTTTAGGTGAGTGTACATTGAGGGAGGTGTGCAACCCATTCCACCAACTAGGAACTACACAGGCAAAGTGTCTGGATTGAGACTTGATACCATGTAGAGGTGGCATCAGCAGACATAACCAGGTCAGAGTGGGTGTGAAGGAGCATAGCACCTCATCAGTGTCTGCATATACTCAGGTGTTGACGTGTTGACTGCTCTGTAGCTTCAGCATATGACATACAAAGAATGATATGATAGACTACCTCTTACTATGTGCAAATTCTGAATTTATTCTCTGACAAATTTCTCTCCAGCAACCAAACAATTCTATTTAAAATGAGCAGAACTAACAATAAAAAAATCAAATATAATTGCAAAGTGGCAACAGTTACACGCAGCTTAGTGCAGTATCTTACCTTATTATGTGTTCCTTCTTTTTCTTCTACTTTGAATATTTTTTTTATGTATTATTACCATCATCATCATCATCTTTGTGCTGAAGCCTCAACATTAGAATCAGAAAACTACAAAATGTCATCATGAGTGTTAATTTGTGTCAAGGGATGCCGAGAAATCGTGAAGTCATTTATTCTTAGATGTGCCCTCCTGATCCTCACTGATTCTGGGACTTGGGCACTTCGAAACGCGTTTTCATGCCCCACTCTGAGGTAGGACAAATTCTTATCCTAACCAGAATTCTGAGATGCTTGACAAACGCAGGCCCTGGTTTGTCAGGGAATCACTCTGTTAGGTTTACTGCATTTGCAATTGTAAGATTTATATTTGTTTCATTAACTGTTACTAAAGAATTCTATTTAATGGATAAGCAAAATGACTTCTAATTTCAAATGTCACGATCTCCTGGTGCTCTAATTTTCCAAATCTTTCCCTCCTTTGTTTACATTCATTCTAACTTTGATTGTTCCTCTTTAAAATCAAACTCCAATATTTTAGAACTCCTTCTACACAGGGTTTGTTTGTCCTATTTTCAAAATATCTTACTTTAGTGTAGCCGCCGTAGTGTAAGGCGTTGTCAAGCACGGGTAAACGCCTGCCAAAAGAAATCTCAAAGTGCAAAAGCTTGTTTTTAAAATATTTAGTGAAAGCTAAAGGCAAATAATCCACACAGGAAAAAATAGTTACACACGTAGAATAAAAGGCAAAAAAAAGGAAAAATGTATCTTCTATAAACTTAGCTTTTCTTGAGAAACTTTAGTTATTTATATACTTAAAAGTTCTTTACTTCTTATTTCTATAAAGGTTCTTAATTTCTTATATACTTAAAGATTCTAAGCTTCTTCTTTCTGTACTTAAAGGTTCTTAATTTCTTCTCCTGTATGCCTTAAGCATACGGTTCAACACTTAAATAAGTGCTGTTTTACGAGGTACTTCACACTCAAAAGGCCCGTAGGCCAGTTGGCAAGGTTTAAAACCTTATGCCTTCCACACCTTACTACTGGCAAGGCTGTCACTAACTGAAGATTAATGTTTTAGTCAAAGCTGTTAGAAATGGCAGGAATATACCAATACAATTCGATTTACGGGGGTTATAGGAACCTCCCATAGATTATGCATTGTCATCTAGTAAAATATTCATGAATCTTATAGAACTAGGAAAATGGTTTTTGTTATCTCTTAGCCTGTGTACATATCCAAAATTAGAAAACTAACTGGACTGACATTGCCTGTTGTCAATCAGTTTGTAACTGGTAAACTGCAATACATTCACCAACATACCTCTCAAGTGCATGACATACAGTATGTACTTTCACAACTTTCATCACATTTTAAAGGTTCTGCTAATGAATACTAGTTACGGTTTCAAAAACCAAATACAGTAATCCCTCGCTATATCGCGCTTCAACTTTCGCGGCTTCACTCTATCGCGGATTTTAAATGTAAGCACATCTAAATATATATCACAGATTTTTCGCTGGTTCGCCGCTTTCATGCGGACAATGGATCTTTTAATTTATGGTACATGCTTCCTCAGTTTGTTTGCCCAGTTGATTTTATACAAGGGAGGCTATTGGCGGATGGCTTAGAAGCTACCCAATCAGAGCACGTATTACATATTAACTAAAACTCCTCAATGATATAAGATATGCTTCCTGCGCGGTGCTTGATTGTTTGCTTCTCTCTGTCTCTCTCACTCTCTCTGCCTGACGGAGGGGGTGTGAGCAGAGTGGCTGTTTGCACAGAGGACACGGACGCTCCTCTACAAAATGCCGCTTTTATCGCGATGCTTCTGTATACTTAAAAGCACGTAATGATTTTTTGATTGTTTGCTTTTCTTAGCGAGCGCTCTCTCTGACATTCTCTGCTCCTGACGGGCGCTCCTTTAAAGATAACATATGTTTGCATTCTTTTAATTGTGAGAAAGAACTGCCATCTCAGTCTTGTCATGGAGCACAGTTTAAACTTTTGACTAAAGGGTGTTATTTCATGTCTACAGGGCTCTAATAATGTTAACAGGGTGGGAGAGTTTATAAGTGCTTAAAATATATAAAAATAACCATACAAACATATGGTTTCTACTTCGCGGATTTTCACCTATCGCGGGGAGGGATTACTGTATACAAATTTAGCATTTGCAGATTCGTATTCAGCAGTGGAGTATGCTGTTTTGCCATTCCTATTAACTGCTTGCCTCTGTGATTATGTATCATGCAAGTACATTATGCAGTACTGTACAAACATTGCAGGCAACTCTGCTTGAATGTACACTTAGTTGGACATGCTGAAATTGTAGAACTTTTATTCTTTCTGAGTTGTGCTCAAAGGGTCCTCTGTACACTTGCTTCATGTGCACTCTGTTGCACTAAAGCAGTGTTACTCAACCATTGGGTTTACGACCCAAATTTTCCGTCGGTGGTTTGCAAGTGTCTGTCGCAACTCATCTCCCACCCCCTCCCTCCCGTCTGGTGAACCGGTCAACAGTGTTATGTGATATTTTTCCATGTTTCTAAATGCGCTCGTTTCAGCAATGGGGCTGCCACTCCCTTTGCTCATCTAATCGTGCTTGTTTCACCAAGGACACACCTCCACTTCTTCTAATCGCATTTGGTTCATCATGGGGGTCCTAAACTCTTCAGTTCTCTCTATGAACTTAAAAAGGTAGAACTGTGACCCGAGGCAATAAAGGTTGAGAAACACTACACTAAAGGGTGTGGTCAATGGTGGAAATACCGACACTGTCAGTTCCACCAAAGGTTACGTTGTTCTCTAAAATATGATGCTGTGTTTCACTCAGTTAAACCACTTTGTTGTGATTAACCGTATCTACAATGGCAGCCTTTTGCTGTTGTAAGAAAATGGGATGCCTTCCACTCTCAGACAGCCGTCTTCCAATTCTAGAAAGGAAGATTTTGTTTCTGGTATAAACAATCACCTTTTTCACAGTATAAGTCATGATACAGGATGTGGCAGAAAGGACGGACTTTTTTTGCAAAATCACAAAATTGTTAATTTTTTCTTACAAAGAAATCCTTCTATATAAAAGCGGTCGGGATTGTCCTTCCGTCCCGGGAGTGCTACACAGGCGCGGAATTTCACACACGCCCCGTCCATTTTGCAATGCACGATGGGATTTGTAGTTTCGTTTTTCCAGGTAAAAGATGATTTTCTACTCCAGACTGTGCGATATCTTCTTCTTCTTTCTTACTATATAAAAGCGGTCGGGATTGTCCTTCCGTCCCGTGAGTGGAAAGCATAGCGGTATTCCGCTTATCACAGACTTACTACTTGCAGCTTGCGGTACGACGTGACATGATGTGAGCAGAGTTCTGGTGCTCCCATCGTTCCCTTGCTTTTGTGTGCGATGCGCTGAAAAAATAGACAAAATTATGTCTCTGGAAATAATTAATGTTGATGGAGTACCAATGCCTCACCGCGTAGTAAATATTAGGGGGGTTCAAAAGGGTGACCTCAATATAGAAAAAAAGTTTAAATTTCATCCCAAAAATAACAGAAACTACGAGTATTAAAGTAATACCTCTCAACTGCAATATAACCCAAATTAATCAGTTTGTATAAAATATCAAATTGATCTACATATTGAATTGCCTTAAGAAGTGGTCAACTTAAAAGTCGCTCGCCTTAAAAGGCGGGTCAGCCTAGTTTATTGAAAGATTTGAGTTCATATTGAAATAGCATTTGACAATTTGTAGGGATGGAAATGCAGGTTTAAATGCAAAATATGCCTTACCGAACGATTACTGAGACCAAGATCAGAAGAATGCTTCCGAGCAGATCGACTTGGACTGCGCAGCACGGCTAGTCGTACGCTTTCCAAATTTTCAGGGGTACTTGCCGTTCATGTGGTCCCCGGTGGTCTTTTGTTCATTAGTGAACCTTATGTACGAAGTGCTTTAACCCAACGTAGGATAGTGTTACGAGCGGGAACAGCTTTATTTCTGTGGATATTGAAATGGCAATGGAACTCAGGCTGAACTGCGGTAATACTGTAGATTGGTTCTTCTTGACAAAACAGTTGTATGCAAAAACACGGTGTTCTATCGTCCACGGCTTCATGGCTCCAACTAAAAAGAAAAAAAAAATGCTAAGACTTCGCAAACCTAACGCCACCTATCACACATCTGTCACTCCACCTGGTGGTGAGTTCTAGCCATTTCAAATATGTCCGTCCTTTCTGCCTCACTCTGTATTTGTCCTGTCCCTTTTCCATTGACAGGTTGGTGTGCTGAAACATTGTAAACTTTCAAGGACCCAAAAAGCCAATTAGCTGCTCTCTTCTCTTGGAACTGTAGCAAACTGAGCAGCTCATTTTATTGCCAGAAAGCCACTTTGTCTGAAACTTGGAGGCTAATGGATCACAGTGAAGGCTGCCAGTTCAGTCCCCAGTCCTGACTGCTAACCATAAATGAGTAATTCGGCCTGCTGAACCTCATATTGTACAGCAGTGCCTGAAAGTTTCTGAACCCTTTATTTTTTTAAATCTTTGGAACCTACAATATCTCACAAAGTGAGTACACCTCTCACATTTTTGTAAATACTTTATTATATCTTTTCATGGGACAACACTGAAGATATGACACTTTGATACAATGTAAAGTAGTCAGTGTACAGCTTGTCTAACGGTGTAAATTTGCTATCCTTTCAAAAACAACTCAACACACAGCCATTAATGTCTAAACCGCTGGCAATAAAAGTGAGTACACCCCTAAGTGAAAAATGTCCAAATTGTGCCCAATTAGCCATTTTCTCTCCCCGGTGTCATACGACGTGTTAGTGTTACAAGGTCTCAGGTGTGTTAAATTTGGTGTTATCGCTCTCACACTCTGGTCACTGGAAGTTCAACATAGCTCCTCATGGCAAAGAACTCTCTGAGGATCTGAAAAAAAGAATTGTTGCTCTCCATAAAGATGGCCGAGGCTATAAGAAGATTGCCAACACCTTGAAACTGAGCTACAGCACGGTGGCCAAGACCATACAGCGGTTTAACAGGACGGGTTCCACTCCGAACAGGCCTCACCATGGTCGACCATAGAAGTTGAGTGCACGTGCTCAGCGTCCTATCCAGAGGTTGTCTTTTGAAAATAGACGTATGAGTGCTGCTGGCATTGCTGCAGAGGTTGAAGGAGTGATGGGGGGGGGGGTCCAGCTTGTCAGTGCTCAGACCATACACCACACACTGCATCAAATTGGTCTGCATGGCTGTCGTCCAAGAAGGAAGCCTCTTCTAAATGATGATGCACAAGAAAGCCTGCATACAGTTTACTGAAGACAAGCAGACTAAGGACATGGATTACTGGATTACCATGTCCTGTGGTCAGATGAGACTAAGATAAAGCTTATTTGGTTCAGATGGTGTCAAGCGTGTGTGGTGGCAGTCAGGTGAGGAGTACAAAGACAAGTGTGTCTTGCCTTCAGTCAATCATGGAGGTGGGAGTGTCTTGGTTTGGGGCTGAATGAGTGCTGCTGGCACTGGGGAGCTGCAGTTCATTGAGGGAACCATGAATGCCAACATGTACTGTGACATACTGAAGCAGAGCTTGATCCTCTCCCTTCGTAAACTGGGACATAGGGCAGTATGCCAACATGATAACGACGCCAAACACACCTCCAAGATGACCACTGCCTTGCTAAAGAAACTGAGGGTAAAGGTGCTGGACTGGCCAAGGTTGTCTCCAGACCTAAACCCTATTGAGCATCTGGAGGGCATCCTCAAACGGAAGGTGGAAGAGCACAAGGTCTCTAACATCCACCAGCTCCGTGATGTCGTCTTGGAGGAGTGGAAGAGGATTCCAGTGGCAACCTGTGAAGCTCGTGTGAACTCCATGCCCAAGAGAGTTAAGGCAGTGCTGGAAAATAATGGTGGCCACACAAAATGTTGACACTTTGGGCACAATTTGGACACTTGTCACTTAGGGGTGTACTCACTTTTGTTGCCAGCAGTTTAGACATTAATGGCCGTGTGGTGAGTTATTTTGAGGGGACAGCAAATTTACACTGTTATACAAGCTGTACACGGACTACTTTACATTGTATCAAAGTGTCATATCTTCAATGTTGTCCCATGAAAATATATCATAGGATATTTACAAAAATGTGAGGGCTGTATTCACTTTTGTGAGATACTGTATATAGGCAGCAAAAAAAACAAGTTACATCATGGAAGACAGCAATGGCTAATGTCAAGAAACTGAAAATTCCCCAGTATCTGTCAGAGGTGGTGTTTGGGAGCACTTTGGCTTCCTGTAAGTCAGGGGTTCTCAACGTCGGTCCTGGGCACCCCCTGTGGCTGCAGGTTTTTGTTCCAAGCAGATTCCTAATCAGTGACACCTTATAGCACTGATCTCATTTAATTAGCTCCAACAATGATGGATGGATTAAAAGCCAGAATTCTACATGACCATCTTCATCAAGTCCTTCCGTGAGAACCCTAAATCCAAAGAGGACTGTTTCATTTATGTTAGGTAGAATGCCCAGAGGGGACTGGGTGGTCTCATGGTCTGGAATCCCTACAGATTTTATTTTTTCTCCAGCCGTCTGGAGTTTTTTGTTTTTTCTGTCCACCCTGGCCATTGAACCTTACTCTTATTCGATGTTAATGTTGATTTATTTTGTTTTATAATTGTGTCTTTCATTTTTCTATTCTTTAATATGTAAAGCACTTTGAGCTACTGTTTGTATGAAAATGTGCTATATAAATAAATGTTGTTGTTGTTGTTGTAGCTGTTATTTTTTTTTTCTTTTATTCGACATTCAGAAAAGCATAGCAGCATGATTTTTTACATTTATAAGACATTTATAAATATTTCTGCTTTTGCTCTAGATTTAAATGCTTAACTCTCTTTTGTTGATTTCATTATACTTTGCCCTTTCTCTGTGCAGTTTTTCCCCCTTCATTGTATCTTAATAATGAAAACTTAAAACGAGCAGAGCAGACACCCAGGCAAACAACACAGAATAATCAAAGGCTGCAGCTACTTTAGAGTCAGACCCACTAATTAGTAAATAATGGATTAATTAAACAATTAGAACACTTAGAAAAGGAGAATGAAAATCAAGATGAAAATACTGTTAAACAGAAAAAATACATTATTCCTATATAACTGCTTGGTACATTTTAATATATATATATATTTTTTTTTAGCAAACTTAGTTTTCTAATTAATATATTGTTCCTTAAACACAGTGTTCAATTAAAAACAGAAGCTGGTTGGAACAAAAACCTGCAGCGACAGGGGGTCCCCAGGACCGACGTTGAGAACCCCTGCTGTAAGTGGTGGAATGAGAAGTTACAATGTGCAGAAAATGCTAATACCACAAACACGTGTAGGCATTTATTGCTCAAACATTAGCCTTCCTTGACCATGAACAAGGTGCTATATAAATAAAATGTATTATTAGTATTCTTCTCTTTCAATTCGTGGAACTAGAAGAATGTCACAAAGCAGCACACCAAGGTCCCCCTACAACATTTAGGCAGCTTGTCTTGGGTTAAAAAACAAATCTCGGCAGAATGGGAAATGCTTCAGACATGCCCCCTTGGGACTCATACTTGGTCAGCTAACCCTAAACTATTTTTGCCATCACATTTGATTGTTTTTATTACTTTATTAGAGTGTTGTGAAAAAAAGTTGCCTTTTATTTATTTTCCTCTGTTTTTTCCATATGCTACACAATGAATGGCCTCAGACCGTTAGGTAAATAAAACCTGAGGAACCTGAGTGAACACGCAGTATATTTTTTTTAGATCATTACTTTCCTCATACATTTAACAAAGCTATCCATCCATTTACCAACTTGTTGAATGCGAACACAGGGTCACAGGGGTCTGCTGGAGCCAATCCCAGCCAACACAGGGTGCAAGGCAGGGCAGGGTGCCAACCCACTGCAGGACACACACACCAAGCACACATTAGGGACAATTTTAGAATCGCCAATCCACCTAACCTGCATATCTTTGGATGATGGGAGGAAACCGGAGTACCCGGAGGAAACCCACGCAGACACGGGGAGAACATGCAAACTCCACGCAGGGAGGACCTGGGAAGCGAACCTGGGTCTCCTAACTGTGAGGCAGCAGCGCTGTGTGCCACCATGCTGCCGACAAAGCTATCCAACACCCCAAATGAAAAAGTATTGCTCTCATAATCTCAACATCTTATGGCAGCAATAATTGAAACTAAACATTTCCTATCATTTGATCTGTCTGTCATATTGATGTTGAGAAATTTTATCCCACTGTTTTTTGCAAAACAGATTTAATTTGCACTCATTTAAGTTTGCAGGGTCATATTTACAGTGTGGGTGACTGGGTAGGTAGCCCGGGGCAGGTCAGGTTGGGGAGCATGCACTGGTAGAGTGCATTGCTGTACCCGCCACATGACGAAACAGCTCAGGATCCTGGTTGACAACCCCCCGGGCAGACATGATGTCTAGGGCTGCAACTAATGATTATTTTGGTAGTCGACTAATCGTTCAATTTTTTTTCGATTAGTCACGTTTATTTCATGCCTGTGACCTGTGGTTGCACATCCTGTTCTGGGCTCCAGTGCATGTTTTACCTCATCTGCTCACGTCTGTCCACCCTGATGTCCCTGCATTAACATGATTAAAATTAATAATAATCAAATTAAAATAACAACCAGTGAAACATATGAATTTGAAAATAATCAGATGTTTTTATATTAGTGTGACCATCACAATAAAGAATAAATACATTAAACAATACAAACTAAAGTGCACATAGTCTTTAAACACAAAAAGTGCATTTAACTTAACCAAAAATGGCCACTGGTGTGTCTTAAAGTCCAAAGGTTTAACTAAAGCTTCAATTCAAATAAAATAAAACAATAATGTACAGTTTATAAAAGATTCAGTTCATATATTCCTGATTGTAGTGCAGGAATGTGAGCATTTCAACATGCTCTGGTGTGAGGCTGGCGCTCTTCTTTGAGACAATGTTCCCAGCTGCTGAGAAGAGACTCTCAGAGAGAGTAGAGGTAGCAGGAATACATAAGAATGATTCTGGAGACAGAGAAAGATGTTTTAATCATCACACTCTGAACGAAAAGTGTTATTGTTTATCACATCATTTACTATATTATGCCAAAATAAAAAAATAACGGACTAAAATATGTAACAAGGTAATTACTGTCAGCACATTGGAGCCGAGTATATTCAGAAAAGTACACTTGTTGAACG
Source organism: Polypterus senegalus (assembly GCF_016835505.1). Lineage (NCBI taxonomy): Eukaryota > Metazoa > Chordata > Cladistia > Polypteriformes > Polypteridae > Polypterus > Polypterus senegalus. The sequence goes on along the minus strand of NC_053154.1, from coordinate 16,077,196 downwards.
CCGCAACCCACTAGAGTCGGTTTCCAGTGCAATTTGGCAGCACGGCGAAGCTGAGTATAGGCGGCGACATACATTCATTGAACTGCGCAACCAGCTGAAGTTGTTTGTCAATTTCCCAGCATGCCCGAGCTGATCAGTCAGTGCCGTATACTCGTTGAGCAGCCAGCTCACAACCATTGCCGGCCCCGGCAGAACTGCAGCAACACTGTCTCTGGGATTCATTCGCTGCACTAGACGAGCCTGCAATCATCAGCGTTTACCCTTGTGTGTTTGCATGCAGCGAGTTCAAGCACAGTTGGGGCTCGATGATATACTGAATTTCATCAATGACTTCAGTTGCATATTGAACATATAGTAATAGATTGTTGCAGAAGTTTTTTTTTTTTTTTTAATATTTTTTACAGTTCATTTGCAGTGTATAAAATGATCAGTGTTGCAGTAATTGTGATGCTCTTTGCATTAAAAAAAATACGTGTTCCGTTAAAATTTCACATTTGTGAGTTGGGATGTTTACTTAAAAAGTGCAGCTAAAAAGTATTTGGCATCCAGGGGTGCATTAACCCTCAAGTATGTGTCGGTTTAAGGGTTAACTATCATTGTTGAAACCTTGATATACACATTATAGTACAAACATCAACGTTCACACGTGACACTAACTTTACTCGCTAAAACTTACCTATCGAGAGACGGCGTCATCACAGCTCCTGGATGCTTGCGTTGGTAGGACTGTGTGCGTCTTGACAAACAATAACAAACGTGACTGGACCCGCTATTGAAGGTTCTGTTTATGATGCGTCGACAATAAAAAGTCTGTGTCGAAAATTTTTGTAGTCGACGTCGTCGATTACGTCGACTAATCGTTGCAGCCCTAATGATGTCCAGTTCCACCCTCCGGAAATGACCATCTATCTCCCGTGGCCATGTGTTACATGGGTGTCCCCTAGGTCTGGTCCAGCCACTTGGGTCCTCAACAATAAGGATCTTGCGAGCTGGATCACCCTCAGGGAATCGCGCCACATGACAATAGTGCCGTAACTGACGCTCGCTCACAATGTAGATTAACGTGCCTCATTTGGGACTCCATGATCATGCAACAGCTCACTCGACATAAAGTGAAACCAGCGGTACCCAAGGATTCTCCGAAGAGACAGTACCAAAGGAGTCCAGTCTTCGTCTTAGGTCACTGGATAATAGGAGTGTGACGAGATCTCGTGGTGCGAGATCTCGCGAGATCAGATTTGTCTGGCGAGATGCGCCTGGTCTCGCGAGAACGTGGCGATATCCTTGCGTTATTGGCATGATGGAGCGTGAGGAAGAAGTAAGGATAGAAGATGCGCCCGCGACATTTAAATCATTCGTGTGGCAACATTTTGGATTCCTTGTGGAAATAAGAAATGGCGAAAAAATGACAGACAAGACAAAGACAATTTGCAAACACTGTAAGAAATTAATACCGTACACCTCTGCTAACACAACCACTATGCAAAAGCATTTAGAAAACAACCACAGCTCGTTACTAAAAGCTGCCTGTGAAGAAAATGGAAAGCAATTCAGTTCGCATAAAAGGGCAAACAACCATAACAAATGCCTTTGCAGCTAAACTTCCACCATCCAATGCAAGAGCCACGGCAATAACAAGAGACATCGGCGTTTCATTGCAGCCGATATGAGACCATTTTCTGTGGTGGAAAATCTGGGATTTCGCGACTCATCCACACACTGGAACCAAAGTATGCCATCCCGTCACGTGCACATTTTACTCGCGGGTGGTCCCGACCCTGTACAAAGAGTGCAAGGTAAACGTTGTACAGGCTCTGAAAGAGGCAGAAACCATCGCCATAACTACTGACGGTTGGACTTCTAGGTGTACACAGAGCTATATCACAATTACAGCCCACATTATCAACAGTAATTGGGAAATGGTACATTTTGTACTGCAGACGCGCCCACTTTTTGAATCACACACAGGGGCAAACGTCGCTGAAGTTTTACTAGAAGCTGTCACACAGTGGGGTCTTAAAAAGCCAAACCATTGCATCGCTATTGTAACAGACAATGCGCGTAATATGGATGTGGCTGTGTGCGAGGCAGGATTTGAGCCGCACATCAAATGCTTCGCGCACACAATAAATCTCGCTACACAGGCTGGCCTCGGTGTTGCGCGTGTCGCCGTTTGCTCGGGCGGGTGAGACGTGTAACTTCTTTTTCACCGGAGTTCGACAGCTGCCGCGGTACTGACGTCTAAGCAGAAGCTGCTACAACTGCCACCGCACAAATTAATAATGGACGTCACCACGCGATGGAATTCATCATTGGATATGCTGGTTCGTTACCTGGAGCAGCAGACTGCTATAGCAGCAACGCTCACCAGTCCAGAAATAAGACAAAATGCCCGAAACATTGACACACTGGATACCTGCGACATTGTCAATGCCGAATTTCTTGTGAAGCTGCTGAATCCTTTAAAGACAGCTACCTCTGTCTTGTGTGAAGAAAGAGGCCCACAGTGTCACTCATCGTGCCACTGAAGAACATGATAGAACAAAACATGGCACCAAATGACAGTGATTCCCCTACTGTGGCCGACACAAAGAGAGCAATTCTCAGCAATATTTCAGGCAGATACAGTGGGGATGTATACAACTACCTGCTGGAGAGCACTGCGCTGGACCCAAGATTCCAGTCTCTACAGCAGCTAGACTGCAATCAGCGTGAGGCAGTCTTTCAGAGGATACAGAAAAGGGTGGAACAGTTGCAGCAAAACCAGGTATCATTGACTTGATTTTTTTTTCCCTAGAAGATTTATGTTTCCAGTACTAAATTTTAATTGATTTAATAGGTTCATGCTGTATTTGTGTGTGTGTGTGTGTGTGTTGTAAACATGAGAGCATCAGAGTGAGTGTATTTGTGTTAAAAGAGAGAGGGGGACTGCTTTGCTGCTTGCTAATGTTAAAGCCAGTGTTTCTGCTGCTTGAAGCCCACAGATGAGAAGAGTATGGAGCGCAAGGAAGAGGCATCAGTTCATTGTTCCACACATGGGGGCGAGGGGGCTCTTGAAGCTGAAGGCAGAGCTGAGTCAGAAGAGGAACCTGCTTCCAAGAAGACAGCACTTGAGGATCTGCTAGGGGACTCTTTCTCGAAGACAGAACAGCCCAGCAAAGGAATTGAGAGGGAAACTGAACTTTACAGAAGAGAGGCATCTATCCCACTTAGTTGCTGCCCTCTGACATGGTGGAGAGAAACAGCTCCAAATATCCTTTGCTGTCTCCACTTGTCAAAGAATATCTTTCCATTCCTGCGACCTCTGTTCCAAGTGAGCGTGTTTTTCAACTGCAGGAGACATAGTCACTGCCCAGAGGTCACAATTGCTGCCAGAAAATGTAGACATGCTTATATTCTTAAAAAAGAACATGACCATATCTTAGGCTGTTCTGTATAGGTCATTACCTCATTACCTAGGTCTTAGCTCTTTTTCCATGCTTAAGAAAATTTTGTTCATTGTTTTGCACTCTGAGTTTTAAGACAGCACTACTTTGATAGTTGCACTAATTATGGTTAATTGCACGTAAAGGATATTTGTGTTGTTTATTAATTATTTTTGTTTATACTATTTAATTTTATTGTGCAATTAATTGCCTATCAGTTTGTGGCAAAATGTTTTGCAGTGTTTACATTTTATTACTGCATATCATTCATCAAAATAGAAGTTTTATTTCAAAAAGTTGATTTCAAAATGGACATGCATTTTTTGCATTTTGTGTTTTTCAGTTAAATAAAAGGCTATTTTTGCTATATATTTAAACATTAAAGATTTCTTTAAAAAAAGTCTCTAAAAGTCTCGTCTCGTTCTCGTGAACCCAGTCTTGTGTCTCGTCTCGTCTCGTGGGAAAAGCGTCTCGTCACACCCCTACTGGATAACATACATTTCTCGCAGCAATATAGTCCTGGGTATGACTTTAAATTGCATCTGGCCCTGCAAGCGGTACTCCAACTTGCAGGGAAATCATTGGGGTTGGTGGCAGGATTGCCACTCCAGCCACTGCAAAAAAACTTCACGCCACCAGGACTCACAACAGACAGGAGTACTTTCTGCTGTCCATGGGTGTAGCTCTGCTGTGCAGCAGCCCATAGAAGGTTGCTGGCATTATGAAGGGGATGGGGAAAGCCCCCGGGAGGACCATCCCAGGAAGAGTCAAAACCGTTGGAGACCCAATGGGGTCAAGCCTACTGGGGATCAAAACTAGTGTGGTGCTGTACGGCAGCACTCGGGCCCCAGTTTGAGGCGGCCCATCTGGGTAGCCACGTGGAACAAACACAGGGTCACTGGCACCAAAAAACCTAAGCACGAAAACACCAAATTCAAACCTGATAAGCATCCCTATAGCCACATCTGCATTTACTGGTTTAATTAAAAATAAACAAGACCCCTTGCTAATAAATAAATAACTTAATGTCCTTGATGAAACTGAACTGTTCATGTCAGAGCTGACATCCTAAGCCCCTGTTTTCTGTACAGCCGGTGGGGACACCACCTCACTTCAGCGTTCCTCCGACACAGCTCTGGGATATTCCTGACACGCAAGTGCAAATCTTTTGCTTTGATAATTTCTCCATGTTTATGTTTTGCTGATGTTTAATGGTACACTCTACGCAAAGGCTTGTACTCCTCTAATGATCTGTGTCCTTCAAATATTGCCTTCTTAAGGCCAGGTTTATACTTCACATGACACGACACATGCTCCAGCGGATACTCGTGCTACACAAGCGTTTTACTTGTGTGCACACTTCACGTAAATCTGGAAGAATCCACCAGGAGGCAGTGTGAGATATTATCACGGTGAGAACAGGTTTGGCTTCGCTGTCTTGTTAATTGCCTGGAACACCCATTAAATTCCGATGACACCTTACTGCAATATCTCTGAAAAGGATGTTTAATGATTAAATCCATCAATCCAGGGATGTACCCATTCCACCTAGCATTGGGCACGAGCCAGAAACAATCCCTGGACGGGGCATCAGCTCATTGCAAGGTGAATACAAGCACTCACATACACTGGCGTCATTTTAGTGTCACCAAATCTGCATATCTTTGGAAGGAAACCAGAGCACACTGTGCAGGAAAACATGTAAACTCTAGGCAGAGAATACCAGTGACGTGACTCCCTGCGAGACAGCAGTGCTACCGCTCCGCCACCATGTCACCCTCATGTGTGTAATCATTAAAAGTATTCATTATTTAAACAAAATTAACAATTTATGTGTAAAATGTAATATACATACTTTAATGCATTTCATCATGAAAGTGATATCAAGTATAAATCGTAAGGATTCTAAATGTGCAGAGAGTTGGAATATCATACATTTCATGTGTTCTGTTTGCTGCTGCTATCAGGTCAGGAGGAAGCTCAAAAGATGGCATGTGAGACTTTTAAAATGTATTGTGTTATTACGATCGGGAATATGTGACGCTTGAATAGAAAAGTACCACGAATGCATCTGTATGTCGGTATTTTGCTTCACCACGTCGAACCATTCATAAAACATCGAAGTTGCGCACATCGATCCCGTAGGATCTACATAGCGGCTTTCTGTCACATGTAGATATTAAGCAGTGACTCTGACGTCCCATTACAACTTTTAGCACACTGCGCCCCCCGACTTTTTGCTGTGTACTGCAACTTGCTCACGCGTTGTGTTAATTTCTGAGGACACACCCACAGGACGCGTCAAATGAATGCTGGGAACGCGTGGCAGCCATGATGCGTGCGCATACGTGTTCTGAGTGTGAAGTATAAACGAGCCCTTAGAGATGACCTGCAAAAATTTGTATAAATAGTCCTTAGCAAAGTCTCAATGTCATCCATCAGGGCAATGTCTTTATAAGCATCATCTGTACGCATGGGTCCTCATGATGAATGGACTGCCGCAGAAGAGCAGCTACACCTTTTAGTTTGCCCTGCATGAATGATGCGCCGTTTGAGGTAAACAGTACCATCTGTCTTAAATTGAACTTGTTTTCCATATAAAACTGTTGAATGGCCCCAAGAGTAGATAAAATGTCACATGCTATTAAGGTTATGCCAGCGGACACAGTCTTATGAATAGATTCGCTTTCATTCATAATTATAAAGCATACAAGTTTTGAAACTGTGAAGTGGGTTAAGGTTTGCACTACTCTCGTAATCTGTGTGTCTATCAGATTAGTTTATTAGAATATTTTATAATGCCTCATGGGTCCTTTGCAATGATCATAAATGTAAAGTATTCTGGGTGCAAATAATTTGAAATCGTGGGCCGTCATGAGTATTCACTGCAGTTATTCAACTCTCTGCACACTGCCGTCCTGACACCTGTTGCACTTTGCTGGTTTCCTCAGATATGTTTTGTACAACACTGTGAAAATATATAGATAGATAACAACTTTATTAATCCTGAAGAAAATTACAGGCTCACAGCAGCAGACAAAAAAGGCACAAATATACTGTACATATAGCAAGATTTATAATAATCTTAAGTATTCTAACGAAATACAAATGTAGCATATGAGTAAATGAACAAAGTGTCGGTATTTACTAAATTTGATTAGAATTGCAAGTACTTATCATTTCCAATTTCAGTTGTCGCTCACTGGCCCGGTATATTGCATAAGGCATCATTGTCCATGAAGACGTCTCGTAGACCATCTTCTCAATACCATTAAACACAATGAGAACAAGACCACCTTGGCCAAGGGGTGACTCAGTATAGAGCCTGAGGGTAGAAATGACCTCACATGGCACTGCTTGGAGCAACACACTTGTCTCAGTCAGTTATTGAATGTGCTCCTCTCTTTAACCAAAATCTCGTACAGGAGGTGAGAGTGATTGTCCAGGATAGGCAGCAGCTTTTTGAGTGACTGTCTGTTCTCCCACTTTCTCCATTGACTATAGCCCAGGGGTCTCCAACACGTCGCCTGTGAGCTACCAGTAACTTGCCACCCCTTTCCAAGTAGCTCGTCAAAGGGTTAATTAATTAACCCTACATAAATTTGAAAACTTGATTAGTCAAATTAGGGGTGGGTGATCTTTCCAAAAAATCATATCACGATCCACATTCTGAATTACATCTTTTCAATGTGGCATACACTTAGTTCGGACTCAAACTCATCTAGACTTTAGTAACACTTTATTTTAAATATCAAGCAAAGTTGAATTCAATTGTTCTCTCGTTCACTAGCTAAGGGGAGTTAAGGACCATGCCCCAAAGCTGGTGAGCGAGTGAGGAAGGCCCCCTCGGCCCGCTGCGTGTTTCTCGGATTTGCGCAAATAAATCAGTACCGCAAGTGATCTTTGATACATAGCGCAGTGAGAGAGGTCAAAAAATCAACCGGAATTTTCAAGCAAATTATAGAAAAAAATTATAGAAAAAAAATTTAAATCCGTTAAGTAGTTCTCCCGTGAAAAGTGGACAGACATACAGACAGACAGAGAGACATTGGATTTTATATATTAATAAAATTAGTTTTCTGTCTTAAAAGATATAAAATGAAAACTAAGCTCTAAACCGCTGAAACTGAGCCTCAGACTTTCCTACCTTCCAAACTCTATAAATGCCCAAATGTGGCTGTGCCTTCTAAATTGAGCCACAGGTCACTCTTAGGCTTAATGTTCAAAATATGCCTTTTTCCAAAGCCACAAAAAAAGGGGAAAGTTTCTAAATATACCAAAGAAAAGGCAAAAGGTGTTCTTAAAAGAGGAAAACTGGTTCAAACAAACCTAGTCCAAGATCCAATAATCTGTCAGCAATGATCAAAAAACCAGAGAGCAGTGCTCACAATTCAAATTTCAGTGCAAGGGGTTGGGGTACCAGATGGTACTTGCCAGTACAAAGTTAAAGAATAAGATGAGGATCACAAAAATGAAACCAAGCAGGCCATGGAGAACGACTTTCGGACGGCTTCGAGGAGATTCTGGTCCACCGTCCGGCGTCTCAGGAGGGGGAAACAGTGCAGTGTCAACACCGTATATGGTGGGGATGGTGCGCTGCTGACCTCGACTCGGGACGTTAGGGTCGGTGGGAGGAGTACTTCGAAGACCTCCTCAATCCCACTAACATGCCTTCCAATGAGGAAGCAGAGCCTGGGGACTCTGAGGTGGGCTCTCCCATCTCTGGGACTGAAGTCACTGAGGTGGTCAAAAAACTCCTTGGTGGCAGGGCCCCCGGGGTGGATGAGATACGCCCGGAGTTCCTTAAGGCTCTGGATGTTGTAGGACTGTCTTGGTTGACACGTCTCTGCAACATCGCATGGACATCGGGACAGTGCCTCTGGATTGGCAGACCGGGGTGGTGGTCCCCCTCTTTAAAAAGGGGGACCGGAGGGTGTGTTCCAACTATAGAGGGATCACACTCCTCAGCCTCCCTGGAAAAGTCTATTCGGGGGTTCTGGAGAGGAGGGTCCGTCAGATAGTCGAACCTCGGATTCAGGAGGAACAGTGTGGTTTTCGTCCTGGTCGCGAACAGTGGACCAGCTCTTCACCCTTAGCAGAGTCTTGGAGGGTGCATGGGAGTTTGCCCGACCGGTCTACATGTGTTTTGTGGACTTGGAAAAGGCATTCGACCGTGTCCCTCGGGGAATCCTGTGGGGGGTGCTCCGGGAGTATGGGGTACCGGACCCCCTGATAAGAGCTGTTCGGTCTCTGTACAACCGTGTCAGAGCTTGGTCCGCATTGCCGGCAGTAAGTCGAGCCCGTTTCCAGTGAGAGTTGGACTCCGCCAGGGCTGCCCTTTGTCACCGATTCTGTTCATAACTTTTATGGACAGAATTTCTAGGCGCAGCCAGGGTGTTGAAGGGGTCCGGTTTGGTGGACTCAGGATTGGGTCACTGCTTTTTGCAGATGATGTTGTCCTGTTTGCTTCATCAGGCCGTGATCTTCAGCTCTCTGGATCGGTTCGCAGCTGAGTGTGAAGCGGCTGGGATGAGAATCAGCACCTCCAAATCCGAGAGCATGGTCCTCAGCCGGAAAAGGGTGGAGTGCCCTCTCAGGGTTGGAGGAGAGATCCTGCCCCAAGTGGAGGAGTTCAAGTATCTCGGGGTCTTGTTCACGAGTGAGGGAAGAATAGAGCGTGAGATTGACAGGCGAATCGGTGCGGCATCCGCAGTGATGCGGGCTCTGCATCGGTCTGTTGTTGTGAAAAAGGAGCTGAGCCGTAAGGCAAAGCTCTCAATTTACCAGTCGATCTACGCTCCTACCCTCACCTATGGTCATGAGCTATGGGTAGTGACCGAAAGAACAAGATCGCGAATACAAGCGGCTGAAATGAGTTTCCTCCGCAGGGTGTCTGGGCTTTCCCTTAAAGATAGGGTGAGAAGCTCAGTCATCCGGGAGGGGCTCAGAGTAGAGCCGCTGCTCCTCCGCATCGAGAGGAGTCAGATGAGGTGGCTCGGGCATCTGATCAGGATGCCTCCTGGACGCCTCCCTGGTGAGGTGTTCCGGGCACGTCCAACCGGGAGGAGGCCCCGGGGAAGACCCAGGACACGCTGGAGGGACTATGTCTCCCGGCTGGCCTGGGAACGCCTTGGGATTCTCCCGGAAGAGCTGGAAGAAGTGGCGGGAGAGGGAAGTCTGGGCCTCTCTGCTTAAGCTGCTACCCCCGCGACCCGACCTCGGATAAGCGGAAGAGAATGGATGGATGGAAGCTTAAACCTGGGTTGGTACCCTGGGTAAAACATGACATTATTAAGTTAATTAACAAAATGAAGAAACAGGAATCTCTTGTGCTGATCAGCACTCCATCTAACAGTGATTGTGAAAATGATACTATGAAATAACTCAACCATATGGCAAGGTCGGCATTAAGGACTAATTTAGCAGGGGATTGGCTGGATTTTTATCGGAGGCTGATGTGTGATTATAATAAAAATAAAAGGCCAAAGTGTTTTTGATTAGAAAAATAATTATGCCAGAGAGTGTATAAGCAACAGATGAAGTAATCTGCAGAGGTATTATATATATACTAGACATTAAGCCCGTTACAATAACGGGCGCTAGAACAGTAGTGCATAAACATTAGTAGGAACAGTCTATGTATATTAAATGGCAAGGGACCTTGTATGTGGCTGTAATATGTGTCACTGTATTGTGTGCCTTTAATTTTCTCTCTCAGTAATACTGGTTTGTATTTCCGTAAAATGCCTGTAATTTTGTCGGACAGTAATACAGTGGAACCTTGGTGGAACCAAAGTAATTTCCCCCATAGTATTGTATGTAAATACAATTAATCCGTTCCAGACCATATGAACTGTATGTAAATATATATTTTTTAAGATTTTAAGCATAAATATAGTTAATTATACCATTGAATGCACAGCGTAATAGTAAACTAAATGTAAAAACATTGAATAACACTAAGAAAACCTTAAACAACAAAGAAAACTAACACTACAAGAGTTTGCGCTATAGCCTTACGACCCGCTCGCTAAAAACACCTTTTTTAATGAGTTTTAAGCACAGGGAAAAAAAATGAACATTTGAAAAATCTGTAATCTAATAAACAACCAAGAAAAGTAACATTGCAACAATGCACGTGTGCGCCTGTGTGTGTGTGTGTGTCTGTCTCTGTCGCGGGCCTGTGCGTGTGTGTCTGTCCCCCATGCGGGCCTGCCTGTGTGTGTGTGTGAGTGTGTCTCGCGTGCGTGCGTGCGTGCGTGCGTGCGTGCATGCGTGTCTGTCTCTTGCGTGGGCCTGCCTGCCTGCGTGCGTGCGTGCGTGCGTGCGTGTGTGTGTGTGTGTGTGTGTGTGTGCGTGTCTGTCTGTCTCTCGCGAGGGCCTGCCTGCGTGTGTGTGCGTGCACCTGTGTGTGTCTCTCTCTCTCTCTGCACACACAGGGAATGCACAGGAAGAGACTGAACACGTGCCGTGTGGCCCCGCACATGCGCACTTCACCAGAAGACACACACCACGGACACCTGGACGCACAAAGAAGTTTTATTAAAGATGATATATATATGTGTATGTTTATATATATACATTATTAGGAACACCTGTTCAATTTCTCATTAATGCAATTATCTAATCAACCAATCACATGGCAGTTGCTTCAATGCATTTAGGGGTGTGGTCCTGGTCAAGAAAATCTCCTGAACTCCAAACTGAATGTCAGAATGGCAAAGAAAGGTGATTTAAGCAATTCTGAGCGTGGCATGATTGTTGGTGCCAGACGGGCCGGTCTGAGTATTTCACAATCTGCTCAGTTACTGGGATTTTCACGCACAACCATTTCTAGGGTTTACAAAGAATGGTGTGAAAAGGGAAAAACATCCAGTATGCGGCAGTCCTGTGGCCGAAAATACCTTGTTGATGCTAGAGGTCAGAGGAGAATGGGCCGACTGATTCAAGCTGAGAGAAGAGCAACTTTGACTGAAATAACCACTCGTTACAACCGAGGTATGCAGCAAAGCATTTGTGAAGCCACAACACGCACAACACGAGGCAGATGGGCTACAACAGCAGAAGACCCCACCGGGTACCACTCATCTCCACTACAAATAGGAAAAAGAGGCTACAATTTGCACGAGCTCACCAAAATTGGACAGTTGAAGACTGGAAAAATGTTGCCTGGTCTGATGAGTCTCGATTTCTGTTGAGACATTCAAATGGTAGAGTCAGAATTTGGCGTAAACAGAAGGAGAACATGGATCCATCATGTTTTGTTACCACTGTGCAGGCTGGTGGTGGTGGTGTAATGGTGTGGGGGATGTTTTCTTGGCACACTTTAGGCCCCTTAGTGCCAATTGGGCATCATTTAAATGCCACGGGCTACCTGAGCATTGTTTCTGACCATGTCCATCCCTTCATGACCACCATGTACCCATCCTCTGATGGCTACTTCCAGCAGGATAATGCACCATGTCACAAAGCTCGAATCATTTCAAATTGGTTTCTTGAACATGACAATGAGTTCACTGTACTAAAATGGCCCCACAGTCACCAGATCTCAACCCAATAGAGCATCTTTGGGATGTGGTGGAACGGGAGCTTCGTGCCCTGGATGTGCATCCCACAAATCTCCATCAACTGCAAGATGCTATCCTATCAATATGGGCCAACATTTCTAAAGAATGCTTTCAGCACCTTGTTGAATCAATGCCACCTAGAATTAAGGCAGTTCTGAAGGCGAAAGGGGGTCAAACACCATATTAGTATGGTGTTCCTAATAATCCTTTAGGTGAGTGTGTGTATATATATATATATATATATATATATATATATATATATACACACATACACATACACTCTTTGGGGTGCGAGCAACTGTTGCTGGGGGTGGCAGAATCCATCAAGGAAGAAAAATGAAAAACATTATTTGTACAAAATCTTTATTTATCCATTCCTAAATAATTAAATGGACAGGCTATTTTGTATCAGTGCAATACGCTGCTTGTTAAAACGGATGACTCTCGCTCTTACGTGCAAGTCTGCGTGGATATTATGAACTATCGTTTCTGTTCAAGTTCTATTTAAATTTTAAATAGAAGGAATTTTTATTTAGTCGACAGAAATATCTTTGGTAGGAATGTAAGTTAAATGTAGGCATCATTGCATAAATTTTTCTTCACCATACAAATGTAAAGAGTAAATTCGCCTTACATTCCAACCAAAGATATTTGTGTCGACTAAATCAGGGGTTTCAAACTCAATTGCACAGGGGGCCAAAATCCAAAACACACTTTAGGTCGCGGGCCGAACAGGATAAACATTTATTGAACACACTAAAACTAAACTTTTAAAACTTTTAAACTTTTAAAACTTAACTTTTTTGAACATAAATATGAATAAAAACAGACAGGAATATTATTCTGGAATAAATCAACTCAAACCTTAAATAACTTATAATATTTTGCTCTCCATAAAAATATATCCTGTCTAAATTATACAAGTTAGAAATAAAGTAAACGTTAAAAGAACAAACATTCAAATTTCTTTACTCTTATGTAATTTTATATAAAAATAAACTTAAATTTTAAATATCCCAAAAGATTTTGCTCTCCATAAAAATATATCCTGTCAAAATTATACAAATTCAAATATGAACATGCTGCATAACAAAACCTGTAAATATAAATAAAATGTGTTTTTTCAGCAATAACAAATCAAATCATTCAGTTGTCTTTGCTCATATGTCATTTTAGAGCTGGACGCCTGGCATCTTTTTTTGGCAACAAGTTCGTTTATGTTTGGTGTGAGGTTCTGTGTTGTGGAGATTCTCAGGATGGACTGCAGGTGCTCATCAGTGAGGCGACTCCTGTGTGCTGTTTTGTTAGTCTTCATGACTGAGAAGAGCTTCTCACACAGATATGTGCTACCAAACATGCACAAGGTTCGAGCCGCATGTAGACGGAGCTGGAGCATTTCTGCGGGAATGGAGTGAATAAACTGTGCGGGCCCTGCAGTATCGTACTTTGCCTTCAGTGTGCCATTACACTGCAGCTCAATCACCTCCATCTGAATCTGCACAGGTGCAGTTTCCACATCGACAGCAAATGGGTTGCGAAACAACTCAAAATTCTTTTTTTGTTCTTCAAAGTCACCAAAGCGCCGTGCAAACTCAGTGCGCTCAGTTTATCAGCAAAGTGCGTATTTGGGAACACCGTTGTGCCGACTTGGTTCAACATTACTTGGCAACAGGGAAAGTGGGGCAAGTTGCACTGGTGCATTTGTGTCTCCCATAAAAGCAGCTTCACTTGAAATCACTTTGTGATTTTGCACGGGTAAAAACGTCTGCTGAAGTGTCAGATTCTTCTTTAACTCTTCTGCTTTCTGTATCTTGTGCATTGCATTCAGGTCTTTCAGGTTATCCTGATGTTTTGTCTCATAGTGCCGTCTTAGATTAAATTCTGTAATTACAGCCACATTAGCTCCACAAATGAGACACACGGGTTTACCGGCAATGTCAGTAAACATATACTCAGCCTCCCATCGGTTTTTAAAGGCTCTATGTTCAGAATCACCTTTTCTCTTTGGCATCGTGTGGGCTAGCTTCGCAATAACTTGCAGCATCATAAGCTAGACTTGATTAACGCAGTAAGTGTTCGGCAAGGCAGCTGAACCGCTGCATTATGGGATCTGTAGTTTAGTATAGTATATAAATATAGTATATAAAATGATCTCGCGGGCCGGATATAATTACACGCCAGGCTGGATGTGGCCTGCGGGCCTTGAGTTTGACACATATGGACTAAATAGAACTTGAAAATATATATTTTTTCGAATGTGATCGTGCAATTCAGATCGAGTTTACACGCACTACTGTACATCGAGCCCGCGTGCTATTGTGGTTTTGCCTGCGTGCCTCAATAAGTTACCCTCCCCTCGCTCTTACTTTTTTACCGTTCATCTAATGAATACACTGAGTATGGCTTTACCAAAACAATCATTGATTGCGAATAAAGTGTCCATTATTCATAAAGCTTCAATTGGTGATCTGTCTTTCTGCGTTAACTGCATATTTTTTCATACATCTCAAACCAAGTGGATGCGAAGGTAAAATGAATCGGGAAGCGCGCGTACATACTCAGTGCACCCCCTCTCGGGAATCGAACCTCGTCGCCGGCTAGAGGCGAAGCCTCTACCATTGCGCCACAGCGTGTGGTTTGTCTATTTGAGAGTATGTAGATCGGGGTATATATATACATATATATATATATATATATATATATATATATAGAGTAATAAATAAAGAGTCTTTCAAAATAGAAAAAGATTTGGGGCGTCCCCATATATTGTCGTCCAGACAAAATGAAAATAAGGTTGATTCAAAAAGACTTTCCGGTACAGAATGAATGAAACACTGTAACAAAATGGCGTTTAAAAACAGATGGGATGATTGGAGAGGAAATGGTTGGCAGGAAGTGATGATTGGAGGTGGGACCACGGAACCAACATCATTGTGAGTAGACTGGAGTAGTAGAGTGTGGAACCGGAAGTGGCGTCATCGGATTGGAACCGGAAGTGACGTCATCGCGGCCATTTTGGAACTGAAAATGGATGGGTTTATTTTTCTTCCAGTTTTCTGTAGGTAGAAAGAGATTCAGGTAAGTACCACGTGATAAACCCTTGTCTCACGAGATTTCACTCACCTTTAGGCTCTTTGACTGCCTCCAACTCGCACGTGTGTGACAATATATATATCTGCGCTTCGCAGCAGAGAAGTAGTGTGTTAAAGAAGTTTTGAAAAAGAAAAGGGAACATTTTAAAAATAACGTAACATGACTGTCAATATACAGTAATTGTTTTTGAGTGTTAGGAGTGTTGCTGTCATCAAGGATTTGATTATCATTATTTCTTTCAATCAGGTTCGTATTTGTAGGATGTGTTGTGTTCAAGTTACATTCCGTGTTTGTCAATCGTTGTAATTGTGTGTTCCTTTAGCGGGACATTGACTTTTTACACCATTTGCTTTGTTTCCGCAGTAGCTGCACTTATGAATATGCTTGTATGTATCACACGCTTCATATTTTTTTGCTGCCTTCTCAATTGTGTAATTCGGTTTTTGTTCAGCACTCTTTTGAACTGATGCTTTTTGTCTGTGCACTGCATCATTTCACGTGTGCCGCTCGTGTGTACATGCATCGAAGGTTTCCAGCTGTGCTGGTGCCATCTCGTGCGATGTCCACTGCTGTATTTAATGTTAGCTAAGACCCGGCACTTAAAAGTTTCTCTCGCAGTTTCGCCGAGTTTGTGCCAAACACCACCCTGACCATCTCATCTTCCTCTGCATAAGCACAGTCCTTCACCCGTGAATATTGTCCTGCTGAAAAATAAATGATCGTCCAACTAACCTGACTTCTGCACAACACAACTGCTGGTCCCAACCCCATTGATAAAGCAAGAAATTCCACTAAATAACCCTGATAAGGCACACCTGTGAAGTGAAAACCCATTTCAGGTGACTACCTGTTGAAGCTCATCGAGAGAATTCCAAGAGTGTGCAAAGCAGTAATCAGAGCAAAGGGTGCCTATTTTGAAGAAACTAGAATATAAAACATGTTTTCAGTTACTTCACCTTTTTTTGTTAAGTACATAACTCCACATGTGTTCATTCATAGTTTTGATGCCTTCAGTGAGAATCTACCAATGTAAATGGTCATGAAAATAAAGAAAACACATTGAATGACGAGGTGTGTCCAAACTTTTGGCCTGTACTGTATACTGTATATAGATATGTGTATATGTAGATATGTATATGTTTATGTGTGTGTGTGTGTGTGTGTATATATATATATATATATATGACAGCAACACTCATAACAGTGACAAAACAATTACATTGACAATCATGTTACGTTATTTTTAAAATGTTTCCTTTTCTTTTTCATAACTTCTGTAACACTTTACTTCTCCGCTGCGAAGCATGGGTATTTTGCTAGTCTATACTAATAAAAGGCAAAGCCCTCACTGACTCACTCACTCACTCACTGATTGACTCACTCATCACTAATTCTCCAACTTTCCGTGTGGGTAGAAGGCTGAAATTTGGCAGGCTTATTCCTTACAGCTTACTTACAAAGCCGATTTCATTTCGAAATTTTACACGTAACGGTCATAATGGTTGACAACGTCTGCCATGTTGAACTTTCTTATTTATGGCCCCATCTTCACGAAATTTGGTAGGTGTCTTACCTGTGCTAACCGAAACCAATGTACGTACTTATTTCGGTGGTATGACGCCACTGTCGGCCGCCATATTGAACTTTCCAACGTCACTAATTCTCTAACTTCCCGTGTAGGTAGAAGGCTGAAATTTGGCAGGCTCATTCCTTACAGTTTACTTACAAAAGTTAAGCAGGTTTCATTTAGAAATTCTACGCATAACGGTCGACAACGTCCGCCATGTTGAACTTTCTTATTCATGGCCCCATCTTCATGAAATTTGGTAGGTGGCTTCCCTGCGCTAACCAAAACCAATGTATGTACTTATTTCGGTGGTATGACGCCACTGTCGGCCGCCATATTGAACTTTCCAACGTCACTAATTATCCAACTTCCCTTCTGGTAGAAGGCTGAAATTTGTCAGGCTCATTCCTTACAGCTTACTTACAAAAGTTAAGCAGGTTCCATTTCGAAATTCTACGCGTAATGGTCATAATGGTCAACAACGTCCGTCATGTTGAACTTTCTTATTTATAGCCCCATCTTCATGAAATTTGGTAGGCGACTTCCCTGCGCTAACCGAAACCAATGTACATACTTATTTCGGTGATATGACGCCTCTGTCGGTCGCCATATTGAACTTTCCAACGGTCTTTGTTACTTATGGGCCCATCTTCAAGAAATTTGGTATGCGGGTTCCCAACGCTAACTGAATCCTATTTACATACATATATACGTCCATAGCCTGCAGCCCGGTCACTGTGTGAGGTAGCGTTGGGTCCCCCATCCCAACGCCTCTGCCTATATAAGTCAGTCCGTCACTCTGGTCTCTACATTCCCTTCCTTGCTTCGCCACAGGATTCACGTCTCCCTGCTGATAACTGCAGCCTTTTTATTTAATCCATGGCTTCTCCAACGTTTTATCTGTTTTATTGTTCATTTATTACGATTATAGTTATTATGTAGGTATTTCAGACTTACTTTACATTGTTCAGTTACCCATTTCCTTTATCGTTCCAACAGTACCCCCATTAACATGTCTATCGAGGTGATCACCATCGATCAAAGAACTGTCACTTACCGAGTGGTTTCCATGCCCCGAGATGCCACCTGCCTTTTGCATTCTCTGTGTTGCATATTGCACGGCCATATCAGGCTCACTCTTGATATCCGGAGGAACATTGTGTCTTATGTATTGAATGACTGGGACATGTTCAAGGTGTGGATTGATGACGGTACAGGAGATAATTATACTACACAGGAGCACTAGAAGAGTGAAATGCTTAAGCCCTTCACCTATGGTTCTATGTGAGTTGATGGCTGCCGCTGAATTGTTCGGTTGTTGCTTTCAAGTCACATGGCCAAATTCAAGTCACATGGCCAAATATTTTACACCTTTGGACAACTGCCAATGCCTCTTAAACATCTTAGATTCACAGGTGTCACTTCAACACAACAAGTCCTGCAAATACTAACGTAATCGAAACAAACCATGAAACTCAAACTTATTATGACAGCAGCAATCCAAGCTGTGAGATCTGAAACAAGATTACTGTTCACATGGCCAACTGTAAGTTGCATGCTCAAGAGTAAGCTCAGCGCACAGCTTGGTCATATTACAACCGGAGGGCCGAACTGACAATGTGCTATACAAAGAGATCCTTAACAAATAATTATTAGTATATTTTCCCTCAGTTTAAAAAGGTTTAATTTTCTTCTTAATAAAAATTTTAAGGCAGTACTTCGCCACTGCAAAGCACGGGTATTTTGCTAGTATATATATAAAATCCAACATCTGTCTGTGCGTCTGTCCGTTTTTCATGAGACCACTACTTAACGGATTTAGATCAGGTTTTTTTTCATAATTTGCTTGAACATTCTGGTTGATTTTTTGACTTCTCTCATCGCACTATGTATCATAGTTTGCTTGTGGTTCCGATTTATTTGTGCGAATCCGAGAGACACTCAGTGGGCCAAGTGGAGGGTTGTGGGGCCCACCTCACTCATCAGCCTCAGGATGTATCTTCTGCTTAGCTAGCAAATGAGACAACTACTTGACGGATTTAGTTTGGGTTTTTTCTATAATTTGCTGGAACTTTCCAGTTGCTTTTGCGACTTCTCTAATCGTGCTTAGAATCATAGTTCACTTGCAGGAGTGATATATTCACACTAATCCGAGACAGAGGCTGCGGGCTGAGGGGAGAGGAAAGCGTGACGTCTGGAGTGGGGAACTGGGCAGGGCCCTCCTCATTGTCCTGTTTCACTACTACGCTGGCGGAGCTGCAGGGAACAGTTAGTAGTCTATAAACAAATCAGTGATGAGCATTGTCAGACAGCTCTGCTTTCAGTACGTTTGGCCAAAAATCAGTCAAACCTTAATTGTTCATCTTTCTTCTTCCTACCATGTCCAGATAGGTTTTTGACAGTTGCATGACCATCTACTCCTCAATAACGTGGGGAATTGTGGAAGCAGGAATGCCAAGATCTCTGGAGATGGCCAGCTTTGTACCATTTTTGAATTTTTATGCTTGGTGATAATTATTTATCTGACTAGCAAAATACCCGCGCTTCGCAGCGGAGAAGTAGTGTGTTAAAGAAGCAATGAAAAGAAAAGGAAACATTTTGAAAATAACGTAACCTGATTGTCAATGTAATTGTTTTGTCACTGTTGTGAGTGATGAGTGTTGTTGTCATATATATATATATTTACACACATAAACATATATATATATATACATATCTATACATATATACATATATACATACATATATATCTACATATATACACACATATACATATATATATATATATACAGTATATATATATACATATATACACACACACATATATAAACATATATATATACATATACATACATATCTACATATATACACACACAGCTATTTCGTATCAGTGCAATACGCTGTTTGTTAAAACAGTTGACTCCGCTCTTACGTGCAATAACAAATCAAATCATTCAGTTGTCTTTGCTCAGATGTCATTTTAGAGCTGGACGCCTGGCATCTTTTTTTGGCCACAGGTTCGTTTCTGTTTGGTGTGAGGTTCTGTGTTGTGGAGATTCTCAGGATGGACTGCAGGTGCTCATCAGTGAGGCGACTCCTGTGTGCTGTTTTGTTAGTCTTTATCACTGAGAAGAGCTTCTCACACAGATATGTGCTACCAAACATGCACAAGGTTCGAGCCGCATGTAGGCGGACTTTTTGTTCATCAAAGTCACCAAAGCGCCGTGCAAACTCAGTGCGCTCAGTTTATCAGCAAAGTGCGTATTTGGGAACACCGTTGTGCCGAGTTGGTTTAACATTACTTGGCAACATGAAAGTGGGGCAAGGTGAACTGGTGCATTTGTGTCTCCCATAAAAGCAGCTTCACTTGAAATCACTTTGTGATTGTGCACGGGTTAAAACGTCCGCTGAAGTGTCAGATTCTTATTTAATTATGCTGTTTTCTGTATCTTCTGAATTGCATTCAGGTTACCCTGATGCAAGGCAGCTGAAGCGCTGCATTATGGGATCTGTAGTTTATTGTGTTACCAGCGCTTCATATACCGGGCTTTAATAACAATAATACAGTATATAAAATGATCTCGGGCGGATATAATTACGCGGGCGGATGTGGCCCGGCCCTTGAGTTTGACACATATGGACTAAATAGAACTTGAAAAGATATGTTTTTTCAAATGTGATCGAGCAATTCAGATAGAGTTGACGCGCACTACAGCCTGCATGCCTCAATGAGTCATCCTCCCTCGCTCTTACTTTTTACCGTTCATCTAATGAATACACTGAGTATGGCTTTACCAAAACAATCATTGATGGCGAATAAAGTATCCATTATTCGAGTATGTAGAGCGGGATATATATATATACATATATATATATACCAGCGTATCAGCGAGAAGTAGTGTGTTAAAAAGGTAGAAAAAGAAAAGGGAACATTTTAAAAATAACGTAACATGACTGTCAATATACAGTATTTGTTTTGTGAGTGTTACTGAGTGTTGCTGTCATCAAGGATTTGATTATCATTATTTCTTTCAATCAGGTTCGTATTTGTAGGATGTGTTGTGTTCAAGTTACATTCCGTGTTTGTCAATCGTTGTAAAGATGACAGGTTTCATTCATCGATTCGTTTCTTACTGCATCAATAAACAGCTCGTCTTCTTCTTTATCTGAGACCTGACACACTGCATGCACGGGTTTTTTTTACACTGTCTTCCTTTAGCGGGACATTGACTTTTTCCACCGTGTGCTTTGTTTCCGCAGTAGCTGGATTTATGAATATGCTTATCAGACGCTTCATATTTTTGCTGCCTTTTCAATTGTGTAATTCGGTTTTGTTCAGCGCTCTTTGGAACTGTTGCTTTTATCTGTGCACTCGTCAGTTCACGTGAGCCTCGGTGTACATGCATCGAAGGTTCCCAGCTGTGCTGGTGCCATCTCGTGCTATGTCCATGGCTGTATTTAATGTTACCTTAGTCCTGGCACTTAAAACTTTCTCTCGCAGTTTCGCTGAGTTTGTGTCAAACACCACCCTGACCATCTCATCTTCCTCTCCATAAGCACAGTCCTTCACCCGTGAATATTTACCCGTGGCAGTTTGCTATTGGATTGCCGCTGACGGACGGCCTTATATGGGCAGGCACTAAATTACAAACGCCAGCGGCAGCCTGTCTATGAACTGAATTTAAAGTGTAGGTTTACATCGTGCTTTGTTTCCGAAGTAGCAGAACTCATGAATATGGTTGTATATGTCACTTTCGCTCGCTTCTTATTGTTTCGCTGCCTTCTCAATTATATAATGCATGTTTTCTTAAGTGCTTTTTTGAGCTCTTCCTGGTTTTCTATGTACTGCGTGATTACGTGGGAGGCGTGATGATGTCACACGAAACTCCGCCCCCACGGCGTTGAAGCTCATCTCCATTACAGTAAATGGAAAAACTGCTTCCAGTTATGACCATTACGCGTAGAATTTCGAAATGAAACCTGACCAACTTTTGTAAGGAAGCTGTAAGGAATGAACCTGCCAAATTTCAGCCTTCCACCCACACGGGAAGTTGGAGAATTAGTGATGAGTGAGTGAGTCAGTGAGTCAGTGAGTGCAGTGAGTCAGTGAGTGAGTGAGGGCTTTGCCTTTTATTAGTATAGATGTGTTCTCTTCGGAAAATCCTTTGGCACCGCTGGTTTGACTTAGTGACAAATGAGCGGTTGCTCATGGAGTCCCGAATGAGGCACATTACCAGCATTGTGTGTCGGTTGTGGCACTTATGGCCATGTGATTTTATTCCCCTATGGTGATCCGGCTCACAAGATCCTCATTGTTGAGGACCCGAGCGTCTGGACCAGGCCAAGGGGATGCCCACGTAATACCTGGCAGCAGTAGATATAGGGTCATTTCCGGAGGGTCGGACTGGACCGCGTGTCTGCCTGGGGGGGGGTAGCCAACCAGAATCCTGAACTGTTTTGTCGTGTGGTGGGTGCGACAAAGTGCTGTACCAGTGCATACTCCCTGACCTCAGACGGTTGTCTTGTAATAAGGGACAGGGAATAAAAGGGGCCTTTGTGATGCATATCATTATTAAAAATAACAAATTACTTCCAACCAGTGCATATCTAACTGTAAATTATTGGTGTTCAGCAAAGTTTACATTAGTTATGATATTCTGCTTGCTTTCCAGTTATGTCTGTCCTGATGCAGCCTCATGGCAGATAAAAGGCAGCGTATCAGAGTTCAAGGATCATGGGCTGGCCCACTCAAGAAGCCCGTTCAGACAACACCAGCAGGTATTTGTGAATGCTGTTCCTCAAAATTATTACAGTAGTCAGGCAGATAGTCAGTATGGTGTACTGGTTAAGGCTTTGGGCTTTAAACACTGAGGATGTGGGTTCGAATCCCACTACTGATACTATGTGACTATGAGCAAGTCACTTGACCTGCATGCCTGTTCTCCAATTGGAAAACCAAAAGAAATGGAGCCAATTGTATCTTAAGTGTTGTAAGTCGCCTAGGATAAAGGCGTCAGCCAAGTAAGTAAATAAAATGAGTGAAAGGGTTTATAACATATTAGTACATCAGCAATAGGCTTGAGTGAACCCCGTGGAGTTTGTTAATAGCACAGAAATGTTTGGGAACTTTGCCAAACTCATGGAAATTCGTTGAAGCTAATTGGGAAGGAGGACTAGTTTTGAGTGGATTATAATGGTGGCCTGGTTTTTTAGGTTTCCGAGTCTCCGGGAAGCATCTGCCAGCTTGTGGTGTAGCGGGTCTACAGCTTAGATTGAAAAGGCCAGTTTTTTAAATTGATAATCGTGCACTCGCGGCTTAAAGAGGGGCCATGGTAGTGTGGCCAGAGCGTTTCCCGAGCACTTCGTGATTGTGGGCGGTCTTTGCTTAAGTGCACAGTTGAGGAGTCGTCCGCATCTGTAATTGATGCCGGGAGCTGCTAATCGCCATACCTGATCCACGTCCCTGTTATATATATTAGAAATGTGCGAATGTGGAGGGAGAGAATGAATAAATGAACGGAGGTTAAGGGAGAAGAAGGCAGCTGGAAGCGAGGGAGCCGGTGTGTGCGAGAGAGAGAGTGAGTGCAGACTCGCGGATGTTTGCATGCAGCTGGGAGAGGCAAACCCTAGTGGGGTGTTTGTCGGTAGTAGTCGCTCCTGCTGAGCGCTGGTGTGGTTGGCTCGCTGCAGCGAAGGCAGTGGGACTCAGAGATTTGGAGTGGAACCCCAGCGTGAGTGTCCTGGCCGTTAGGGGAAGTCAAGTCTCAGTCTGGCGGATGGCTGAACGAAGCCAGGGATCGGGAGGCCACCAGACCAGCCAAATATAGAAGGTCAGCTGCAGGTGGGGTGACTCCCCTTGTGCATAGCCTGGGTGGGAGAAACAGCTGAGTCGCCAGCAGAAGGCGGCACCGGGCTTTCTTTTGAAAGACTGCTTCCAGCCATTGTGTTTAACCTCATTTATGGGATTTTAACCTCCACCCATTCACTGGTTTTATTGGAGTATTTATTTGAAGTACCGCACCATTTATTTGGACACTGTTTTTGGTTTGTTTTTATTAAAAGCAGTTTTGCACTTTTTTTGCACCATCCCCTTGCTTTGTTGTGTCCAGCTCATTGATGACATTACCAACGGTGTCGGGTTCAAAATCTCCCAGAAGCTAGATGGGTGTCTGGAGAAGAACCCACATCGTCACACAGCTATGCTTTGATGTTGTGATGTCATGCAGGCCTCTCAGCATAATGGGAGGCTAGAAAATAAAAGTTTACTTAATCCGGCCATACAGCAGAATAAAGAATTATTTCAGTGAATAATGTCACTGCCGAACCCAGCAAATTCTCTGCAAAAAAAATTCTTTGGCAGATTTTGTCAGTCGACCCTAATCAGCAGCATGGCCCAGCCACGAGTTTGCATGTGTAACATTTTGGATTGCAGGTAGTAAAAGTTTTGAAAGAGGAGAAGGTATTTTACAAAAGAGAGGAGATTTTTCAGTTCAGTAAGCTTTATTTTTTTTGTTAGATGATAACTATCCATTCATCCATCCGCTTTCTGCTGCTTATGTGGGTCAAGGTTGCAGTTAATAGTCCCATCTTCCGTCATCAGGAGTGAAGTCCCTTTGTAATTACTTTGCTCACCAGTGCGTCCTTTTTTTTAAATGATATTCCTGACAGTTGATTTAGGTAATCCTAAAGTGTCACCAATGTTTCTAATAACAAACACCTGGGACACCAATTGTCCCAAACATTATGGTGTCCTAAAACGGTGGGCCATGTATAAAAAGTGTTGTCATTTCTACATGGTGTGACCGAAATGTATACAGATCTGCTTAAATGAAAGTGTGCACTTTAATCGTGTCGAAATTGTTTGATTTGTAATTTGTGGGCAATGTGTGTGCATTTATTTATTTATTTTTACAGTGAGCACAAAGGCAGATTAAATGACTTTCTTTGGTCACGAGCCATGTCTCCAATGTGGATTAAACAGGCACCACTAAAACTGTACACTTATATAGAAGATTTTTAGATGTTTTAGTCTTCTTGTGTTGTACCCCTCATTACCTCTATTTAGACCTTTTGGAGCTTACACTGTAAATAAATGACTCATACTTTTAGATACAAGTTCTGATTCCTAATATTATGTAATTTTTATATGATCCAATCCCTGCAATGGTTAGCTCTGCTGTCTCTCAGTTCAAGGCACTATCAGTGTGGAGTTTGAATCATCTCCCACGTTACCAAGCATGTGCTTGTTAGGTTGTTATTTTACAATTAGTCCTTATTGAATATGGATGTCTTTGTATGAGTTGCCCTGCAGTAGACTAGCATCCCATTGATGGTTGGTTTCTGTACCAGTTAGAACTCTTGCCACCACAACTCTGAGGCAGGTTTCAAAATGTTGTTTAATATAAACCAGTGTTTTATCATATAATGATCATTTAATTTATATTACATTTGTTTACAGCATATAAGAAGGTGTTAACTCTTCTTTATCATGTTTTATATAAACTAGTGGAGATAAATTAGTTCCTATCTCCATTAATATCCAAATATCTATACTTTGATTGGCTGCTTCTCAGTCTTGTGAAGACTATGAAGTGTTTGGGCTGGTATTATCATTGTAAGGACTGTTCAGAAGTTACACAAGGAACACATTTAAAAAGAAAGAAGGATAGTTACACCAAATAATCACAGCATGAAATGTCTCTGCTTTGATTTGTATTAGCTTGAAATAACTGGTTGAATATTTATCTTTTGTTTTAGTGGGAAGAACAACCAATCCATCTGCATCAGCATGTGCCTGGAGAGATTCAGAGAACACATTTGAATTCAAGCAGCCCACAGAGGTTAGAACTAATACTTGGAGTGTAATAGGAACAACAAAGTAAATATACCATAAACCATGGGTGAACATCTACTGTGCTTTCGAACATGGGCAAGCTTCCTCCTTTGCCTGCCTTCTCCTGTGGGCTCAGTATAAAAATGTGGAGAGAATAAGCATGTCAGTTGTGACCCAAACACATCTGAATATACTTGGTAAAGTTGTTGTGTCCAGAAATGTATGTTCATTATTAAAGGAACCAGGCGTACATGCTCCTCATGAGCCAGAAGAAATACAGGGTGGGCCATTTATATGGATACACGGTAATAAAATGGGAATGGTTGGTGATATTAACTTCCTGTTTGTGGCACATTAGTATAGGTGAGGGGGGAAACTTTTCAAGATGGGTGGTGACCATGGTTGCCATTTTGAAGTCGGCCATTTTGGATCCAACTTTTGTTTTTTCAATAGGAAGAGGGTCATGTGACACATCAAACTTATTGGGAATTTCACAAGAAAAACAATGGTGTGCTTGGTTTTAACGTAACTTTATTCTTCCATGAGTTATTTACAAGTTTCTGACCACTTATAAAATGTGTTCAATGTGCTGCCCATTGTGTTGGATTGTCAATGCAACCCTCTTCTCCCACTCTTCACACACTGATAGCAACACCACAGGAGAAATCCTAGCACAGGCTTCCAGAATCCGTAGTTTCAGGTGCTGCACATCTTGTATTTTCACAGCATAGACAATTGCCTTCAGATGACCCCAAAGATAAAAGTCTAAGGGGGTCAGATTGGGAGACCTTGGGGGCCATTCAACTGGGCCACAAAGACCAATCCACTTTCCAGGAAACTGTTCATCTAGGAATGCTCGGACCTGACACCCATAATGTGGTGGTGCACCATCTTGCTGGAAAAACTCAGGGAACGTGCTAGCTTCAGTGCATAAAGAGGGAAACATATCATCATGTAGCAATTTTGCATATCCAGTGGCCTTGAGGTTTCCATTGATGAAGAATTGCCCCACTATCTTTGTACCCCATATACCACATCATACCATCAATTTTTTTGTTCCAATATTCTTGGAGGGATCTATCCAATGTGGGTTAGTGTCAGACCAGTAGCGGTGATTTTGTTTGTTAACTTCACCATTCACATAAAAGTTTGCCTCATCACTGAACAAAATCTTCTGCGTAAACTGAGGGTCCTGTTCCAATTTTTGTTTTGCCCATTCTGCAAATTCAGTGCGCCGATCTGGGTCATCCTCATTGAGATGCTGCAGTAGCTGGAGTTTGTAAGGGTGCCATTTGTGAGTAGCTAATATCCGCCGAAGGGATGTTTGACTAATTCCACTCTCCAGTGACACGCGGCGAGTGCTACGCTGTGGGCTCTTGCTGAATGAAGCTAGGACAGCCACTGATGTTTCTTCATTAGTGACAGTTTTCATGCGTCCACATTTTGGCAAATCCAACACTGAACCAGTTTCACGAAACTTAGCAAGCAGTTTGCTAACTGTAGCATGAGAGATGGGTGGTCTTGTAGGGTGTCTTGCATTGAAATCTGCTGCAATGACCCGGTTACTGCGTTCACCAGACATCAACACAATTTCTATCCGCTCCTCACGTGTTAACCTCTGCGACATGTCAATGGCTGTAAACACAGAGAAACTTGTAAATAACTCATGAAAGAATAAAGTTACATTAAAACCAAGCACACCATTGTTTTTTTTGTGAAATTCCCAATAAGTTTGATGTGTCACATGACCCTCTTCCTATTGAAAAAACAAAAGTTGGATCCAAAATATCCGACTTTAAAATGGCCACCATGGTCACCACCCATCTTGACAAGTTTCCCCCCTCACATATACTAATGTGCCACAAACAGGAAGTTAATATCACCAACCATTCCCATTTTATTAAGGTGTATCCATATAAATGACCCACCCTGTACTTTGGCAGGATGGATTTTACACACAGGCCATACTTTGTGCATGTCTACCCTTAAGCATCAATAAATTAGCCACTAACATTTATTTGTTTAGTACAGTAGAAGACAGTGAAGAGAGTTTATCTGGATCTCCAAACACTGGAACCATCCAAACAAGGATGGAGGCATACATCCATGTTCTTTATGTATTTTATTTATTTTCTTCAGTAAATATTTGATCAGAAAAAAAAAATAAAGGGACATTTGGTATACAAGTTCTGAACGGTGCTATATAAACTAGCAGAATCCTAACCATGGTGTGCTGGTTAACTTTCTGGCCAGTTTGTTTAGAGCATCTTTTGAAAGTATTAAATTGTGATAATAAGTTTGTGTACGTGTGTGTGTTTATATATATATATATATATATATATATATATATATATATATATATATATATATATATATATATATATATATATATAGAGAGAGAGATAGATAGATAGATAGATATATATAGAGAGAGAGATATATAGATGAGGGGGACCCAAAAATTGTATGTTTCTCAGAACATTTCCAAAATTTAATCACATTCAAAATAATATCCCTGAGACGAAATACACTTTTTCCATTGTTCAAAACTGTTCTGAAGCTCTTGCAAAGTGATAGCTTTCAGTGCCTCTGTCGTTTGCTTCTTGACCTCCTCTACATCATGAAAATGCTTTCCTTTAAGGTCCCTCTTCATTCTTGGAAATAAGAAAAAAATCACAGGGTTCAAGGTCCGGGGAGTAGAGGGGGTGAAAAACCATTGTCATCCTATTTTTTGTGAGCAACTGCCACACACTTAATGCTGTTTGGGTTGGAGCATTCTCGTGATGCAGAAGCCACTCGCCTGATTGCCACAATTCGGGTAATTTTTTCCACACTGCATCACGCAATCGCTTGAGAACTTTAAGGAATACCGCTTATGATGGCCAAATGATGCAGAGGGCAGTCTAGTATACGCACCTAGCGATAAACGTCGGAACTAATGCCCCTTCAGCCTCCAGAAAAAATTCTTGTTATATTTGGGTCCCCCCTCGTATACATGTATTTATGTATACACACACACACACACACACACACACATATATATATATATATATATATATATATATATATATATATATATATATATATACTAGCAAAATACCCGCTTACATAGCTGCAAAGTATTGCCTTAAAATTTGTATTAAGAAGAAAAGTAAACCTTTTAAACTGAGGGAAAATATACCAATAATTATTTGTTAAGGATCTCTTTGTATGCCACGTTGTCAGTTCAGCCCTCCGATTGTAATATGACCAAGCTGTGTGTTGAGCTTACTCTTGAGCATGCAATGTACAGTTGGCCATCTTTCCTCAAATCTCACAGCTTGGATTGCTGCTGTCATAATCAGTTTGAGTTTCATGGTTTGTTTCAATTACGTTAGTTTTTGCAGGACTTGTTATGTTGAAGTGACATTCGGCATCTGTCAAGCGTTGTAAGCATATAACCAGTTTCATCGATAACTTCATATCCAGCTTTTGAGAGTTTAAATATTCATAAACATCAAAGTGTCCACTACTCAAATCGTCACCTGTGAATCTAAGATGTTTAAGAGGCATTGGCGGTTGTCCAAAGGTGTAAAATATTTGGCCATTTCGGTACACTTGAAAGCGACAACCGAACAATTCAGCGGCAGCCATCAACTCACATACAGAACCATAGGTGAAGGGCTTAAGCATTTCACTCTTCTAGTGCTCCTGTGTAGTCTAATTATCTCCTGTATCGTCATCAGTCCACACCTTGAACCTGTCCCAGTCATTCAATACATAAGACACAATGTTCCTCCGGATATCAAGAGTGAGCCTGATATGGCTGTGCAATATGTAACAAAGAGAATGGAAAAGGTAGGTGCCATCTTGGGGCATGGAAACTACTCGGTAAGTGACAGTTCTTTGATTGATGGTGATCACCTCGATAGACATGTTAATGGGGGATGCGGTTGGAACGATAAAGGAAATGGGTACTTGAACAATGTAAAGTAAGTCTAAAATACCTACACAATAACTATAATCGTAATAAACGAACATTAAAACAATGGAGAAGCCGTGGATTAAATAAAAAAGCTGCAGTTATCAGCAGGGAGACGTGAATACTGTGGCGAAGCAAGGAAGGGAATGAAGAGACCGGAGTGACGGATGGTCTTATATAGGCAGTCAGTTTGCCAAATACGTGGGAGGCGTGGTGATGGGTGATGCAACTCCGCCTCACACGGCGACTGAGCTGCAGGCTATGGCCGTATATATGTATGTAAGTAGGATTCAGTTATGACCGTTACACGTAGAATTTCGAAATGAAACCTGCTTAACTTTTGTAAGTAAGCTATAAGGAATGAGCCTGCCAAATTTCAGCCTTCTATCTACACGGGAAGTTGGAGAATTAGTGATGAGTCAGTCAGTCACTCAGTCAGTGAGGGTTTTGCCTTTTATTAGTATAGATATGTATATATATATATGTATGTATATGTGTGTATGTATATATATATGCATATACAGTACAGGCCAAAAGTTTGGACACACCTCCTCATTCAATGTGTTTTCTTTATTTTCATGACCATTTACATTGGTAGATTCTCACTGAAGGCATCAAAACTATGAATGAACACATGTGGAGTTATGTACTTAACAAAAAAAGGTGAAGTAACTGAAAACATGTTTTATATTCTAGTTTCTTCAAAATAGGCACCCTTTGCTCTGATTACTGCTTTGCACACTCTTGGCATTCTCTCAATGAGCTTTAACAGGTAGTCACCTGAAATGGTTTTCACTTCACAGGTGTGCCTTATCAGGGTTATTTAGTGGAATTTATTGCTTTATCAATGGGGTTGGGACCAGCAGTTGTGTTGTTCAGAAGTCAGGTTAGTTGGACGATCATTTATTTTTCAACAGGACAACCACACTCTTGGGTTATGAACAAGCCAGTTTCCCATCTGGTTCGTACATGCCGATGATTTCCATACGTGTTCAGTCTCTCCCTGTGCATTCCCTGTGCAACGAGCGAGCGAGAAAGAGAGCGCAAGAGAGAGAACGAAAGATAGAGAATGCAGCTAAAGAAGGCACTGGGCTTGTTTTTAAAGAGACTGATTCGAGCATTGTTTTAACCTTGTTGTATTTAATGAAGACTTTTTTCTATTGGATTTTAACCTCCACTTCTGTTTTTATGGGATCATTTATTTATTAAAAAAATATATTTACATACAGTTCGTATGGTCTGGAATGGATTAATTGTATTTACATACAATCCTATGGGGGAAATTACTTCGGTGTTACGACCAGAGTTTTGGAACGAATTATGGTCGTGACCCGAGGTTCGACTGTATGTGTGTGTGTGTGTGTGTGTGTATATATATATATATATATATGTGTGTATGTATGTATGTCTTTCTATTATAAAAAAAAAATCCTGGAGAGAAACACTACGGCGTCGAGACATGATCCTCATGTGAAGATCACGGAAGACACTTACAAGAAACCGCTAGATGAAAGAGATTGGCCACGGAGTGTCTCGCGGGGACCTTAAACATGAGACTTTGTGCCAAGAGATTGACCCAGAACCGTCTCGCGATGACATGGAACATGAGATTCTTGCAAGACACGCCCTACTTACAATCAATATCAAATAAGCCCAGTGGCAGCAAAACACTCAGTCGTGTAAAGTAGGCTTTGAGCACACACAGATCCAGGGCTCTCAGCGCATATAAAGTGAATAAGGACAGTACGTTATAAATGAAATTTAGATGACTAAGTGAAGAAAAAAGCAGCGCAGAGAAAAGATACTCAAAAGTGTTAGAGAAAAAAAAAGAAAAAGAAGAATCTAGGTGCAAATTCAGAAAATAAGAAAAGTAATTATCAGCCAGGAACAAGTGGAACTGAAAAAAAACACATCCAATCCGGCTCAGAATTAAAAGACAGAGAGTAAAAGACAAAGCAGAACTTTATAAACAAGTTCACAAACGTTGGCGCTATACACCTGCAGAGCAGGTAAGAGATTATGAAAGCAGTGGAATTCAAAAGGGTCAAAAAAAAAACGTTAGCGCAATACACATGTGGAGAATGTTAAAGAATATGAAAGTAGGGTTAGGGTTATTAGAAAGTATAAAAAAAAGAAAGTAAAAATCGCAGTAGTGCAAACAAACAGAAATTATTACTCGAGAAAGGGAAAATAATCACCATGGACCAGGTGTCATTAAAAAAAAAAAAGCAGGAGAAAGCGAGGTCAGAAATAAAAAGACAGAGTAGAAAACAAAGTAAAACATCATAAAGAGTTTAAAAAACAAGGGGGTCAAACACATGCAGAACAGGCTAGAGATAATGAAAACTCGAAATCAAAAGACTCAAAAAAAAACACATGCGCGAAACACTTGCAGAGATACAGATACAAGATACAGAATATGAAAGCAGAAAAAAAACAACAGTGTCGAAACAAAGAACATAAACATCACAGCGCAAAGAAAGAGAAATTATAACTCGGAGAAATAACGAAAAGGTGAATAGAGATCGAATATATGGACAAAGGTGATATGTCGGAAGTATGTAAATATTGTAAGGCTTTGAAGTTTAAGTCAGAGAATTTCAAAAACGGAGTTTACCTCACGTGCATTTATTGGTTACTTTGCAAAAAAAACTATTAACTGCTGATGATGTAGATCGTTTTGTCTATGTTGAAATTCCAAGCAGAGAAACCTATCCTGAATTTTGGTACAAAGTCATTAAACACATGTTTCACTGATCGCATTTAAAAGATTCAGCATATTAGGACTCGAAAGATTTCAAATATTGTTTTTATAGAAGTTCTGAAATAAAAGTGAAACTAATGAAATAGCAACAATTCCAAGAAAAAAAAAATCTTAAAAGTGTGTTACCTGGAAAACCAAACACGGGGGTTGGCGAGCGAAGCCTCCTAGTATATATATATAACATATATAATATGATATACATATATATGTATATCATTGCTTCCGGTTAAAGCTTACAGTCTGCACTTTCAGCCCTCATTCATTACATATGGTAAAAAGTTTAAAGTACAATAACTTTATAAATGTCCAAGTACTATGCGAACTGCATATTGTAAGTTTAAGGGACCATAAGATGTAAAAAGGGGGTGTTAGGAAAATTAAAGTAACAGAGCCTTTTGTTCTTGCGTACATTATTTTTTCACACTTGCTACTATAAGGATTTGGTAACATTTTTCAATAATCTACCAGCAGCCCAGCATGCTCTGTCAAACGTGAATTACCTTAGTAGGCGGCAAAAGACATTGTTGCTTCACATTTTTGTGAGTAAGCACTTAGATCAAACAAATGATTCAAAGGAATGGTGATTTGGCGTCCAGGTTTTGCTGAGTTATGTAAAAGGTAAGTGTTATGCAAGTCCATTTATGCATAACCCAATTTTCATATTGCAGTTTAACCATTTATAGGTAAACATTGAATCTCAATATTGAAATACTTTTCAGTATTCATTAATATTGTGACTTATAATTTAATTTACTGCCTCTTTCCATCCTCATTGATTAATTTGATAGCAAATGTGACATATTGTGAACTGATTTGAAAAATAATACACTTATTTGAACATAGCCTCTGTCTGGGCTATAATAAGTCATACATAACTGCACTTAAAATCAGGGCAAAACATGAATATCATGATCTTGGTATTAGGGCATGTAGTTAGTACTCCAGTGCTTGTGGAACACTGGTATCATACTGTGGTACTATGCAGTATACATTATATTGCCTAAAGTTTGTGGACACTTGACTATCACACTTATGTGATGTTGTTGAACATCTCATTCGAAACCCTTGGGAATTAATATGGAATTGCTTCCCCCTTGCAACTATAACAACCTCTACTCTTCTGGGAAGATTTTGGAGTGTTTTTGTGGGAATTTATGCCCATTCAGCCAAAGAGCATTTGTGAGGTCAGGTAATGATGTTGGACGAGAAGGTCTGGCTCTCAATCAGCATTCCAGTTCATCGTAATGGTGAGGGCTCTGTGCAGGCAACTCAAGGTCTTCCTTGTCTTTATGGACCCGGCTTCGTGCACTGGGCCACAGTCATGTTAGAACAGAAAAGGACCTTCCTCAAACTGTTGCCTCAAAGTGTTAAGTGCACAATTGCACTATATCTACATTGTAGCATTTACAGTACCCTTCCCAGGAATCAAGGGGCCGAATCCAACCCTGATAAACAGCCCCAGACCATTATCCATCCTCCAAAAAACATTACAGTAGGGACAATGCAGTCCAGCAATATAAAACTGGAGGCAAAAACTCGGGTGTGGGAGGAGCTTGGAGAGGCCATGGAGAACGACTTCTGGATGGCTTCGAGGAGATTCTGGTCCACTATCTGGCATCTCAGGAGGGGGAAGCAGTGCAGTGTCAACACTGTATATGGTGGGGATGGTGCGCTGCTGACCTCGATTTGGGACATTGTGGGTCGGTGGGGGGAGTACTTCGAAGACCTCCTCAATCCCACTAACATGCCTTCCAATGAGGAAGCAGAGCCTGGGGACTTGGAGGTGGGCTCCCCCATCTCTGGGACTGAGGTCACTGAGGTGGTCAAAAAACTCCTTGGTGGCAGGGCCCCAAGGGTGGATGAGATACGCCCAGAGTTCCTCAAGGCTCTGGATGTTGTAGGACTGTCTTGTTTGACACTCCTCTGCAACATCGCATGGGCATCAGGGACAGTGCCTCTGGATTGGCAGACCGGGGTGGTGGTCGCCCTCTCTAAGAAGGGGTACTGGAGGGTGTATTCCAACTACAAAGCCTCCCTGGAAAAGTCTATTCGGGGGTCCTGGAGAGGAGGGTCCGGTAGATAATCGAGCCTCGGATTCAGGAGGAACAGTGTGGTTTTTGTCCTGGATGTGGAACAGTGGACCAGCTCTACACCTTTGGCAGGGTCCTGGAGGGTGCATGGGAGTTTGCCCAACCAGTCTACGTGTGTTTTGTGGACTTGGAAAAGGTGTTCAACCGTGTCCCCCGGGGAATCCTGTGGGGGATGCCCCGAGAGTATGGGGTACTGGATCCCCTGATAAGGGCTGTTCGGTCCCTGTACAATCAGTGTGAAAGCTTGGTCCGCATTGCCAGCAGTAAGTCAAACCCGTTTGAAGTTGGATTCCGCTAGGGCTGCCCTTTGTAACCGAATCTGTTCATAACTTTTATGGACAGAATTTCTAGGCGCAGCCAGGGTGTTGAGAGGGTCTGGTTTGGTGGGCTCAGGATTGGGTCACTGCTTTTTGTCATGTTTGCTTCATCAGGCCGTGATCTTCAGCTCTCACTGGATCGGTTCGCAGCCGAGTGTGAAGCGGCTGGGATGGGAATCAGCACCTCCAAATCCAAGACCATAGTCCTCAGCCGGAAAAGGGTGGAGTGCCCTCTCAGGGTTAGGACCGAGATCCTGCCTGAAGTGGAAGAGTTCAAGTATCTTGGGGTCTTGTTATTAGAACACTCTAGACGAGAACAGGCCATTCAGCCCAACAAAGCTCGCCAGTCCTATCCACTTGTTTCCTCCAAGAAAACATCAAGTCGAGTTTTGAAAGTCCCTAACGTCTTACTGTCTACCACACTACTTGGTAGCTTATTCCAAGTGTCTATCGTTCTTTGTGTAAAGAAAAACTTCCTAATGTTTGTGCGAAATTTACCCTTAACAAGTTTCCAACTGTGTCCCCATGTTCTTGATGAACTCATTTTAAAATACAAGTCTCGATCCACTGTACTAATTCCCTTCATAATTTTAAACACTTCACTCATGTCACCTCTTAATCTTCTTTTGCTTAAACTGTAAAGGCTCAGCTCTTTAATCTTTCCTCATAATTCAACCCCTGTAGACCTGGAATCAGCCTAGTCGCTCTTCTCTGGACCTTTTCTAGTGCTGCTATGTCCTTTTGTAGCCTGGAGACCAAAACTGCACACAGTACTCAAGATGAGGCCTCACCAGTGCATTATAAAGGTTGAGCATAACCTCCTTGGACTTGTACTCCACAGATCGTGCTATATAACCTAACATTCTGTTAGCCTTCTTAATGGCTTCTGAACACTGTTGGGAAGTTGATAGCTTAGAGTCCACTATGACTCCTAAATCCTTCTCATAAGGTGTACTCTCGATTTTCCGACCGCCCATTGTGTATTCAAACCTAATATTTTTACTTCCTATGTGTAATACTTTACATTTACTGACATTAAATTTCATCTGCCACAAATCTGCCCAAGCCTGTATGCTATCCAAGTCCTTCTGTAATGATATAACGGATTCCAAATTATCTGCTAATCCACCTATCTTGGTATCATCTGCAAACTTAACCAGCTTGTTACTTATATTCCTATCTAAATCATTTATATATATTAAAAATAGCAGCGCCCTAGCACTGACCCCTGTGGAACACCACTCTTAACATCGGCCAGTTCTGATGAGGTTCCTCGCACCATCACCCTCTGCTTCCTGTGTCTGAGCCAATTCTGCACCCATCTAAAAACATCACCCTGAACTCCCACTTCTTTTAACTTGATGCCCAACCTCTCATGTGGCACCTTATCAAATGCTTTCTGAAAGTCCAGATAAATAATATCATAAGCTCCACTTTGATCGTATCCTTTTGTTGCCTCCTCATAGAATTCCAACATGTTAGTAAAACACGACCTCCCTCTTCTGAACCCATGCTGACTGTTCAGAATAACTCCTGTCCTTGCCATGTGTTGCTCAATCTTATCCTTAATAATTCCTTCCATTAATTTTCCTGTGATGCATGTTAAGCTTACTGGCCTATAGTTGCTTGGATCTGCCCTGTCACCCTTTTTATATAATGGGATGATATTTGCCATTTTCCAGTCCTTGGAATCTCTCCAGTGCACAGTGACTTCCTAAAAATATGTGTCAAGGGTTTATATATGTACTCACTAGCCTCCTTAAGAACACGAGGATAAATATTATCTGGGCCTGGTGATTTGTTTGATTTCATCTTATTTAATCTGAGCAGCACTTCTCCCTCTACAATTTCCAAATCCCTCAGTACCTCCTTAGTAGTTGTTTACCTCTGAGGTTATCCACTTGCTCACTTGTAAACACCTCAGAAAAATGTAAGTTTAGGGCATCTGCTATTTCATTGTCTGTATCTTTTAATTCCCTTTACTATTCCTGATGAACTTGACCTCCTCCTTAACTGTTCTTTTACTACTAAAATACTGAAAGAATCTCTTGGGGTCTTCTTTGCCTTATCTGCTATATTCCTCTCCAACTGTCTTTTAGCCTCTCTGATATCCTTCTTAATGGTTGCCCTCATGTTCACATACGTGCTACGATTCTCTTTGCAGTCATTAGTCTTATATGCCTTATACAGCAGTTATTTCCTTTGCAACTTCTTATTTAAATCTTTATTAATCCATCGTGGAGTTTTTTTTAATTTCCTATTAATTCCAATTCTAGGTATGTATCTGTCCTGAATTACATGTAAAACATTTTAAACCTGTTCCACTGCTCCTCGACTGTCTCCTCATTTAAAAGCTTATCCCAGTATATCCTACTTAGACTTTGTCGCATCTGCTCAAAATTAGCCCTACCAAAGTTCAACTTAACAATCTTAGTCTTTGCATCTGCACTCTTACAAAATACTGAGAATTGTATTATATTATGGTCACTTGACCCTAGTGGTCCAATCACCTGTACACCCTCAATTATATCCTGATTATTACAGAATACTAAATCCAGACAGGCTTCACCCCGTGTTGGTGCTTTAACATGCTGTGTTAAAAAACAGTCGCTGATTACTTCTAAAAACTCCTGCTCTTGTACTCCATCTGCAAGGTTATCCCAGTTAATATTTGGATAGTTAAAGTCCCCCATGACTATAATATCCCCCTGTAAACTTGCCTTTTGATATTACTAAAAAGATGTTTATTGAAATTACTGTCTGAATTGGGTGGTCTATAACACACTCCTAAAATAAGACTCTTTCCCTAATATTTTCCAGGTGAAGCCACATGTCATGTTGAGTCCCCAACTATCACTACCTCTCTATTTTTGGGAACTAGTTTTGAGGTGGCCCATTGGGGCTCCTCAACTCTGCCTACCACCTCAGAATTATCAGAGTCACTGTCCAGCTCCGCAAGGACATGATAATGGTTAGACACGTCTAATTCTGGGGTTGATGCCCCCGGACAGTGTGCACCCTTTACCTTACCTTGTTCACGAGTGAGGGAAGAATGGAGCGGTAGATCGACCAGTGTATCAGTGTGGTGTCTGCAGTGATACGGGCTCTGCATCATTCTGTCGTGGTGAAAAAGGAGCTGAGCCATAAAGCAAAGCTCTCAATTTACCAGTCAATCTACGTTCCTACCCTCACCTAATGTCATGAGCTGTGTGTAGTGACCGAAAGAACAAGATCGTGAGTACAAGTGGCTGAAATAAGTTTCCTCCGCAGGGTGTCTGGGCTTTCTATTAAAGATAGGGCGAGAAGCTCGTTCATCTGGGAGGAGCTCAGAGTAGAGCCACTGCTCCTCTGCATCGAGAGGAGTCAAATGAGGTGGCTCGGGCATCTGATCAGAATGCCTCCTGGACGCCTCCCTGGTGAGGTGTTCCGGGCACATCTAACCGGGAGGAGGCTCCAGGGAAGACCCAGGACACGCTGGAGGGACTATGTCTCTCGGCTGGCCTGGGAATGCCTTGGGATTCTCCCGGAAGAGCTAGAAGAAGTGGCTGGGGAGAGGGAAGTCTGGGCATCTCTGCTCAAGCTGCTGCCCCCGCGTCCCAATCGCGGATAAGCGGAAAAGGATCAATCAATCAATCAACATTTATTTATATAGCACATTTTCATACAAAAAAAATGTAGCTCAAAGTGCTTTACAAAATGAAGAATAGAAAAATAGAAGACACAATAAAAAATAAACATAAGTCAACATTAATTAACATAGAATAAGTAAGGTCCGATGGCCAGGGTGGACAGAAAAAACAAAAAAAAAACTCCAAAGGCTGGAGAAAAAAAATAAATTCTGTAGGGATTCCAGACCAAGAGACCGCCCAGTTCCCTCTGGGCAATCTACCTAACATAAATCAAACAGTCCTCTTTGTATTTAGGGTTTTCATGGAAAGACTTGATGATGATGGTCACGTAGACTTCTGGCTTTTAGTCCATCAATGTCGGTGCATCATGATGCTTTGAGTAGGTGGTGGTGGCGCAGGCTGCCACCACAAAGAAACCGGAAAAAGAAACAGAAGAGAGAGTTGGGGTCAGTATGGATTTTGGAGCCACTATAAATAGTTATTATGAGGAATTGAACATACAGAGTATCAGGATTAAATTAAGGTGAAGTTATGAGAAGGTCATGTTAAAGTCATGTGTTTTCAGCAGTTTTTTAAAGTGCTCTACTGTATCACCCTGGTGAATTCCTATTGGCAGGCTATTCCAGATTTTAGGTGCATAACAGCAGAAGGCCGCCTCACCACTTCTTTTAAGTTTAGCTTTTGGAATTATAAGGAGACACTCATTTGAAGATCTAAGGTTACGATTTGGAATATAACGTGTCAGGCATTCCGATATATAAAATGGAGCGAGATTATTTAAGGCTTTATAAACCATAGGCAGTATTTTAAAGTCAATCCTGAGTGACACAGGCAACCAGTGTAGTGACATCAAAACTGGAGAAATGTGTTTGGATTTTCTTTTCCCAGTTAGGATTCTAGCAGCTGCATTCTGCACTCGTTGCAAGTGATTTATATCTTTTTTGGGTAGTCCTGAGAGGAGTGCGTTACAGTAATCTAGTCGAGTGAAAACAAAAGCGTGAACTAATTGCTCAGCATCTTTCAATGATATAAGAGGTCTTACTTGCTATGTTTCTTAAGTGAAAAAATGCTGTCCTAGTGATCTGATTAATATGCGATTTAAAATTCAGGTTACAGTCAACAGTTACCCCTAAGTTTTTTACTTCCGTCTTAACTTCTAATCCTAATGCATCAAGTTTATTTCTGATAACCTCATTGAATCCATTATTGCCAATTACTAAAATTTCAGTTTCCTCTTTATTTAGTTTGAGAAAATTACTATTCATCCATTCAGAAATACCAGTAAGACATTGTGTTAGTGAATCAAGAGAGTCGGGGTCATCAGGTGCTATTGATAAGTACAGCTGTGTGTCATCAGCATAGCTGTGGTAACTCACGTTGTAACCTGAGATAATCTGACCTAACGGAAGTGATTACCTCAACTAACAAAGAATTTTCTACCTGCCAGGTAGGATTCAAACCAATTTAAGACACTGCCAGAGAGGCCCACCCATAGACTAAGGCGATTTCTGAGAATATTGTGATCAATGGTGTCAAATGCAGCACTCAGATCTAAGAGGATGAGAACAGATAAATGGCCTCTGTCTGCATTTACCCGCAAGTCATTTACTACTTTAACGAGTGAAGTTTCTGTGCTGTGATTTGTTCTGAAGCCTGACTGAAATTTATCAAGAATAGCAGGTTTATTGAGGTGGTCATTTAATTGATAAATCACTGCCTTCTCTAGAATTTTACTTAAGGGCGGCAGCTTAGAGATGGGTCAAGATTATTTTTCTTAAGCAGGGGTTTAACTACAGCAGTCTTAAGACAGTCTGGGAAGACCCCTTATCTAATGACGAATTAACTATATCAAGAATATTGTCAATTAGCACGCCTGATATTTCTTTGAAAAACCTTGTTGGTATTGGGTCAAGGACGCAGGTGGAGGGTTTCAGTTGAGAGATTATACTATGTAATTCAGGTAAATCTATCCTGGTGAAAGCATTTAATTTGTTTATAACGGAGTACCGGGGCTTTGGAGGTTCTGCAGTGTTGGGGAGATATACTATGTTATCTCTAATATCATTAATTTTTTGATTGAAAAATACAGCAATGTTCTCACAGGTTTCACTGGAAGTATTCTGGGGGCATTCCTTTGTGTTACCTGGTTTAACAGACGATCAATTGTAGAAAATAAGACTCTGGGATTACTAGCATTGTTATTTATAATATTAGAGAAATAGCAGCCTCTCAAGACGGACAGTGTTATTGTATTCTGTTATTTTAACCTTCAATATCTCATAATGGATAGTTAGTTTAGTTTTCCTCCATTTACGCTCAGCTCTACGACATGTTCTTTTAAATCAGACACTCTTTGGGTCTTCCATGGAATAACAATACTAGAAGATTTTTAACTGTCTTTTCAGGTGCAACTATGTCAACAGCAGTTCTTACTTTAGAATTAAAGTTTTCCACTTTACTATTTACATTATCCTCGCTATTATAGTTGGCATTATAAACGGACTGATTGCTTAGAATGTTTGTAAGTTTTAAAGCTGCTGATGAGTCAAAGAAGCGTTTTTTAACAAAATGCTTCTCATGAGTGTTTTCTATCTTTATTTCTATATTAAATAGTAGAAGGAAATGGTCTGATAGACCGATATCAATGACCTGCTTTATATCAACTTTAAGTCCTTTAGTAATCACTAAGTCTAACGTATGACCTGCTTTATGTGTAGGCTGATTAACGAGCTGTCTCAAATCAAAAGAGTCCAGGAGGTTCATGAATTCTTTTACTTTTTGGTCACACTGATTGTCGATATGAAAGTTAAAGTCGCCGACTATTAAGAGTGTGTCATAGTTTGTAATTAAAATTGACATTAAGTCAGAGAATTCCTCAAAGAAAGGCGCGTTATATTTAGGAGGTCTATACACGGATAATACTAGAACGTGAGAATCTCCATGAATAACAATGGCGAGATACTCAAAGGACTTAAATTTACCAAAACTAACATCTTTACATTTTAATCGGCTCGAGTAAATGTTTGCCAAACCGCCCCTTTTTCCCTGGCGGTCTGCACGAGTAAAACTGTAATCGGATGCGCAGATTCATTAAAACAGCCGCCCTCTGAGTTAAGCCATGTTTCACTTAGTGCAATAAAATCAATGTTTCTATCACTAATAAGATCGTTTATAAAAATGTCTTGTTAGTTAAAGCTCTAACATTTAATAGTGCCATATTTAATGTTTCGGAGGGGCAGAGCTGAATTTTATGCGTGTTATTGGTATTCGGAACAAAAATTAAGTTATTTTTGTTAACGCTCTGTGTGTATTTTTATGTAATCTACAATCCGTTTTATAGTCTTAATGCAGTGTTGATCTAAAGTAGTAATTTCAATTAAATTATTGGTGTTTATGCCGCACTGCCTAGATTTTTTACGTGCATTAAGATTTGTTATTAGATTATTAATGTTGTGCACTTTAACGGAAGACTGTGTTAAGCCATTATGTCCTATCAAAGCAGTAGCATTACGGAAGGAGTTAAAAGTAGAAGTAGACAGTCAAGATAGACAAATTACCTTAGCGATGTTTTAGGAGAGGACCGGGCCAAATCTATTCGGATGCAGTCCATCCCGCTTGAAGAAGCGCGGCCTTTCCCAAAAAAGATCCCAGTTGTCATTAAACCCGATGTCTTGAGTCTCGCAGAAGCCTCTCAGCCAGTTGTTTAAACCCAGCAGATGACTGTAGTATTCATTCGATCGTCTGACGAGAGGTAGTGGACCCGAGATGAAGATTTTTGCTGATTGGGTCCTCTCCTTCGTGTCTTTAACTATTGATGCGAAGTCAACCTTGTGAACCTCCGACTCTCTGTACCTTATGTTGTTTTTCGCCGGCGTGTAAAATAATGGATCCAATTGCCCTTTTGTGCTTCTCGTAGTAGGTCGGCGACCGCCTCATCACATCTCGGACTCGAGCACTGGGAAAACAAGAAACGAAGGATTTTCGATTAGGGCATGTGATATTCAGGTTTCGTACAATCGAATCACCTACCACGATTACATCACCCGGGGTTGAAGGCAGACTGGGGACGCGAGAGGGTCGAATCGGTTCTGGATTGGGATGCTCGCCTGTGCCGATGGGGGTGTTCTAGCCTTGAACCCCCGCCTGCAAAGCTGAAACCCGTCGAGGTCTTCATCTGCGTTATCGTTGCTCCTACGAGGCGTGGGGGTGAAGCTTACTTGCCCTTGGAATTGAGCGGCACGAGGTGGGGTTGATGTTACGTCGACTTCAGTTGTTGAGTGTGGTTTGTCCAGCAGCTGAGCCTTCAAGTCTCTGAGGTACCTTCATCTGGACAGGAGTTTCTGAATCTGTTTGTCGAGTGCCTGCAGTTCTTCGACGACGACGGCAACACGATTCATCTCACTGTCCGCCATTGTCTGCTTCTACTTCCGCTTTCGTCACCTAGGAAAGAAAGAGAGAAAGTTGTTAGGATGGATGGACAATGCAGTCCAAAGGGTGGTGTTTCTCTTGGCATCTGCCAAACTCAGAATCATCTGTCAGACTTCCATACAGTGAACCACGATTCATCACTGGGAAAACAAGAAGCGAAGGATTTTCGATTAGGGCATGTGATATTCAGGTTTCGTACAATCGAATCACCTACCACGATTACATCACCCGGGGTTGAAGGCAGACTGGGGACGCAGAGGGTCGAATCGGTTCTGGATTGGGATGCTCGCCTGTGCCGATGGGGGTGTTCTAGCCTTGAACCCCCGCCTGCAAAGCTGAAACCCGTCGAGGTCTTCATCTGCGTTATCGTTGCTCCTACGAGGCGTGGGGGTGAAGCTTACTTGCCCTTGGAATTGAGCGGCACGAGGTGGGGTTGATGTTACGTCGACTTCAGTTGTTGAGTGTGGTTTGTCCAGCAGCTGAGCCTTCAAGTCTCTGAGGTACCTTCATCTGGACAGGAGTTTCTGAATCTGTTTGTCGAGTGCCTGCAGTTCTTCGACGACGACGGCAACACGATTCATCTCACTGTCCGCCATTGTCTGCTTCTACTTCCGCTTCCGCTTCGTCACCTAGGAAAGAAAGAGAGAAAGTTGTTAGGATGGATGGACAATGCAGTCCAAAGGGTGGTGTTTCTCTTGGCATCTGCCAAACTCAGAATCATCTGTCAGACTTCCATACAGTGAACCACGATTCATCACTCCAGAGAATATGTTTCCACTGCTCAATAGTGCAATGGTGACATGTTTTTCACCCCTCCAGCTGACACATGGCATCAAACATAGTCTTCTCAAGCTTGTATGCAGCTGCTCAGCTGTGGGGTCTTATTTCATGAAGTTCCCGATGCACAGTTCTTGTGCTGATGTTGCTTCCAGAGGCAGTTTGAAACTCTGTTGTGAATGATGCACCGGAGGTTTAGCCATTTTAACTTGCAAGGTGCTTCAACAATCGGTGGCCCTGCTCTGTGAGTTTTTGTATTCTACCACTTTGTGGTTGAGTTGTTGTAGCTCCTCAACTCTTCCACTTCACAATAACTGCCCTTACAGTTGACCTGGGAAGATCTAGTAGAACAGATACTTCACATACTGACTTTTAAGGTAA
Organism: Polypterus senegalus; assembly: GCF_016835505.1. Lineage (NCBI taxonomy): Eukaryota > Metazoa > Chordata > Cladistia > Polypteriformes > Polypteridae > Polypterus > Polypterus senegalus. The sequence goes on along the minus strand of NC_053154.1, from coordinate 16,033,364 downwards.
AGTTTTTGTTTCTGCTCAATATCGTCACCTTGCAGTATTAAAGTGCACATATTCATTTCACTTTAGTTCTTTTATCTGTGGGTTGAGGGGCAGATGTAACTTACTGTAACTACTAATATCAAAGTACTCAATTCTTAGGAAGCTGGTTCCCCCTTTAGGATACAAAACATCACTGGCATTGAAGGGAAAAGTTTATACAAGCAATGCAATTCACTCTTTAGTATAAGGCAACTGTTGAAAGGGACAACATGAAGCAATGTGAGAAAAGACAGGAGTGGAAACAATCAGAGATGGGATTCATTGAAGGAGAGAAATTGAGGCAAAGGACTAATGTTTAGGTGAAACAGAATTAGGTGTTCTAGGCATGTGGAGTGAAAGGAAGAGAAAAAACTGTGATGGAGGTAAAGCGGTGAGATAAAAACGAAGATATGATTAAATGAGAAGAAAGTGGAAAAAGAGAATGTAGTGGTGCTTGGGTGCCGCATTTAGACTAATTCTCTCGCCTAATAATTTGATTTCTTATTCTCTGTTTTCAACTTGCAGCATTCAGTCATAGTAGCAAAGCACTATGAGATTTGTAAGAAATACAAATGAGCTGGCGCAACAGTGGCGCAGTGGTAGTGCTGCTGCCTTGCAGTAAGGAAAGCAGGGTCTGCATCCTGGGACCTTTCCTGTGTAGATTCTGCATGTTCACCCTGTGTCTGCATGAATTTCCTCCAGGTGTTCCAAAGACATGCAGGCTAGGTGAACTGACAACGCTAAATTGGTGCTAATGTGTTTGTGGTCACCCTGCGATGGACTGGCGCCTTATCACAGGCCACCCTGGTCTGGATTAAATGGCTTAGAAAATGATATGACAATAATAAGCTTGTACAATCTTATGATAATTAAGTCTGCTTCCTCTAAATGTGTAATATTTTCAGTGTTTAACATTTGAACCTGATCAGTTTGGTGTCTACAGTGAAGCATTCATTGAAAGCCAGCACACAACTCTCATTCATCTAATTTAAATTCAATTACATAATTGTGTAATTGACAAAGAGGGTGCATTATTGTAAAATCTAATATTTTCTTTGTGTATAGGTGTTAAAAGAGTGCAGTCTTCTTTAAATCAGTTAACAATTTTAGATAATAATCATTGTGTTGATTTGAAAGCATATATTTTCTACGTTACCACATTTAGAATTTAACAGCAAACACTAGTCAGCAGTTTGTAAACATCCTGCTGCATATTTACACTTTAAGGAAGTTGGTCTGGGCCAGTGAGTGCTTCAAAGATGCTGGTAACACTTCACCGGAGCTCTCGGCTTATAGTACACTAAAATGTGCAAAAGAACAACATTCTTCAAATTGTTGATATTTCATTGAATTCGACCATTCTTTAGATGATTCTGAATATTCCACTGGCTAAACATATAGATGTGCGTTATTTTATATATCTTGTCATTTTTTCATAGGTGAAGAGGAATGTGCCAGAGGAGAAAGTGATAATGTGAGTGCCCTATGTTCTTTCCTGGGTGGTCTGTTTTTCTTAGTGAAGTACTTGTACATTTATAAATATTTATCTTTTTTGGCATTGATATTAAAGGAAAAGTTAGGTATTTTTCAAGTCAAACTTGTTTCTTCACAGTCATGGTACAAATTCATTTTCCACATGAACCAGTATTGTGTAGCATTTTTTTTTATAGATTTTAAAAAATATCTAGTTTGCTCTTGAGTTTTATAATGGATTTAATGATTACCGAGATCCCATTGTGAAAAAAAGAATTAAAACTTACTCTGAAGTAGCAGGGGTTTTGATTTAGGAAAGCATCCCTTCTGCCTTTCTGATACATGCTTGTGACAACAAAGGTAAACTGGAAATAATTCACCCAATTCTAGACCCAAGGTTCCATTTCCTAGAGGTAAGGATTAGGGTTGTCACGATACCAAGATTTCAAACTTTGAAATGATGATAGATAGATAGAAAGGCACTATATGATAGATAGATAGATAAATAGATAGAAAGGCACCATATGATAGATAGATAGATAGAAAGGCACTATATAACATAGATAGACAGACAGATGTGAAAGGCACTGTATAATATATAGATACTACAGATAGAAAGAATGAAAAAACTTTATTTGTCCCAGGAGAAAATTAGTTTTATAGGTAGATAAGTAAGAAAATAAATAAATATATACACTTTGTCCTGAACACACACCAGACTAACTAAAAAGGTAGAATATTTTAAAAAGAAAGAAAACTTCTGACTTGGCAGTGCCAGTCCCTGTAAGGCGCTGTACATGCATATTGCTGTTGGTATAAAGGGCAGTGTTGTGCAAGTTCACACGTCACAAGAACTAGCTCAAGGTTCAGCCCACACAGATTACATGAATAAATTCACTTTCATAGTTCACTATTTAAATTTTTAACTATTTCAGTTCATTTTGTATTTTTTAAGGAGTGAGAATAAATGACCCATGAGTTTACTTTTTTCAATTTTGCATACCTTATATTAGGCTATTACAGTGTTCTTGAATAAAATACAATAATTATGAAGACCTTTTTTATTTAAATACACTTTATTGAGTTCTTCCCAGCAACAAACACGTATAACCATATTGCTAATATCCTCCCGGTCAAGAAAGAAATTAAATAGATGCAAGTATACATATAAATTACCACTCTGTTTCCAGCTTTGAGACACAAATGGTGACTGTGGAACCAGCATGTACGTGAAGTAACATTTTACGCTGCCAGTCAAAATTTGCATCACATATTGCATGTCCAATGGGGAAAAATATAAAGTGGCCTCATGAAGTCCAACGTTTTCCTAAAAGCGAAATCGAAGTTTCACTACGTCTTTGTGTAAGCGGGGGTACAGCTTAAGCACAAGCAGGCATACACAGACGGTGCCTTTTTGATATTACGTTATTTTTTCTGAATACAAATAAATGGCAAAACATTCGTACAAAATAAATATTCATAAAAAATCCACTATTTGTGCTTATCTGAGTACAGTATTCGGATTCGGCCACACTCCTACATTACTGGGTAAGGCAAAACGTTTAATCAGGACCTAAACCAGATCCAGAATGTCACCTAAAACTGAATTGGCTCACGTTCAAGTTCTTCACTTCCAAATACATTATGTTAAGTTCACCGTTCTTAGAAAAATGAGCTTGTTCAATGAACGCGCTCTTTTGAACTAGTTCATGCACAACACTGATAAAGGAGTCCCTGTCGCGTTTCCTGACATACTTCTGCTGAATGATTCATTGGCTGAAACTAAGAAAATGTAGGAAAAGTATTGAAAATTGATGGCATTTTCAATACCCAATACAGTATATAATGTAATTTATTTAAATAAATTTCAATTCTTTATGTATTAAAATGTTTACATTGAAGGAAACAATTAATTTAAATTTTAGTCATTAACTACAAATGCTTCAAGTTGTGCAATATTTTACCAAAGGTAAGAGTAAAGTGCTGTAAACAATAAAAAGTAAAGACGTTTAAGTCCAGCCAACAGTTATTTACATTGATGAAAACTAATACTGTCAGTGAGATAGTACAATGAAATATTACTAATGTCATTACATGTTAATTGAATAAGCATTGCAATCTTTTGTAAACAATATACATAAAAATATAAAACAAAACATTAAATAAATATTCAAGGAAAAAGAACATGAATGTGGTCTTTTGTAAACAATTATTCAGTAAAACAGCACACAAACGGACCACTAACACCTTTAAGGGAATTGCATAAATGCAAGCAGTGCACATTGTATTTCTGTGTAAATAAATGATGATGTCCTTGTAACCTGCACAGTTTTTGCAAGAAAGACTAGAATGTCCATGTCCTCTTTCATGAGGCCGCGACGTGCATTTACTGGATGGCCATTGAGCCCTGATGTACACGCACTGAACCACAGATGGAATCTGAGCACACGGAGAAGTATCGCCACCGATTTTGCAGTTGAGCAATGAAAAGTTACAGCACCTTATATCATATAGAAAATCGGATGAAATAAAATTTTTAAATTGCTTGTGATAAAATGAAAGAACACACTACGGCAGCAGACTTAGCAGCGCTGGGTTAAAAATTGAAGGAGAGTGCTAAGGAGTGCTGAATAAAGAGCACAGCATAAAACTCTGCTAGAGTAAAGATAATTGGAGACCCCTGTCTTCATGTGTTAAAAGTTTAACTGACTATACAGAATGTTTTATACTGTCGAAAAAAAAATAAACATCAAACACTGCAGTTTACAGATTAATACTTATTAATATTTCTGTAATTTGGACATAAGATACCTCTTGAAATTCTTTGTTATTGACTCGTGTGTCAGTCCTTGACAGGTTTGGCTAAATTGGTTGTGTTAGCTCCTTTAGTTGGAATTGTGTGGTAGCAAATCTTACATACCGGCTTGCATGTTATCTTGTGGTTTTCAATTCCCATTTGCCACAACATAATTATTTTCAGTAATCATTACGGCTTCCCTAAATTAAGTGTGCTGGTGAAAGCTCGGACAGTGCTGAAGCCGGCATCTTATTAACACCTGTGAGTGGGTGGAAAGAGTACTGCAATTCCAGCCTTGCCAACTGATGGCCTATGAGACTCACCAGTCAAAAGCCAAAGTGAACCTGAAGTGCCTTCGTAATGTATGACATAGAATCAATACTAGGAAAAATGAGTTTTGAAATAGTATCAAAATATTAAAATCAATTGATATTTTTATACTTTTGACACCACTAGTAAGAAAACAGTTTCAATTTTTGATTTTTGATGAAGCCGCAAATGTTTCTGAGAACATGTTTTCACTTGGTCATTATGGGTTACTGAGTGTAGATTGATGTGCAGAAATATCAAATTTATCCATGTAAAATAAAGTGTACAACACAGTGAAGTGTGCAGAAAGTGAAGGGGTCTAAATAATTTCTGAATCTTTCATTTGTGTAAATTGTAACCACAAGGGGGCGTTGCAGCACCCCAGACACAACTGCACAGACACAAATTCAGGGTTGGAATACCATGAAACAGTGCGGGTGTGCATATGGCAGTCCCACCAGAGAGCTGCTGCCACCTGTCAGACTGAGAGGGCACAAGGCCCCAGGTGGCAGTCTTCTTCCACCCTTCTATTATTAAGGTGCCATTCTGGCCAGGATGCCAGCCAACCCTTGTCTTCTATGACAATATATATAATTATGTAAAATATATGCAGTATTTATTTAGCAGTATTTCTTTATATGTGTATATATCGTGTGTGTATATACATATATATGTATATATGTGTATATATATATATATGTGTGTGTGTGTGTGTGTGTATATGTATATATATATATAATAATAGAGAGAGAGACTAGTGAATCAGGACAAACTTAAAAATCAATAAATACATTGGTACCGCAAATGAAGAGAATTTGCAAAATCAACCTGAAAGTTCAAGCAAATTATAGAAAATACCTGATCTAAATCCATTAAGTAGTTCTGTCATTTGCTAGCTAAACTGATATAAGATACGCCCCGAGACTGGCATGTCAGTGAGGAGGGCTCGGCCCACTGCGCAAATAAATTGGTACCAAAAGTGAACTATGACATACAGCGCGTTGAGAAGGTCGCAAAATCAACTAGGATGTTCAAGCAAATTATAGGAAAATACCAAATCTAAATCAGTTAAGTAGTTCTCTCATGAAAGCAGATAGACAGATGTTGGATTTTATATATATATATATATATATATTTATAAAGAGATGTGTGTATATATATTGTAAAAGGCACTATATAGCACCTGACCCGACACAGATTGGACACGGGAGGCATGTGTAAAATAAAAGGATTTTTATTCTTCTTCAGCTGGAGGGCACGTCTTCCCCGTACTCCAACCAGCCACAACACAGTCTCAAAATCAGTACAGCACGAACACTCTTCTCTTCCTTGGCACCACTCCTCCTCCCTTGTCCTCCTCCACCCGACTCTGGCCGATGAGTGGTGGTTACTCGCTCCCTTTTATAGGTCACCTGGAAGTGCTCCAGGTGTTTGATCACCAAGATCCGGCGGCACTTCCAAGTGTGATGAAGCTGTTGCCCACACGGGCTCAGGAGTCCCAAACACAGCACCCCCTGGCGGTACCTGCAGGACCCAACAGGGCTGCGCCCAACTCCAATTCCCTGGGAGCCCTGTGGGAAACCGAGGCACTACACCAGCCCAGGGGGGTGGCCATCTAGTGTCCAGGGGGAGGTATTGGACTGTCCAGGGCTGCTCCCCCCAGAATACAATGTGCAGGGGCGTCCCGGCTGGGCATGGATGCCAGGCGCCTGTCACAATATATGTATATAATGTGTAAAAGTAACGAGTCCTCTAGTACATCTGATTACACTGGCAGGGTAGCTAACTTGCTGACTGTTACTCAGGGTGGCAGTGATATGTGTTGAACTGGTGCTCTTGTGGTTTTCAGTCCAGCACTTTAGCCGCTGTGTCACACTGTCTGTAGTCCTTTTTAACACTGACTTTCATTTTTTTTTTTCCATAGGAAGGAGGGTTCATATGAAATCAGCCATGGCCCTTCAGGAGTGTCCAGGTCTGTCCCTACTACAAGCAACTTGGAAATTGCTAAGACTTCATTTTTGAAGATGTTTACTTTTATGTCACTAGTTTCTGAAAGCACATTTCTAAGAATTTGAAAATACCTGTTTGTGGTTTTACTATGTGTTTAATGGAATAAATTCTCATTCATTTTTAATAGTGTTATAATTTAGGTTCAAATAATCAGAATTGTTTTTTTTGAGTTAGATGAATAAAGATTGACAAAATAGCTTGGTCTGAATAGACTTTACTCATCAAAACATGTTTTTATTTTTTAAAATGCCATTTTGTTTTTAAATTCTTTGTAGCTCAGATGCACTGTGTGAGTAAGATATAAAAACATTTTTCTACTTCCTTGAATGTGTGGCAATATTTTGTTCTAGACATTGTGAAGCAGCCTTCAGCCTTGGCATATCTTGGTGCTCTGCATTTCCAATGGCAGTACATATGTGACTTGGCCTTAATGCTTAACCTTTGTAGTGTTAATGGCTGTTCTTATTTATGGTCACATGTTCATAAATCTTTTGTTTTCTTTCTTTTCTTTGCTTCACATAGACTCCGCCTCTTCCCTTCTTTTCTGCCCATCTCAGAAGCTGATTGGATGTTCTCCCAGCTCCATGCTGAACTCCCCTGGCAGCAAAAATCAAATTTACATGATGGTAGGTATAAGTTTATTTAAAGACACCTGACAGATGACTTTATTTTAACCTTAATAAGTATACACTTCCTTTCAAAGAAAAAAAGAAGTGCTTATAGCAGCCATTTTTAGTAGGTAGACACATAACCCAAATGAGTCATGTACAGTTTAAGCCAAAAGTTTCCATCCACCTCAGCTAAGACTTTCAAGTTGCTTGTTTCCTAAATCCAGACAGGTCATGTTGGCATACATTCCCTGTGTTATGTCAGTTATGGTGTCTATTTTAATTCCATAAGTGGTAATGTCAGAATTCTAGCTAAGAGAGAGATTTATTTTTGCCTTTACTTACTAAATCAAATTACTCAGTGGGTCAGAAGTTTCCACACACTAAGCCGATCTTCTGTTTAAATACCCCTTAAGATTGAAGAAATAGATGTTTATTACCCGTTACATTAGGTTAGCCTTTCACAACTAAGACCTGTGCTATTCAAAATTGAATGAGTTGGGGTGTCAGTGTAGGCAATTCTTAGCGGGTCAACTGATGGCCGTGTGACTCAAAATCTGTATAAGTGCATTTTGGAAGATGACAATGCTGGAAGGGACTGCTATGATGTAGGGACTCTGTGTGAATTACTCACATTTCCACCTACTCTGCTGCATTGCCCACTAGCAGACCCACCTGTCACAAAGCAGTTCAATGTTTATCCACATCTCCTGTCAGGTTAATTTTGAGAAAAAAAAAACACCTAATCTTGGCTGTGCTCAATATGATATTAAAAAACTCATGATTGTTGAAATGTAATTATGAAGAACAATGCCATACCTTTCATGAAATGCTGTGGTGTTGCTTTTTGAATTTCCGTACCCAGTAATGCAGTAGCATCTAATTTTTTTCATAATGCCCAGCGACTTAATAAGCACCCACCTAGCATTCACCTCATCTTTGCAGTATATTGTCCCTCTCAAAAACAAAAAAATCAATGTTATTAAATGAGTTTAGGAGACCCATTTGATGAGTTTTAGCAACCCAGTTTACCACTATGGTGGTACTGGTATACAGTGTTGCTCTTGTAATCTCTACTCATCTCACTGTTAACTTGGAAGTGTAAAAAAAAGTAGTTACTTATATGATGGGGTACCAAAAAATAACCAGAATTGGGAAAAAAAAAAAAGGTTTTAATTATTTTTACTTACTGAAACTTTAGTCTCCTTCATAGTACTCTCCATGTGAATGAATGCACTTGTCCCAACGGTTTTCCCACTGGTGGAAACATTTTTGAAATTGCTGAAGAGGAACATTGTCCAAGGCCTGCAACGATTTTTCTTTGACTCCTCCATGGTACAAAAACGCTTCCCATGTGGAAACAAGAAAAAGTCGCACCAAGCAAAGATCAGGCGAGTAGGGAGGGTGGTAAGAATTCCAAGACACACGAATCAATTCAGAAATCTCTTCAATAATCCAACGGCAATCTCCATAAATTAAATTGCGAACTTTTTCAAGATTTTCGTCATTCCTAATTGTGGAAGGTCGGCCAGATATTGGTTGGTCTTCAAGTGACATTTCCCCTCGTTTGAAATGTGAAAACCACTTGCAGACCTGTGTTTTACTTAAAGCCCCCTCTTTAAAGGCAGTTTCCAGCATCACTACACTTTCAGCAGCTTTTTTTCTGTAAAAGAAAACCAAATTTGACTTGCTGTTCTTTATGATCACCCATCACAAAAATCGCAGAACACATTTAATAAGCACCAAGAAAAACGACACAGAATGGCGTACGAGCATATGGAGGAATATTTCGGACAAAATTAAATAAATAAATAAATGCGTCAATAAATAAAAGTACTGTGAAATGTGAGCATAAATAAATAAATGTGTCACGAAATGTTTTTTGTTGCTTATTTATTTATTTCATTTTGTCCGTAACATTCCTGCAAGCCGTCATGAAATACGACTTGAAATAAAACTGTCACTTTCACTCGTCAAATTGGGAGGGTGGCCTCTAACACGCCCTCTAGTTACTTATTGGTGAATCGATAGCACAAGAATTAAATAGAAAAATGCTTACTACTGCCGATGAAATGGATTCTGCCGAAGATATTACGTATTTCAGAGAGAACTGAAGATTTATCGGAAGAAATTACAATGTTTGGCGGCCCTTTTAGACTCCGATATAGAAACTAATTTTGAAATTATCGAAGAACAGGTGGAACGGACTCGACTACACTCCAGTTCAGGTGATGCAGTACCCTGCTCTGGATGTCTATCCTGATCAGTGGCAAAGTTGTTCAGTTCAAAATATTAGTTGGCGCTGCTTTGTCCATGTCAAAGTACCTAAACTAATACAGCCGTTGCAGCTCTACTGTATATCAAACTGGCTCATTCGCCTTGTGATCGTCTTCTCCGATACACCATATAGATCTGCAATCTGTCGTACTTTTAAACCGCATAACAGAAGGTGTTCTATTGACTCACCTGGAATGTCAAAGGATGGACGTCCAGAGCAGGGAACTGCATCACCTGAACTGGAGTGTAGTAGAGTTCGTTCCACCTGTTCTTCGATAATTTCAAAATTAGTTTCCTCTATATCGGAGTCTAAAAGGGCCGCCAACATTGTAATTTCTTCCGATAAATCTTCAGTTCTCTCTCTGAAATACGTAATATCTTCGGCAGAATCCATTTCATCGGCAGTAGTAAGCATTTTTTTAATTATTCTTGTGCTATCGATTCACCAATCAGTAACTAGAGGGTGTGTTAAAGCCCACCCTCTCAACTTTGACGAGTGAAAGTGACAGTTTTATTTCAAGTCGTATTTCATGACGATTTGCAGGAATGTTACGGACAAAATGAAATAAATAAATAAGCAACGAAAAACATATTTTGTGACACATTTATTTATTTATGCTCTCATTTCATGATACATTTATTTATTAAGGCTTCATTTCATGACACATTTATTTATTTATGCTCACATTTCACAGTACTTTTATTTATTTACACATTTATTTATTTAATTTTGTCTGAAATATTCCTCCATATGAGCAAAACAGAGCAACACCACTTGGCAGACTGCCACAGAATACTGTAGGTGTGCTACACCTAGCATCGAAGTTCACAACTAAGTCAAGTTTGTGTGCCAGGTACAGATTCCGGTTATTTTTGGGTACTACCTTGTATACTCGTACATCAGTGGGGGCCACTTAAATAAGTCGTCCTCCCTGTTTGTCAACTGGTGTAGGTTTAGAACCATTATTTCATCCAATCATGATAAATAAGTGGAATTTTGCTCCCGTAATGGTTGTATGTTTACCGTTAAGTAATCTCAAGCAGGAGGTTTCAGCACGGGATCATGAAGACATTTCTGGACAAGATCAGATGTCTTGCACAAGGTGGATAAAGGTCCTGTGGCTTTTGATAAAGAGCTGTATCATCAGATAATCCTACAATTCCAGGTTAAGTAAACCATAGTTATCCTCAGGCTGTATCCACACAGCTATGTTTTCATTGAAAAACAGCATGTTTAATGGAATAAGATGTCCATCTACACTAGTGTTTTTACATCATTTACCAAAGTATCTCCATCCACACTAAAATGACCGAAAATGCAGATGACGTAGACATTTGCCTTCACTGAGCATGCGTGCTTTGGTGGAAAAATCCTTGAAAGGACAGTAATGCCATCATCAATGGGATTTTTTGCAAAACTGTAGCAGCCAGTTAATTATTTTTCTTTTGTGCTTGTAAACGCATGCAGGTATGGAAGAAAAATACCAGGCTTAATAATCTGAATCACTAAATCAAGGATTTATTTATAATTCTGCATACAGGATTGAGACACTGGACAGAATTCTGGTGTAATGCAGATGTGCCTAACTTCTCATTAGAGCATTTCTCCTTATACAGTATCCTCCATTATTATTGGCTACCCTTGCAAAAATTAGTAAGAAAGTTTAGAAAGAAGTCACTGTTTGCTAAAGAACCGTCATCTTGCACTGGAAAAATGAGAAACATCAGACTTTTAATTGAAACAAGTTCATTCAAAGAAAAACAAAGCCCTCATCAAGAAATAAATATTTTTAACAAAAACACATGTAGATAGATAGATACTTTATTAATCTCAAGGGGAAATTCACATACTCCAGCAGCAGCATTCTGATAATAAACAATATTAAAGAGTTATAACAATGAAGGTATAACAGACAGACAATAATTTTGTATAATATTAACATTTACCCCCCCCAGTGGAATTGAAGAGTCGCATAGTGTGTGGGGTCTCCTCAGTCTGTCAGTGGAGCAGGACGGTGACAGCAGTCTGTCGCTGAAGCTGCTCCTCTGTCTGGAGATGATCCTGCTCAGTGGATTCTCAATGATTGAGAGGAGCCTGCTCAGCGCCCATCGCTCTGCCACGGATGTCAAACTGTCCAGCTCTGTGCGTACAATAGAGCCTGCCTTCCTCACCAGTTTGTCCAGGCATTAGGCATCCTTCATCTTTATGCTGCCTCCCCACAACCACAACCATCTGATAGAACATCTGCAGCATCTTATTGCAGATGTTGGACGCCAGCCTTCTAAGGAAGTATAGTCAGCTCTGTCCTTTCTTACACAGAGCATCAGTATTGGCAGTCCAGTCCAATTTATCATCCAGCTGCACTCCCAGGTATTTATAGGTCTGCACCCTCTGCACAGTCACCTCTGATGGTCACAGGGTCCATGAGGGGCCTGGGCCTCCTAAAATCCACCACCAGCTTTTTGGTTTTGCTGGTGTTCAGGGGTATGTGGTTTGAGTCGCACCATTTAACAAAGTCCTTGATTAGTTTCCTATACTCCTCCTCCTGCCCACTCCTCATGCAGCCCATGATAGTAGTGTCGTCTGCAAACTTTTGCACGTGGCAGGACTCCGAGTTGTATTGGAAGTCTGATGTATGTTGGCTGAACAGGACCGGAGAAAGTACAGTCCCCTGCGGCGCTCCTGTGTTGCTGACCACAATGTCAGACCTGCAGTTCCCAAGACGCATATACTGAGGTCTGTCTGTAAGAAAGATAGTCCATGATCCATGCTACCAGGTATGAATCTACTCCCATCTTTGTCAGCTTGTCCCTAAGGAGCAGAGGTTGGATGGTGTTGAAGGCGCTAGAGAAGTCCAGAAACATAATTCTTACTGCGCCACTGCCTCTGTCCAAGTGGGAGAAGGATTGGTGTAGCATATAGATGATGACATCCTCCGCACCCACCTTCTCCTGGTATGCGAACTGCAGAGGGTTGGGTGTGGCGGACCTGTGGCCTCAGGTGGTGAAGCAGCAGCCCCTCCATGGTCTACATCACAGGTGATGTCAGAGCGACAGGCTGGAAGTTGTTCAGCTCACTAGGACGTGATACCTTTGGGACTGGGGTGATGCAAGATGTTTTCCAAAGCCTCAGGAGTCTCACCTGTTCCAGACTCAGGTTGAAGATGCGCTGTAGAGGACTCCCCAGTTCCAGCGCACAGGCCTTCAGCAGTCGTGGCAATACTCCATCTGGCACCCATGGAAATGAATGTGGAACAATGTAACTGAAGCATGTTTCCCATTGAAATTGGACATTGTTAAGTTGACTCGAGTGTTTAGGAACTTTCCAGCTGAATCCAATGCCTTCCTGATTAACTAGGATACAAATGTGAGGAGACACAGAACCGAATTTCCTTAGCCAACCATCATCATGGCAAAGAAAAGAGAATACTCAATCTAAATGACGGATAAATGTGTTGCCCTCAGGGAATGGTTATAATAAAATAGCTACTTACCTGAAAATGCCCATTTCTATAGTTAGGGCAATAATACAGAAGTGATCATCAACTGAAACTGTGACAGACTTGCCTGGAAGAGGACCCAAGTTTATTTTACTCCCATGTACAGTGAGATGGATGGTAAGAGAGGCAATAATATCTCCAAGGATCAATGTTGGTGAATTGCAAGAAAAAGTAAAATCCTGGGGTTATCAAGTCTCCAGAACCACCATCAAACGGTATCTTCATAAAGATTATTTGGTATGCCAGAAAGAAGCCTTTTCTGTCAGTTATCCACAAACGTAAATGTTTGGAGTTTGTAAAACGTTGCTACAACTTTGACTGGAACCGCGTTCTATGGTCTGATGAAACAAAAATTTAACTTTTTGGCAATAAACATGCAAAGTGGGCTTGGTGTAAAAAGAAGGATGGCTATAATGAAAAGAACCTGGTCCCAGCTGTGAAATATGGTGCAGGTTCTGTGATGTTGTGGGGCTGTTTTTCCTTCAAAAGCCCTGGAAACATCATTAGGGTACATAGCATGATGGATTCCATGAAATAGCAGGAGATTTTCAGTCAAAACCTGGCTGCCTCCACCAGGAAACTAAAACTAGGTCATCATTGGATCTTCCACCAGGAGAAGGATACAAAACACATGTCCAAATCAACCCTGCAATGGTTAACTGACCACAAAATCAAAGTTCTGCCATGGCCATCTGACCTGAACCCTATTGAAAATCTGTTGAGTGAGCTGAAGAGGAGAGTACACAGGAGAGGGCAGAGGACCCTGGATGATCTGGAGAGATTATGGAAAGAAGAAGAATGGTGGGTTCAGATGCCATGCTCTGTATTCTCCAACCACATAAAAGGTTACAAGAGAAGACTTCATGCTGTTATATTGGCAAAGAGAGGTTGTACAGAGTATTAAATGCAGGGGTGCCAACAATTGTGGCAGATGTTTTGATGACGGCTTTGTTTTTCTTTGAATGAACTTGTTTTGATTAAAGTCAGATGTTTCTCATGTTGCCAGTGTGGGACGAGGGTTCTTCAGCAAGCAGTGAATTTTTTTCAAACCCTTACTAATTTTTACAAGTGGTGCCAATAATAGTGGAGGGCACGGTATATGCTTTTAGCTTCATGCAATGCCACAGTGGTACAATTTTACCAAAGTTGGTTACATGTTGGATCTGCTGAATTCCCCTTTCTCATATTAGTTGTTTGTACAGTCTGTACAGGTCTTTATCAGTTGCTATCTAAAAGGTCAGTGCCTGTGCTGTGCCTTCATTTACAGAATCACCTGCTAAGTACAACTTGTACTGGATTAACACTTTTAAGAGTTGTACTGATTTATACTAAAATTAAGGTTAGTGTTTCAGTACTTCCAAACAGAAATGCAACAAAACAAGCACAATGAAAAGCAACCAATTATGGCATAAGATTTTTTAACCAGCAGGATCCAATCAGGGAAGGACTATGTAATAAGCACAAACAAATCAGATTGCTATTGGACTATGATTTTTCAAGTCTACACTTTCACTTGTCCATTTTGCAGCACCAAGCTGGCATTTTTAGAAGTATACAGCTCTGAAGATGCTGGGGTTGTTGCGGAAAAAGGGCAGAATTGGAGACTAATGCCTGCATTTTTAAATGGAAATGTAGTAGTGTGGAGCTCATCCATGCTTCTTTGGGTTATAGAATACCACCTAACAATTTGAGGGACGCCTTATGTTTTTAAAGGATTTCTTCAAAGCCATACACCATTTATTTAAAAAAAAACAAACTTGTAAATATTTTCGAGCCTACTGTTGGGTTGCTACCTACATTAAATTTACATTGTTAAAAATAAACAGGCAAAAGACTTTTATGCCCAGTTACTGTTTGTCTGCCAGACAAAAAATAAAAATACACAAACAGAATAAAATAATACATTAAGTAATTAAATGAAGACAGCTCCACTAAAAATAAATACACTTACCGCCTAAAAAATCTACTCTTTTTCCCTTGATACCAACAATATCTTAAGGTCTGAGATAAGCAACAGACTTGCCAAATGTTTTTCTGTAGCTCACATTCTAGTTTAATCTGGTTTGCTTGTTTCTGAAAGCTTGCATGACTTACGAAATGTTTTTAGTCTGGCCATTTCTGTCTGCTTTATTTATTCGTTAATAGTGATTGATGTGACTCTGGCACAGAGTTCTGTGAGAATGTGGGCAACATACACTTACAAAACCCTGTCTTGGATTAGTTATTTATGATTTCAAGGGCTAGAGAGGCATAGGGGGGAAAGTGAAGTCTCAAATCTTGTTGGCCCCCTGGTATATTTATAATGAGATCTTAAGCCTGTAGTTTTTCAATATTTTTTAATACCAGTATATTCTTTCTTTTTTCCTCACCTGAGAAAGTACAGTGTAGTATCTTTAATAATCATAACTCAGTTGTTGATCATTTCCTAGTTAAAAATGATTCTGATCTTCATCACTTGCTAAATAGCTCATTTTCTTTAGTAGGTCCCAGGGTTTCTTAAACATTTTATTTCTTATGTCCAAGTCTTGCCGTTTCTACTGTTTTTGAAACCTAGTCCATGACGACTGTCAGATCGGAAGACGGGGGTAGGGTCCCCCTTGGAGAATTGTCACTGACAGTCATAGTGACAGTCATACTGTTGGCCTATACATGACCCCTTTCCCGTTAAATACTATGGTGAATCGAGACCTTGTGCAATCCAAATGGCAGCAACCCATGACCAATTTTAGGTCACGACCCATAATTTAAGAAGCTCTGCTATACACAAATATAGAGAAGCCACAATCATATCATTAGGACAGAAAATAAAGAAAGAAATCCATTCAGACTAAATTTATGGTTTGTGTCATTTGTTTATTGTCCTATGTTTGTGTATGCAGAATCTTCACTTTCTGCACACTTTATTGTGTAATTTTAAATGGGTAAAACTGCCATTTTTGGCCATCAGTTCTACACTCAATTATCTATAATGACAAAGTTTAAACATGTTTCCAGAAAGGTTTGAGAATTTATTAAAGAATCAAAAAAATGAAATGTCTCATTCATGTAAGTATTCAGACCCTTAATTCAGTACTTTGTAGATGCCCCTATGGCAGCAGTTCCAACTTTGAGACTTTACAAGCTTGTCTCTAAAAGCCTTGCATAACAGGATTTGGAACTTTTTACATTCTTCCTGGAAAATCCTTTTAACCTTCATTAGGTTGCAGAAGATTTGCAGAAGACAGCATGATGAGTTAAATAACCAGGAGTTACATGAAGTTAATAAACAATCCAAAGTCAAAACTGAGTGTCAGAACGGCCTTTCTACTAGGCCAAAACATAATCAAAGATCAGGGACAAGAAGAAAAATTTATGAACCGGTAAAATAAAGATCTTGGGAAAGTCACAAAACCAGGTTTTTTTATCCGCAAATTTGGATAGCCTGGAAATGCTTTTGCTGTCATACCTTATATACCATTGCTGTGATGACAACAGAAGCATCTGACAACACAGTGGGATTGTACAAGAAGTGCCAGACAGATTGTACTTGCTAAGGAGACTCAGGTCTTTTGATGTATGCAGCAAGCAGCTGGAAGTGTTCTACCAGTCCATAGTAGCCATTGTAGTGTTCTACGCTGCAGTCTCCTGGGGAAGCAACCTGAGCACAAAAGATGTATAACTTATTAGAAAAGCCTGCTCCTCACAGGGCAAACCCTGGATACACAGGAAGCAGTTGTGGAAAAGAGGATGGATGCCATCATGAAAAATCCCCTCCAGGAAGCGCTGTCTTGGAGCACTTTAAGCCACTGGCTTATTCCACCATGGTGTCCTAAGAAGAGCCTCTGGGGCTCTTTTCTGCCCACTGTTATCAGGCAATTCAATGCTTCCACCCGATGTCCTCAAGTTTATTTTTATTTATTTATTTACTCATCGATTGATTGACTGTATTATCTGTCTTGTGAGACTGTATCCTTGGTTTTTATGTTTCTGCTGTTGCATGCATCTGAATTTTCCCATGGGATTAAAAAAGTCTATCTAATCAATCACTTTGTGAAATTCTGGGTAACATTACTATGAAGATAAATGATGCATTGGCGTAAAATGGCAACTTGTAGTCACCGCGTAACAGCAGGCAATCATTCTGCTGTTCCCTTGAGCATTGTACTTTCCCCTTGGAAAATCGCCACCGACTGTAGTCCTTTTCCACTCTGAGAATCATCACCAAAGGTCATCCGGATTAATCCCCTTTGGGAATCTGCAGTGGTGGTTTGTTCGCCAAAAAGTGCAAGCAGTGACACATCAACAGACCTTTCAGTTCAGTTGTAATTCAGAAGTCTGCAAGAGGTGGGTCGTGACACATAGTTTAAGTAACACTACCCTAAAAAATACATTCGTAATTCTGGATTTCATGCAGGATATTGCATGACCAGTTTTTGAAATGCAACGATCATGGTAATGGTTAGCAGATACAAATTAAGAATTCCACTATACTCTGTACACATGATTTTAACTTGCTGTTTAGAACGGTGTATATATGTTTAGAATATACATATATATATATTAGCCATCCGCCACAGGTCCGTCTGCATATTTGTGGAAATTCAAAAATCAGTAAACAAACAAAAAATCAATAAACAAACTAAGCAGAGGCAAGGTACACTCCAATAAGTAGTTCCAGCCTCTCGAAGGGGCTGGAACGTGAGTGAAGAGGGCCCTGCTCGACTCTCTGCTTCAGACGTCACAGTTCCCCCTCCCCTCAGCCCACAGCCTCTGTCTTGGAAAAGTGTGAATATTTCGCTCCTGCAAGTGAACTATGATTCATAGCACGATGAGAGAAGTCGTAAAATCAACCATAATGTTCAAGCAAATTATAGAAATAAACACCCGATCTAAATCCATTAAGGAGTTCTCTTGTTCGCTAGCTAAGCGTAGGTAAGGTACGTGCCCTGAAGCTGGAGCGTGAGTGAGGAGGGCCCCACCCCCCTACCCTCAGTCTGCTGCGTCTCTCTTGGATTCGTACAAATAAATCAGTACCGCAAGCAAACTATGATATATAGCGCGATGAGAGAGGTCGCAAAATCAACAGGAATGGTCAAGCAAATTCTAGAAACAAACCCGATCTAAATCCGTTAAGCATTCGTTAACCAAAAGCGGACAGACAGATGGTGGATTTTATTTATTTACATATATTTACAGTGGTGTGAAAAACTATTTGCCCCCTTCCTGATTTCTTATTCTTTTGCATATTTGTCACACAAAATGTTTCTGATCATCAAACACATTTAACCATTAGTCAAATATAACACAAGTAAACACAAAATGCAGTTTTTAAATGATGGTTTTTATTATTTAGGGAGGAAAAAAATCCAAACCTACATGGCCCTGTGTGAAAAAGTAATTGCCCCCTTGTTACAAAATAACCTAACTGTGGTGTATCACACCTGAGTTCAATTTCCGTAGCCACCCCCAGGCCTGATTACTGCCACACCTGTTTCAATCAAGAAATCACTTCAATAGCAGCTGCCTGACACAGAGAAGTAGACCAAAAGCACCTCAAAAGCTAGACATCATGCCAAGATCCAAGGAAATTCAGGAACAAATGAGAACAAAAGTAATTGAGATCTATCAGTCTGGTAAAGGTTATAAAGCCATTTCTAAAGCTTTGGGACTCCAGCGAACCACAGTGAGAGCCATTATCCACAAATGGCAAAAACATGGAACAGTGGTGAACCTTCCCAGGAGTGGCCGGCCGACCAAAATTACCCCAAGAGCCGACTCATCCGAGAGGTCACAAAAGACCCCAGGACAACGTTTAAAGAACTGCAGGCCTCACTTGCCTCAATTAAGGTCAGTGTTCACGACTCCACCATAAGAAAGAGACTGGGCAAAACGGCCTGCATGGCAGATTTCCAAGACGCAAACCACTGTTAAGCAAAAAGAACATTAGGGCTCGTCTCAATTTTGCTAAGAAACATCTAAATGATTGCCAAGACTTTTGGGAAAATACCTTGTGGACTGATGAGACAAAAGTTGAACTTTTTGGAAGGCAAATGTCCCGTTACATCTGGCGTAAAAGGAACACAGCATTTCAGAAAAGAACATCATACCAACAGTAAAATATGGTGGTGGTAGTGTGATGGTCTGGGGTTGTTTTGCTGCTTCAGGACCTGGAAGGCTTGCTGTGATAGATGAAACCATGAATTCTACTGTCTACCAAAAAATCCTGAAGGAGAATGTCCGGCATCTGTTCGTTACTCAAGCTGAAGCGATCTTGGGTGCTGCAACAGGACAATGACCCAAAACACACCAGCAAATCCACCTCTGAATGGCTGAAGAAAAACAAAATGAAGACTTTGGAGTGGCCTAGTCAAAGTCCTGACCTGAATCCAATTGAGATGCTATGGCATGACCTTAAAAAGGCAGTTCATGCTAGAAAACCCTCCAATAAAGCTGAATTACAACAATTCTGCAAAGATGAGTGGGCCAAAATTCCTCCAGAGCGCTGTAAAGACTCATTGCAAGTTATCGCAAACGCTTGATTGCAGTTATTGCTGCTAAGGGTGGCCCAACCAGTTATTAGGTTCAGGGGGCAATTACTTTTTCACACAGGGCCATGTAGGTTTGGATTTTTTCTCCCTAAATAATAAAACCATCATTTAAAACTGCATTTTGTGTTTACTTGTGTTATATTTGACTAATGGTTAAATGTGTTTGATGATCAGAAACATTTTGTGTGACAAACATGCCAAAGAATAAGAAATCAGGAAGGGGGCAAATAGTTTTTCACACCACTGTACATTATATGTTTGTATAAATATATATATATATATATATATATATATATATATATATACACACACACACTGTTTTTTTTTTTTTTACATAAAGCTTGGCAAGATGCTATGATGGCTTAGTTTTTAAAACATCACAGATTCTGGGTTCAGTTTGGACAATAGAACAAAGAGGATATCACGCTTGCTACTTCCATTTTATAGTCAAAGGGTTTGAAAAACATTTCCTTACTTGATTTGAGCCCTAAAAATGGTAATATATTGTCTTTGGTCAAATTAACTAAACCACAAAAGCGACATGTCAAAGTACCGTTATGTATTCATCCATGCAATTCATATTGGCTCCATATTTCAGCATTACAAGGGAGAATAAAACCATATAAAGTAAAATCAATAAAAGTCCTGTAGGGATATTTGTCAGTTATCATGTGTCAGGTATGGGGTAAATTGTGTCACTGGTGGTTGTGTTTTTCTTTTTGAGTTTGCATTGCTTGCTTTGTAAGTGAATTAATTTTCCTAATCACCATATATGTGGATAGGCCACATAGAGAGCTTTTATCTTGCATTAAAATTAATAAACTTGTTGTCTTGAATATCTGTTAATCTGTTAAGGTTATGTACAGGGTCGTGTCTACAGGAGGGTGGGGGAGGGCAATGCCCAAACATTGAAAAATTCAGTAAAATTCAAATTTGAGCTTATTTTAAAATTTAGTTGACCTCCCTGCATATCAAAAAGCCCAGTGGTATTACAAGATGACATCTTTGTTACACAACTGGACAAGTGTACACTATGAAGGAAGTCAGAAATGTAGTCATATTATGTTTTGATGAGCAGAGACTATTAATAAATGATCAAAATACCAATTAATTAAAACACATCCAACTGCTTTCACGATACAAAATTTTAGTAGAGACTGATTGTTTTTACTTCCCAGTTTATTGGGATGTATCCCTACTTAGTCTTACATCTCATAAAGAGACTAAAGGAGCAGAATTGACCTAGAAGATATTGAAAGTGAAAGGCCCCAAGGTAAATATAGCTTAGATCAAAGTGATTGTGTGAAAACGTACATCAAGATGGAGGTGAAAGGGATGGAGAGAAGAGGTAAGCCAAAGAACACATGGTGGCAGGAATGGGATAGGAATGGGCCTCACCCCAATTGATACCCATGACTGTTGAGAGTGAAGGAGAAACATTTAGGGACAAACAAGTAGCCTGGGTCAAAACAGAAAATGTCCATTAAATCGGTCAAAAATTTTCAAAATCATGTAACTTCCCGGAATGTGTGTGTCTTTTTGTTGGTATTTTACAGTTGTCAACTGTTTTGAAGATACATCTCTCTATATAAAAAAAAAATCCTGGTGGAATGGAAAAGCAAGGCGATGATACGTGATCTTCTTGGAAGTTCTCGAAAGACATTTTAAAGACCCGCGAGACAAAAAAGACTGGCCACGCAGTGTCTCGCAGGGACCATAAACATGAGACTTGGTGCCAAGAGATTGTCCCCGGGCAGTCTCGCGGGGACGTGGAACATAAGATTCTTGCAAGACACGCCTCTCCTATTATATAGGGGCACGGCCAGCCAGCAACACATTCAGTCATATAAAGTCACGTGGCACACACGTATCCTGTGCTCTCCCCAAAGAAGAAAGAGCAGCGCGGATAAAAGAGACCCAAGGCGCAATACACATGCAGAGAAAGGTACAGGATATGAAAGCAGTAACAGTCAAAAATATTGTAGCATCCAAGCCAAGCTGAAGCATTTTTTTGTTTTAAGTGACTGTTGGGTCCGATCGATTGAGGGCAGAGTGCAGCACGGAAGACTGATAGCTGTGTGCTGACTGATGCGGTAAGGGAGAGGCGAGACCCTGGGAGGAGGGATTGGAGTGGGTGGTATAAAGTTGTGTTTGGGGTTACTCGGTCGGCGATTGTTAAAGTAGAACTATTGTGACATTTTATTATGTCAGTCGCTACAGTATCAAAAAAAAAGAGAGCACAGATCGCATTGACACAAACAAAAGGTAATTAGTTTAAGGCAGAGAATTTCAAAAACGGGGTTTAACTCACATGCATTTATTGGTTACTTTGCAAAAAAAAAAATGATTAACTGCTGATGATGTGGGTCATTTTGTCTGTGCTGAAATATGGTACAAAGTCATTAAACACAAGTCTCACAGACCTCATTTAAAAGATTCAGCACATTGGGACACAAAAGATTCCAAATACTCTTTTTACAGAAGTTCTGAAATAAAAGTGAAACTAATGAAATAGCAACAATTCAAAGAAAAAAAAAATCTTACAAGTGTGTTTCCGGACAACCAAACATTGGGGTTGGCGAGCGAAGCGAGCAGGGGGCAAAGCCCCCTAGTAATAATAAATAATAATAATTCTTTACATTTATTTAGCAGTTTTCTCACTACTCAAAACACTTTTACATAGAGAGTGGGGGAGCCACTTCAACCACCAGTAATGGGCAGCAACCATCAGGATGATGCAACGGTACCTATTTGGCACCAGTCCGCTCATCACACATTAGCAATAAGGTTTTGAAGGCATGAGAGATAGGTAGACAATTAGAGATGGGGATGATAAGGGAGCCAGAATGACTAGGCCACGGAGTCTGAACATCATGCAAGTAAGAATTTGTTTGAAACTTTGTACACATGATATGAAACTGGCATGAAATGCACTTGACTTTAATCCACTAGTTTACTGGTTTAGTCAAGACCTGCATGAATGGGGTATTTTGACAAGGGTGATGACACAGCGTAGAGGAGTCAATGTGGAGAACTTTGAGAATTGTCTTCAACTTAACATTAGCAAAACCAAGGGAAGGAACTCTTTTTGACTTTCGCCTCTATGTCCGGCCACTATTCATTGAGTGGATATAGAGGTGGTGCAGTGCTATAAGTACTTGGGAGTCAAAGACAGAGTTAACCAGTCTAGAAACACAGAAGAATGATACAAGAAACAGCAAGACAGTCTCTTATTTTTCCTTAATAGACTGGCTCCTTTAATGTGGGTAGTGATATCCTTTACATGTTCTATAACTCTGGGATGGCTATTGCATAATACCAGCCCAGCTACTGTCACTTCAAGACAGGCATGATGAATCAACAAGCTAATTAAGAAAGCAAGCTCAGTTACTGTATGGGATGCCGTCTGGACCTGCTGGAGGGGAGTAGTATAGGAACAAATTAAAACAAAACTGAGTGCGTTATAAACAATGCTGCACATCCTCTTTCTGACACACAAACCCCGAGGACTTTTGAGCCAAGCAGTTATTCAGCAGAAGTGTGTCAAGAAGCATTATAGTGGATCACTGTGACTCCTCTTTTACCTTTAGCTAAGTCACACATTTGTTTCTTTTTTT
The DNA here is from genome assembly GCF_016835505.1 of Polypterus senegalus. Taxonomy (NCBI): domain Eukaryota; kingdom Metazoa; phylum Chordata; class Cladistia; order Polypteriformes; family Polypteridae; genus Polypterus; species Polypterus senegalus. The sequence goes on along the minus strand of NC_053154.1, from coordinate 16,010,228 downwards.
GTAATTCTTGTGAACATTTGAGGGAGTTGTTGTTTTTTTTTATATTTCTTGAGCTTCTGTAAAGTATTGTCTATCTAATTAGTGTATGATTTTAAGCAAATTACTGAAAAGGCTGTAAAAATTAATTTGTAAGCAATTGTATTGTAACTCTGTACATGTTGGGTGGTTTTCACCTATAGAGAGGCATTTACTTTGCAAACTAGTCTTCTGTAATGCTTTATGATAATATGACATGTTGTGTTTCTTAACAAAAAAAAGTGCAGTGGATTATCTACCGTGGTAACCATTTTTACTCATATTTTTTTTACAGGAGTGCCTTATGAAGAGCCAAGACTGACATGCTGGTTTGGAGAGCTGCCTTATACCTACTCCCACTCCACTTTACAACCCAGGACAAAGGTTAATGCATTTCCTGTCATCCACATAACATTTCCTGCTTTGTTTAAATAGCAAATTATAGGACCCTTCCAGGAGCAGACTGAAAACTTGCTTTGGGGATGCCGGATAAGTCACTTATCTTTTGGGCATTCAGTGTTTTAGTGCACACATACAACCATTTACAGTTATGAGATAAAAGAAGCAAGATGCCAGATGTATCCATTCTTGCCTTAAACACAATTCTTTGTTACCACAGTGTTTACCATTCATATTTTATCCTGTTTACTTTAGAATCAATGCCTGACTAAAAATAAAAACATTTATTAATAGAACATCTTCATACAAATAGATATTGCCTTTTTTCAGAAACTCTTTAAATAAACAAATACATAAATAGGTAGATAAATATACACACACACCCACCCACCCACTGTGGTCTGAACACATACCAGATTGACTAAAAAGGTAGAAAATTTTAAAAAGAAATGATAGAAAACTTCTGACTTGACTGTCACAGTCACCCTGTGGCATTATACAGGCATATTGCCATTGGTATAAAGGAGCCCCATTGCATTTCTTGACACACTTCTGCTGAATAACTGGTTGTGTTAATGTCCCCAGTATTGGTGTGTCACAGAGAGGATGTGCAGCATTGTTCATAATGGCACTCAGATTGGCTTTCATTCTCTCCTCCTCTACTACCTCTAGGGAGGTCTAGAGTGTGGCCCATACATAACTAAGCTTGCCCTTTTATTTACTTGTTGATTTGGCTTTCGTAAAAAGTATTCACTCCCTTGGAGGTTGTCACATTTTATTGTTATACTGCAGGGGTGCCCAATGCGTTGATCGGTATATATCCAGTAGATCGGAAATGTAGTGCAGGTAGATCGCGTTGCATTCAAAAAAAATTTTTTTTTTAAATGTTAGTCTATCATATATCCTCCCTATGGCATTTGCCACTTGATTGACATACAGGGTGGCAAGTCTTAGATCTCTTTTCTTCTAACACACTGGTCATCCTGCACGCACAATCAAACGTGCAAGCTACTGCAAAACTCTGGCTATCTAAGTGATCTAGTTAGCCTTCCAATTTATAGCAATTTATAAAATTGTTCTTTATGGGCTGGATGTGGAATTGGAAGAGGATTTATTTCTCTCACAATGTCACAATTGAAGTGCGTTTGTCTGATCTCACAATCTATCATTGCTATTCCAAAAAAGGAAATTGTGGAAAGGCACCTTCGAACTGTTCATAAAAACTACGAAACTGACTTCCTTCCGAAAAGCGATCTGAGAAAGAGAAAGGAGAGGGAACAAAAATCGCAGTTGAGACACAATGGAAGGCGTGTGTGCAACCTGACAGCATATGCTACAGAGCAGATTGAAAATTGTCTGTCAGACTTTACCTAATGGAAAAAAAGTAATGATTCGAGTGTTGCCCAATGTAACGGAGTAAGAGTAGCGTTTCTTCTTCACAAAAGTAAAAAGTATGGTGCAGTAAAACTACTCTTAGAAGTACAATTTTTTTTAAAAAGTTACTCAAGTAAATGTAGCGGGACAAGTATAACTCGTTAGTACCCACCTCTGATACTCTGATATACAGTGGTGTGAAAAACTATTTGCCCCCTTCCTGATTTCTTATTCTTTTGCATATTTGTCACACAAAATGTTTCTGATCATCAAACACATTTCACCATTAGTCAAATATAACACAAGTAAACACAAAATGCAGTTTTTAAATGATGGTTTTTATTATTTAGGAAGAAAAAAAAATCCAAACCTACATAAGTAATTGCCCCCTGAACCTAATAACTGGTTGGGTTACCCTTAGCAGCAATAACTGCAATCAAGCGTTTGCGATATCTTGCAATGAGTCTTTTACTGCGCTCTGGAGGAATTTTGGCCCACTCATCTTTGAAGAATTGTTGTAATTCAGCTTTATTTGAGGGTTTTCTAGCATGAACCGCCTTTTTAAGGTCATGCCATAGCATCTCAATTGGATTCAGGTCAGGACTTTGACTAGGCCACTCCAAAGTCTTCATTTTGTTTTTCTTCAGCCATTCAGAGGTAGATTTGCTGGTGTGTTTTGGGTCATTGTTCTGTTGCAGCACCCAAGATCGCTTCAGCTTGAGTTGACGAACAGATGGCTGGACATTCTCCTTCAGGATTTTTTGGTAGACAGTAGAATTCATGGTTCTATCTATCACAGCAAGCCTTCCAGGTCCTGAAGGAGCAAAACAACCCCAGACCATCACACTACCACCACCATATTTTACTGTTGGTATGATGTTCTTTTTCTAAAATGCTGTGTTCCTTCTACGCCAGATGTAATGGGACATTTGCCTACCAAAAAGTTCAACTTTTGTCTCATCAGTCCACAAGTTGTTTTCCCAAAAGTCTTGGCAATCATTGAGATGTTTCTTAGCAAAATTGAGACGAGCCCTAATGTTCTTTTTGCTTAACAGTGGTTTGCATCTTGAAATCTGCTATGCAGGCCGTTTTGCCCAGTCTCTTTCTTATGGTGGAGTCGTGAACACTGACCTTAATTGAGGCAAGTGAGGCCTGCAGTTCTTTAGACGTTGTCCTGGGGTCTTTTGTGACCTCTCGGATGAGTCGTCTCTGCGCTCTTGGGGTAATTTTGGTCGGCCGGCCACTCCTGGGAAGGTTCACCACTGTTCCATGTTTTTGCCATTTGTGGATAATGGCTCTCACTGTGGTTCGCTGGAGTCCCAAAGCTTTAGAAATGGCTTTATAACTTTTACCAGACTGATAGATCTCAATTACTTCTGTTCTCATTTGTTCCTGAATTTCTTTGGATCTTGGCATGATGTCTAGCTTTTGAGGTGCTTTTGGTCTACTTCTCTGTGTCAGACAGCTCCTATTTAAGTGATTTCTTGATTGAAACAGGTGTGGCAGTAATCAGGCCTGGGGTGGCTACGAAATTGAACACAAGTGTGATACACCACAGTTAGATTATTATTTAACAAGGGGCGATTACTTTTCACACAGGGCCATGTAGGTTTGGATTTTTTCTCCCTAAATAATAAAACCATCACATAAAACTGCATTTTGTGTTTACTTGTGTTATATTTGGCTAATGGTTAAATGTGTTTGATGATCAGAAACATTTTGTGTGACAAACATGCAAAAGAATAAGAAATCAGGAAGGGGCAAATAGTTTTTCACACTATATATATATATATATATATATATATATATATATAATTTTTAAAGTAGGTAGATCATTTTGACCTGGTCATTTTAAAAGTAGCTCACAAGCTGAAAAAGTGTGGGGACCCATGTTATATAGCATTAAATCATACTGGATTTGATTTCAATTTTTTGACACCGATCAATCTTAAAAAGACTCTTTAACCACCTTAGCATTGCATTTGATTCCGAAAAAACATGTAAAAAGCGTTGCATTTTTTTGGCATGAAAAATGACATTTTTATTAAATCTCAAAAGTATAATAATGATACAAATATTAATGGTAATGATGAATAAACATAAAAATATAAACTGAACAACAACAACAATAATAATAACAGTAATAATAATACTGCTAATGATGCCAAAACAATTTATAATCTCAAAATGAGTCCTTTCAGTGGTAAATCTTAAAAGCACAGTGAAAGACCCAATGCAACGTCACAGTCGGGACAATAACAGTGTTTTAATTTTGGGCTTAGTTTTCACATTTACCAGTTTTTGAACAGAACACTACACAGATACGAGTTGGATTCTGTTTTTATTTTTCTGTTGGTAGTATATAATCAACAAAATGTCTACCAATAAGACGCTATGGATTGATCCACGATATGCTATGTTGACCGCATCTCTTTAGCGGTAGTGTGGACAGTGGATGTGCAGTATTGATTTGTTCTACAAGCTGTCATGTACAGTTTGCATGAGATACAGTTTTGCAAGATTTTTGTTTGTATAACACAAATGAATTCCAAATGTACTGTTCCACCAGATGACAAAATATAATTTTGAAATGTTTCTTTTCTTGCCTCTGCATAATGGGATAGAAAGTCAATTCTTGATCCGCACGATCTACGCCACCCATTGTGATGTTGTAGTCGACCACAGCACAAGGCTTCGTAACCTGCTTGTTTCCTTTTTACCTGTACAGTGACTGTAGCTGCATTATGTACAGTGCTAAGTAGACAAACATCTTTCTTGTCCTTCTATTCCAGTGCAAGCATTTAACACTTTTGCCAAGCTACTGGTGCAGCTCGCATAATTTAGCACTGCCAAAGTCTTCAGGCATGCCACGACAGTTGGGACGCATTGTTCCATATACATCAGTCTTTTTTTGCAGCAAGATGTCAAATAGCTCTGGCAAGGTATCACAATTGTCCATGGTTACATAGTAACCTTGATCCAGCAGAGCATCTATCACAGTCCACACCGATGACATAGCAATGCTGTGCTGATTGTATTTCGGATCAAACATTGTCCCTTTCCCTGTGTATGGAACCGAGTTCTCAATGTATCCCGTTTTAGATTCACAAAGCTTGTAAAGCTTTATGCCAAATCTTGCTCTTTTTGATGTGATATACTGTATCCATGACAGTCTGCCCTTATTAGCCACGAGACTTTCTCTGAATCTCGGTTCTAATGCTTATGCAAGATGCATCTGTACAGTTGCCTAAGTGACACTCGGGACTAATGCTTTCAGCATGTTTTTCGCAGCCCAAGTAACACTAAGGAGTTTAATGTCAAAGTGAAAATTGGTCTCTTCAAAGTTGCCTACATTTATTATATATAAAAAAACCACAAATTAACCCCCTTCAATTCAGTAGTTAGTAGATGCATACTTAACAGCCTTGTCAGTCTTTTGAATGTTTGTGCACTGGTGTCTCTCTCCCTCTCTGTCAGTTTTGCACATCTAGGCTTCCGAATTATCCTTTGCAAATCTGCTCAAGCTCTGTCAGGTGTCCTAGTGATTGTGAATGAACGGCTTTTTTCAAGTTCAGCCACAAATTCTCAGTTGGATTGAGATCTGGGGCCTCGTGTATAAAACCTGCTTCTACTCTGAAACATGCGTAAGCCATTCCTTACAAAAAAGTCTGCATTGTTTAAACACAAACTAGGTGAGAACATTGGCCTGAGTTTATGGCAGCTTTTGACCATCCATAAGTCCTACGCTGATTGTTTTTGATTTTGGCAGTGACTCCAGACAGCAAGACAGTGAACAGAAAATGTCACTTCATTGCACGTGTTGGATGAATTGTCAGTCCCGTTCTGATGTTCTTGAACTAATTCTGTCACACTCTACTGACATGTTCTCTCAATATAGTTGTTTTTAACATTATTAATAATATTTTTTTGTGATTAAAATGTAAAAGAGATACAGTAAAAGAACAAAATTTTTTTTGGGCTGTGTAACAACAAACACAAACACCCCCAACCCTACCCCACATGAAACGGCCAATTAAACAGAAACACTTCTTCTTTCAGCTGCTCCTGTTAGGGGTTGCCACAGCAGATCATCTTTTTCCATATCTTCCGGTCCTCTGCATTTTGCTCTGTTATCTTCCAGTCCTCTACATCTTGCTCTGTTACAATTAAACAGAAACGCAATAAGAGAAAAAGAAAAGAGTCAACTGGTAAACTGGCACATGCAAACACACACACACACCTCACACAAGGAGTGCATGACAATGTTAACAAAAGATGTTAACAAAAAAAAAAAAAAGAAGAAAGATGTACAGAAGAAACTACAACCACAAGCAGCGCTTTACTAAATGAGCAGCATGAAGCCAGTTGTGGATAGTAGAGCTTGGAAGAGTTGTTGATTCTAGCTGCAGAAAGTTGAAGAAGGGTAAGATTGTAAAATGAAGACTTTCATATTACAGGAGAGACAGAAACTTTCCATTGAGATGGTTGTAGTCAATAAAAGCCGCCATTGGAAGAGAGAGAGGTCTAGGGGGAGAAGAACTTGCGGGGACAATGGAATGGGGAACAAAAGAATCATAGCCACATAGCACCAGAGAGCATTCTGGAGGACATTCCCAGAACATATGGAGGAAAGTGTCAGGAACTTCAAGAGGACAGAGATGACAAAGCAGATCTAATTCTAGTCCCATTAGATAAAGTCTCTGGGGAGTAGGGTGCAGTCTATGAACAAATTTAAATAGTGTTGTTAGATTGTTAGAGCAATGTTTGGTATTTGAAAGGATGGTTTGCCAGCAGAACACCGAGGATGGGCAACGGTCTGTTAGCCAATGAAACGTGATTGGGAGAGTTTTGAGGGAAGCTTTGTGGAGGGGGGATGTCTGTTTGGATTTATGAGAAAGGGATGAAGCAAATGATTACAGAGGATGAATTGGAAGAGGGGGAGAGTGAGCATAGACTTCACCTGCCAACAGAAAAAGTACAATACAGAAGGGATTGAGCAAAGAGAAAGGAACACTTCCAGCTTTGACTCATTTAATATATTTCCTAGCACAGATAAACCAGACTTCAAGGAGAAGGAGGAGGAGGAAATTGAATGGCCTCTGATATGTAGGGCAGGATTGCAAAATAAATGAGTGTGGAGGTACCATCTTGTCAGAGGACCCATCAGTTTTTCAACACTTCTCCATGTCTGAAGTTCATAAGCCATACGAATTAGAAAGAAACGGAAATGAAGTTGAGCAATGGGCGAAACATTTGTAATAATGTTAGGTGTTAATTTGCCTTGGTGTATAGCCTGTCTGTTTTGCCTATTAAAAGACTGCTGTAGCAAATAAATGGAAAAGGCAGTGTTACCAAGAAGCCAGCCATATCACACAGTATTGTCCTGAAGTCAATTTGCTTCCCACACTATTATTTGATAAAATAAAGGAATCATAGGTTCAGCTGGGAAACCTTGCAACAACATTAGTCTGACATTTGAGCCTCATGTATTAGTTTTATATTAATTGGATGTGAGTGCTCTTTGTTTACAAAAGCAAATTCACTCTGAGGATGGATGGATGGATAGATAGAAAGATACTTTATAAATCCCAAGGGGAAATTCACATACTCCAGCAGCAATATACTGATAAAAAACAATATTAAATTAAAGAATGATAAAAATGCAGGTATAACAGACAATAACTTTCTATAATGTTAACGTTTAGCCCCCACCCCAGGTGGAACTGAAGAGTCGCATAGTGTGGGGTCTCCTCAGTCTGTCAGTGGAGCAGGACGGTGACAGCAGTCTGTCGCTGAAGCTGCTCCTCTGTCTGGAGATGATCCTGTTCAGTTGATGCAGTGGATTCTCCATGATTGACAGGAGTCTGCTCAGCGCCTGTTGCTCTGCCACGGATATCAAACTGTACAGCTCCGTGCCTACAGTAGAGCCTGCCTTCCTCACCAGTTCGTCCAGGCGTGAGACGTCCTTCTTCTTTATGCTGCCTCCCCAGCACACCATCGTGTAGAAGAGGGCACTCGCCACAACTATCTGATAGAACATCTGCAGCATCTTATTGCAGATGTTGAAGGACACCAGCCTTCTAAGGAAGTATAGTTGGCTCTGTCCTCTCTTACACAGAGCATCAGTATTGGCAGTCCAGTCAAATTTATCATCCAGCTGCACTCCCAGGTATTTATAGGTCTGCACCCTCTGCACACAGTCGCCTCTGATGATCACAAGGTTCCTGAGAGACCTGATCCTCCTAAAATCCACCACTAGCTCCTTGGTTTTGCTGGTGTTCAGGTGTAGTTAGTTTAAGTGGCACCATTTAACAAAGTCCTTGATTAGGTTCCTATACTCCTCCTCCTGCCCACTCCTGATGCAGCCCACCATAGCAGTGTCGTCAGTGAACTTTTGCATGTGGCAGGACTCTTGAGTTGTATTAGAAGTCTGATGTATGTTGGCTGAACAGGAGCGGAGAAAGTACAGTCCCCTGCGGCGCTCCTGGGCTGCTGACCACAATGTCAGACCTGCAGTTCCCAAGACGCACATACTGAGGTCTGTCTGTAAGATAGTCCATGATCCATGCTACCAGGTATGAATCTACTCCCATCTCTGTCAGTTTGTCCCTAAGGAGCAGAGATTGGATGGTGTTGAAGGCGCTAGAGAAGTCCAGAAACATAATTCTTACAGCACCACTGCCTCTGTCCAAGTGGGGAGGGATCGGTGTAGCATATAGATGATGGCATCCTCCGCTTCCACCTTCTCCTGGTATGCGAACAGCAGAGGGTCGAGGATGTGGCGGACCTGTGGCCTCAGGTGGTGAAGTAGCAGCCGCTCCATGGTCTTCATCACATGTGACATCAGAGTGACAGTCCGGAAGTCATTCAGCTCACTAGGACATGATACCTTTGGGACTGGGGTGATACAAGATGTTTTCCAAAGCCTCAGGACTCTCTGTGATGGTGCCTTGTACATTTATTGAGTTAATTGTGCCGATAACATTAGGAAAATCAGCAGTCGCTGCAAATTGCCTGACTCTAGCACCTTGGCTTGAAGTGCTGGCACTTCCCTGCAGATAGTGGACGTGTACCAGCACATTGTACTGTGACCTTGCAAGTATTTAAGTAAGACTGAACTAGCTCCTGTTCTCTAGAAGGTCTGTGTATTTTAATAATGCATTGTGAAAAGTAAGAGGAAGCAGACTCAAAATTGAGTATGTACACTGGCAGTTATTTAATTCTGCCCCAAGCAGTTGATTACAGCTCAGTGATGACCTCAGGATTACTGACTGGTTACCCAGTTCACGCTGAAAACACCCATCGCCAAATACCTTGTTAAAACCTGTAATGGAGCAGGAATCATGTGATTTCTTCTTGATGGAATCTGTAATGTAGGCTTCAATTCAGTACATAGTCTGGAAGTCTGAATCGTCCTGATCAGTACTTGCATAGCCTCTCACACTGCTGTCCAGCCCCACAAAGGGTTGTTGCATTGTGATGGCTTGTGCAGTACTGCATAACATAGTAGACAAACATGGAGTGTCTCTGCCACCTGAGGCAGGCCAAGATGAGCACATGCATCACCCACATCCTGTTCCTCAACGCAGTGGCAATTCAAAGACATTTGGGTGTTGTAAGGTGAATGTAAATTGACTTGAGTGTATTGCAACACTGACATTTACTTGGCAAAATGATTTTATTTTCACTTTGCAAGTTCAATAGGAACGTTTTTAATATCTTGTGGTTCTACGCATACAGTCTGCGTCAATTCATTCTGTGCTCTGGTGGTGGTCTGGTCACTTTGTTATTGCTCTCTTCACTCAGCTTGTTTTTTTTTTTCTTTTACTTGTGATTCCTGCAGAGAGACCAGCAAAAAGAATGTTTTTGCAGTTCACCATTTAAGTCAGTAATACTTCAAGATCACATTCACTTAAGTTTCTTTTTCTGTCCTTTTTCCTTTTGATTCTTTTGTGCTTTATAGTACAAAGGTCACTTAGGAATATGGGCTAATGTATATGGTGATTAGATCAAAATATCCACAAAAAAGGCATTGTCATGCCATATATTGAGATGCGGTGATAGGGAGTGGCTAAAAGCGTATGTATGTGCATATAGTTTTAAGTTGATTTGTGATTTACAAAGGAACTTGCCGTGTCATCAGGCATACATACGGTTTTAGAAGTGTGAGTTTTTCTTGTGTGTGTGTACCATTTATGACTTTCAAGTGTAAGTAAAAATTTTCTTATGGAATCTAAGCACACTGCGGTGGGTTTGTTTCCTGCCTTGCACCCTGTGTTGGCTGGGATTGGCTCTGGCAGACCCCTGTGACACTGTAGTTAGGATATAATAGGTTAGATGATGGATGGATGAATCTAAGCACAGTTTTATAGATGAGGCCCCTGGAACTCGGCCCCCAATGATTCTCATTGTTCAGTCCTCAGAGCCTCCTGTGTCTGCGGGTTTTTTCAGCAACCAGGATCTCGGTCAATTCGCCATTTTTACCTTTAAGCTGTCACATTGTTTCTTCTTCTTTCGGCTGCTCATGGTAGAGATTGCCACAGCGGATCATCATCTTCCATATCTTCCTGTCCTCGTCATCTTGTTCTATCACACCCATCACCTGCATGTCCTCTCTCACCACATCCATAAACCTCCTCTTAGGCCTTCCTCTTTTCCTCTCGCCTGGCAGCTCTATCCTTAACACTAGAATTACCAGAGCCTACGAAAAAACTCGTAGATCCGGCCCACCTTAAATCCATTCGCACTTCTCCGACAGCGTCTTTTGTCCTGTAAATGTGCCGATTTCCACTCTAAAACTCCAGCACTTCACTCCCAAATAATCAATCAAGGCATGAGCTGGGAGAAAATTGTGCACGTTCTGCGGCGGTGGGGGATGGGATACCAGGCTGCTTGCATTTATCGGCACATTTACAGGACAAAAGACGCTGATGGAGAGGTGCGGATGGATTTAAGGTGGGCCGGATCTACGAGTTTTTTCGTAGGCTCTGGTAATTCTAGTGTTAACATCCTTCTCCCAATATACCCAGCATCTCTCCTCTGCACATGTCCAAACCAGTGCAATCTCACCTCTCTGACTTTTTATTCCATCTGTCCAACCTGAGCTGACCACCCAATGTCCTCATTTCTAATCCTATCCATCCTTGTCACACCCAATGCAAATCTTAGCATCTTTAATTCTGCCACCTCCAGCTTTGTCTCCTACTTTCTGGTCAATGCCACCATCTCCAGCCCATATAACATAGCTGGTCTCACTACCGTCCTGTAGACCTAATCTAATGTAATCTAATTATATCTAATCTAGGCTTCTTCTGTCTTCTTCTTCTTCTTTCAGCTGCTCCTGTTAGGGGTTGCCACAGCGGATCATTTTCCATATCTTTCTGTGCCCTGCATCTCGCTCTGTTACACCCACCACCTGCATGTCCTCTCTCACCACATCCATAAACCTTCTCTTAGGCCTTCCTCTTTTCCTTTTTCCTGGCAACTCTATCCTTATCATCCTTACTCCCAATATACCCACCATCTCTCCTCTGCACATGTCCAAACCAAAGCAATCTCACCTCTCTGACTTTGTCTCCCAACTGTCCAACCTAAGCTGACCCTCTAATGTCCTCATTTCTAATCCTGTCTGTCCTCAGAAAATTAATGTTGTTGTTTTGAAGCCATTCCAGTGTAGCTTTGGCCCCCGTGCTTGTGGTCGTTATCTTGCTGGAAAACAAATCTTCTTACCAAGTGCAGGTTTTCTTGCAACCTGCATCCAGTTTTCCTCCAGTATTTCCTTGTGCTTGCTGCCTTAATTTTCACCCTCACACGCCTTACAGGGCCTGCTGCAGAGAAGTATCCCCACAGCCTGATGCTGCCAATGCCGTGCTTCATGCTGAGGATAGTGTGTTTTTGATGATGTGCAGTGTTCAAACATGGCATTTAGTCTGATGGCCAAACAGCTCCATTTTGGTCTCATCAAACCACAGAACCTGCTTACATCTGACTTCAGAGTCTCACATGGGTCTCCTGGTCAAATCTAGCTGAAATGGGCTGTGTGCTTTTTCTCTTTGGCAGTCCCTCATAAAACTGCGACTGTTGAAGCACCTGAGCAACAAGCGCTGTCTGCATAGCCTATCTCTTCAGTCTCAGCCCCAGTAACTTCTAACTCTTTCAGAGGTCTCTTAATGACCTCCCTCACTTGCCTCGTTGAGTTTTTATAGATGGCCTACTCCAGTAGATTCACAGTTGTGCCGTGCTCTTGCTATTTCACCATGATTGATTTAACTGGATATTCAGTGACTTAGATATTTTCTTGTCTCCATCCCCTGAGTTGTGAATTTCAATCTCCTTTTCACAGTTTTGCTTGGAGTGTTCCTTTGTCTTCATTGTGTAGGTTAGTTCATCTTGCTAACTCACCACTTCCAGACTAGGTGCATTTAGACCACAATCAAATGAAACCCCAGACAGTCAATCTCTATTAAACTAATTCTGTGAATTCTAAAGTCAGTGGGCTGCACCAGTGATGATTTTGGGGTGTCCTATTAAATGAGGGGAATACTTATGCAATTGAGACTTATACATGTTTTATATTTGCAAATAATTTAGACCACTTTGTAGAGATCTGTATTTACTTTGACATCCACTGTGATTCAATTCCGAATAGCAATAAAATGTGAAATCTTCCAAAGGGGTAAATACGTTTTACAAGCACTGTAGCTCAAAGTGGTTTACAACAAGTAACAGAATGTTTCTGTGGCCATTAGGGGGCATCACTGAGCCCCAAACCCCAGGCACAACTACACAATGACACACCTGGGTTCAACCAAATGTGATTTTTATGTTTAAGCAGTATCTCAGACAGGCTTCTTTTCCTCAGTAGTGCACAACACAATGCACTCCTTTTCTTTTCTCCTCCATTCCTCCCAGTCGAGTGTTGTCCAGCTCTTCTGCAGAATCCGACCTTCAGGTCAAAGTAAAGGGCTCTCTGGGAGAACTTTAGTGGCCAAACAGTTGTCTCTAGGAGGCACTTTTGCAATCAGGCAGACCACCCTGCAAAAAGCCATTCATCTCCTATTAACTCCCTCTGGTGTCCCCCACGGAACTCAACAGGGCAGCCAAATGGGACCACAACTCCCATGCTTCCCTGCTGGTGTTTGTATGGGGGCTCACCACGAGGGATGCTACCACCCAGTGACCTGTGAATGGGAGTCAGTGTCACACTGCCCCAAATTTCTTCTGGCCTCCCAACCAGGAAGGAGCATACTACCATTCCTGGTCGGGATACCTCTCCAGCCACATTGTCCATCCATCCATTATGCTGGCCTCCCATTGCTGCTGGGATAGCAGTCCTACTGCACCATCTCTTAGCAAGGAGGGGAAATGTCACACCACCCTTCCTGACCATCTGTTATACTGGTCTCCCAGCCAGGTAAGGGAATAGTGTACAACCCGGCTGGGACACCAGTTCATCCATCACAATTCCAAAGCCAAACAGAATAAATAAATAAAATAAGAAACGGGTAGAGCTCCAAATGGAATTAACCATAACTTAATTTACTATTAACTACACACAGCTCTTAAGCGTCTAGTAGTTAGAATTCTTAAATTGCCAGGAAGGAGAGGAGATCAAAAGACTCATAACACTGCTCGCATTGGGAAGGGGGGTCTGAACACACGCTAAAGAGATGTGATTGGTTTAGCTGGTGTCTTGCTGCTGCTGCGTCAGTCATTTAAAAACATTTACAGCAGCTGTTCTTTTGCCAATTCGCGTCTCTGTTGCTAGCATTATGAAGGAGGGGGGCGTGAGGGCAGAATGCACGCTAAGGAGAAGCGCTCGGATCATCTGCTGGCTTGCTGTTGCTGGCGAGCTGCGTGTTCTTCTTGTCTTTGTTTTAAGAGCTGGGAGCACCTGAAGTGTGTCTGCCAAAAGCATAAGTAAGTAGGACGTGACATGCAAAAGTCACCGTGTCACGGGTTAAGCTTCCTAAGGTTATAATGTCTAGTCTCACATGTCGTCAAAGTGTGTCTCCGAGATGAACTGGTCTCAATCGCTTTACTCAACCTCCTCAGAGGTGCGCCACGCTCCTGCCACTTCGTGTCTCTCTCGCTCTCGTTGTGAAGGGGGGGGAGCTGAACGCACGCTAAGGAGAAGCGGACGGACCAGCTACTGGCTTTGTGCTGCTTCTACCAAGATGCATGTTCTGTTTGTCTCTCTGCACGTCAATTTTTTAAAAGCCTGTACAGCAGCCGTCCTTCTGTCTCACTGCCTTGTCTTGCGTGATGTTAAAATGTCTCTCGTGGGACGTCATATTGTCTTCAAAGAAGATCACGCCTCGTCTCCTTGGTCTCCCTGCCAAGATTTTTTTTTATAATAGAGAGATGTTACTCCTATACTTAGGCAGACATCCACATATCATATGTGTTTACAAAGTGTGTTTTAATAAGTTAACATGTGTTTAAAGCGTGTGGGAGGGGTATTTTAAGGCTTAAAGCATAAAAAAAAATGTATTTATATGGTCTTTCTATATCACGGATTTTCGCGTAGTGTCACAGGGCATAAATTGAAGGGGTCTGAATACTTTCTGAATCCACTGTATGCCATTCTAAACTCTTGGTGTTAGGATTTGGTTGAACGCATGTTAACAATGAATTTCAGAAAAATATATAAAAAAAAAAGTCAGAAAGTCCATAAAGGGCTATCTATAGTTTTTTTTTTTTTGCTCAGAACTGTAGTTAGCAAATTAGGATTCATTGCAAATGTTATTTCCTTGAATGGCAATCAAAACAACCTGCAAATGCTTAGATCTCTGACAGTGTGGAGCATTACAGAACACTTCATGGGTGACTCTATGACCAATCAAAACTGTTTGTTCTTTTCTCAGTGGCACCCAGTGTTAGTGGAGCTGCGTCAGCGTGTTGAGTTGGCTTCCGGACACACCTTTAACTCTTTGCTGTGTAACCTCTATCGTGACGGCAAGGACAGCATTGCCTGGCACAGTGACTCTGAGCCTTCACTTGGACCACACCCTGTCATTGGATCAGTCAGCCTTGGCGATACTCGCAGTTTTGAGCTACGCAAGCAGCCATCTCCGGTAAGACGGTATAGGGTCTATTTAAAAATGGTGATGACTTGGTGCCTTACGGGTAGCTACTGTATCTTAGTGGTTGGTTTAGGGATGGGGAGACTTAAAAGTCGTTCACGGGTGCACTGATCCAAATATTTATCATATTTTTTGTCTTTTAACCATCCATTTTATTTTACACTATAAAATTAAAAAAACAATAATAGTTAAGGTTTTTGCTGTAGAAATGTTCATTCTAAAATATTAAAATACTTTTAAAATATATTTAAATAAAGTGTAAATAATTGTATAATATTTGCAAATTTGTATGAAGGTTCCAAAATAGTCCCCCTATTGGTCATTTTAAAAACTGCATATAAACAATTAAATTATACTTTAAAACTAATTTAAATCAAAACTAAATTTATGACCTTAATAAAATGGAAAAATTCTAACAGCTCCTTATTATTTTAATCTAAAGTTTCATTAAAAGTATCAAAATTAATCTAAAATAAGGGAAACTAAAAGATAGACATTTGCCACCAGGATTATTTTTTAATTTAAGGCACCCATGGGGTAAAATATAAGATCAGGGACCCAAGGAGTGTTTTTAACCTCAGGGCCCTAAGAGGTATATTTAATCTCAGAGCCCCCAGAAGAATCTATTAACATCAGGGCTCTAAAAAGTGTTAGGGTTAGGTGTTAGGGTTGCTGGTCAACAAGCATTTTGCTACTGGGAGTCTTTCACCTTTACTTTAACAGGTTTCACTTGCTGACTCCAAATCTGAAAGCCATTTTCGTCGAGCACGTCCCATTTTTTAGTTATCATGTTCCAGGTCTTGGACAGCTAGGGTGACTGGACGGTAAAGGCAGATAACCATTTTGATAAATACCGGTAATTCCACTAGGGATGCCATTGAGATAGCAGAGTTCACCACACGTTACTAACAGCTGTGAGTTGTTTACCTCGTCATTATTAATTTTATTTAAAAATTATTAATTTTTAATTAGCAGAAACATATTTGTTACTGATTACCAGGTCTTATTTGACTCTAAAGCATAATGACACAACTCAGACATGACGGTGCAGTAGGTAGAGATTTTACTGTTAAACATAACATTGCATTTCAGGACATTTTATTTGTTCGATTCACCATTACTTTGAAAATTTTGTCAAGTCGATGGACAGAAACGGCGATGCTTTTCAACATTTAAGAAATTAATTTGGTGTCAAGAAAAGTGAAGCCAAAATTAAGGAAGGTGTTTTTGTTGTTCCTGAAATCCGTGAAGTGTTGCTTGACGATGAGTTCAAAAGGGAACTGAACCCCCCTGAATTAACAGCATGGGAAGCATTCGTGCAGGTTGTCCAGAATTTTCTTGGCAGTCACAGAGCAGAGAATAATGTTGAGCTTGTAGAGGACCTGCTGAAAGCATATCAGCTTATGGGAGCCCGAATGTCACTGATTTGCAATTTTTACATCTTCACTTTTTACACCAAATCTGGGCGATGCCAGCGATGAATATAGAGAAAGATTTCATCAAGATACAAAGGTGATGGAAAACTGATATCGGGGAAAATTCACTCCGAGCATGATGGGTGACTACTGTTGGTGCTTGCAAAGAGAGACGGATGTGCAGTACAAGTGCAAAAGCGAGGGCCTCCAACATTTTTGGGCACGCTGACCTCACTTTTATATTGAGGTAAATTGACATAAATATGCTTTAATGTGTCTCTGGTATTATCTTCTGGTTTGTTTTCAGAATAAACACATCAAAACAATTTTGGTGGGAAATAGTCCAAACTACAGATATCATGTTGATATATTATATTGATATTCAAAATTGTCAAAACGTCAATGATATGTATTTCAAAAACCTGATGTGCTGGCTTAATTCCAATTTCATACATGAAATTAGTGTAAAAAACTTAATAAAGAGCTGCTCTGAAGTTTCCAGTAGCAAACAAAAAATATTTTTTTGTAGACCATTGTTATTTTTAAGATAAGGGTTAGGGGTGGGGGATGCCCATATTATAGTAAAATTTACATTAAAAGCCCAAAGCACTCATCAATAATATATTTTTATTTCTACTACAATGATATAATGGAATTTGTGTGAGGTAAATTATGCGTTTGGGTTTCACTCTAAGAAAGTAGAGTGGCACAGTGGTTACCAGTGCCACTGCACTCTGGCAGACATGTTTGAATCTCTTTCTCACTGTCTGCAAGACATTGTTTCTGGGTAAATTGCCCTTTTGCCACTGTAGTTTTCTTTTTACTCCCCTACTGTAACAGACATACAATTTAGGTTAATTGTAAATCGTAGGCCTGGAGGTGGGGCTTGATGGCGAGCGCCTGGTGGCCGGGCCTGCACCCATGGGACTCGGCCGGGCACAGCCCGAAGAGGTAACGTGGGTCCTCCTCCCCATGGGCTCACCACCTATGGGAGGGGCCAAGGAGGTTGGGTGCAGTGTGAGCTGGGTGGTGGCCGAAGGCGGGGACCTTGGCGGTCTGATCCTCGGCTACAGAAACTGGCTCTTGGAACGTGGAATGTCGCCTCTCTGAAGGGGAAGTAGCCTGAGCTAGTGTGCGAGGTCGAGAGGTTCCGGCTAGATATAGTCGGACTCACCTCGACGCACAGCTTGGACTCTGGAACCAATCTCCTTGAGAGGGGCTGGACTCTCTACCACTCTGGAGTTGCCCCCGATGAGAGGCGCCGAGCAGGTGTGGGCATACTTATTGCCCCCCGACTCGGAGCCTGTGTATTGGGGTTTACCCCGGTGGACGAGGTTGGCCTCCCTCCGCCTTCGGGTGGGGGGAAGGGTCCTGACTGTTGTTTGTGCGTATCCTTTTTGGAGTCTCTGGAGGGGGTGCTAGAGGGCATACCTTCTGGGGATTCCCTCGTGTTGCTGGGAGACTTCAATGCTCACGTGGGCAATGACAGTGAGACCTGGAAGGGCGTGATTGGGAGGAATGGCCCCCCTGATCTGAACCCGAGTGGTGTTTTGTTATTGGACTTCTGTGCTTGTCACGGATTGTCCATAACAAACACCATGTTCAAGCTGAAGAAAGAGTACTATAGGACTTTTTTGTCCTGTGGGTCTCTGGAGGCAGCTGATAGGTACCGCAGGCCAAGTGGAACGCGGCTTAGGTTGTTGCTGAGGCAAAAACTCGGGCGTGGGAGGAGTTTGGAGAGGCCATGGAGAACGACTTTCGGACGGCTTCGAGGAGATTCTGGTCCACCGTCTGGCGTCTCAGGAGAGGGAAGCAGTGCAGTGTCAACACCGTATATGGTGGGGATGGTGCGCTGCTGACCTCACTTCGACGTTGTGGGTCGGTGGGAGGAGTACTTGAAGACCTCCTCAATCCCACTAACATGCCTTCCAATGAGGAAGCAGAGCCTGGGGACTCTGAGGTGGGCTCTCCCATCTCTGGGACTGAAGTCACCGAGGTGGTCAAAAAACTCCTTGGTGGCAGGGCCCCGGGGGTGGATGAGATACGCCCGGAGTTCCTTAAGGCTCTGGATGTTGTAGGACTGTCTTGGTTGACACGTCTCTGCAACATCGCATGGACATCGGGAACAGTGCCTCTGGATTGGCAGACCGGGGTGGTGGTCCCCTCTTTAAAAGGGGACGGAGGGTGTGTTCCAACTATAGAGGGATCACACTCCTCAGCCTCCCTGGAAAAGTCTATTCGGGGGTTCTGGAGAGGAGGGTCCGTCGGATAGTCGAACCTCGGATTCAGGAGGAACAGTGTGGTTTTCGTCCTGGTCGCGGAACAGTGGACCAGCTCTTCACCCTTAGCAGAGTCCTGGAGGGTGCATGGGAGTTTGCCCGACCAGTCTACATGTGTTTTGTGGACTTGGAAAAGGCATTCGACCGTGTCCCTCGGGAATCCTGTGGGGGTGCTCGGGAGTATGGGGTACGGACCCCTGATAAGAGCTGTTCAGTCTCTGTACAACCGTGTCAGAGCTTGGTCCGCATTGCCGGCAGTAAGTCGAGCCCGTTTCCAGTGAGAGTTGGACTCCGCCAGGGCTGCCCTTTGTCACCGATTCTGTTCATAACTTTTATGGACAGAATTTCTAGGCGCAGCCAGGGTGTTGAAGGGGTCCGGTTTGGTGGACTCAGGATTGGGTCACTGCTTTTTGCAGATGATGTTGTCCTGTTTGCTTCATCAGGCCGTGATCTTCAGCTCTCTGGATCGGTTCGCAGCTGAGTGTGAAGCGGCTGGGATGAGAATCAGCACCTCCAAATCCGAGCATGGTCCTCAGCCGGAAAAGGGTGGAGTGCCCTCTCAGGGTTGGGGAGAGATCCTGCCTCAAGTGGAGGAGTTCAAGTATCTCGGGGTCTTGTTCATGAGTGAGGGAAGAATAGAGCGTGAGATCGACCAGGGGATCGGTGCGACATCCGCAGTGATGCAGGCTCTGCATCGGTCTGTCGTGGTGAAAAAGGAGCTGAGCTGTAAGGCAAAACTCTCAATTTACCAGTCGATCTACGCTCCTACCCTCACCTATGGTCATGAGCTATGGGTAGTGACCGAAAGAACGACATCGCGAATACAAGCGGCTGAAATGAGTTTCCTCCGCAGGGTGTCTGGGCTTTCCCTTAAAGATAGGGCGAGAAGCTCAGTCATCCGGGAGGGGCTCAGAGTAGAGCCGCTGCTCCTCCGCATCGAGAGGAGTCAGATGAGGTGGCTCGGGCATCTGATCAGGATGCCTCCTGGACGCCTCCCTGGTGAGGTGTTCCGGGCACGTCCAACCGGGAGGAGGCCCCGGGGAAGACCCAGGACACGCTGGAGGGACTATGTCTCCCGGCTGGCCTGGGAACGCCTTGGGATTCTCCGGAAGAGCTGGAAGAAGTGGCCGGGGAGAGGGAAGTCTGGGCCTCTCTGCTTAAGCTGCTGCCCCCGCGACCCGACCTCGGATAAGCGGAAGAGGATTGATGGATGGATGTAAATTGTAAAAGGGCACTGTGTGAATGATGAGGGTGTATATGTCAGTTAGGATTTGGAAATTTACTGAATTGTTGATTTGATTTTATTTCAGAAAAATCAGTTTGTAAAAGCCAATATTGCAATGTTCAGTATATTCTTTTGATCTTCTATAGGTTCTTCTATACATTAAATAAAATCTGCAGAGTCTGAGCTGCTCTTTTTAAGTGTGTTTACATCATTGCCTGGTAGTGATGAGTGTGAAAAAAATAGAGCAATGATCAGAAGTGGAAGTGTTTGGAGTGTTACTGTTAGCAATCACAACCATTGGCAGATTGTTAGGCTTTTCA
Source organism: Polypterus senegalus (assembly GCF_016835505.1). Taxonomy (NCBI): domain Eukaryota; kingdom Metazoa; phylum Chordata; class Cladistia; order Polypteriformes; family Polypteridae; genus Polypterus; species Polypterus senegalus. Next base: position 15,990,116 of record NC_053154.1, on the reverse strand, counting down.
TAGGATGACAGTACATGCAGTACAACATGTAAAAAAATAAAACATGTTACAGAAGATGAAGAGGCCACTCAGGCAAATACGGCACCTGCAACATGCCCTCCCACTCCCCAAAGCAAAGTTCAGTGTTTGGCATCTGTTTTATTCTGTATGAGCAGAGAAGCAGCAGGTGGTAGGAGGTCACACCTGCAATGACTTAACATACAGTCATATGAAAAAGTTTTTGGAATCCCTCTCAGCCTGCATAATTGACTGTACTTTCAACAAAAAAGATAACAGTGGTATGTCTTTCATTTCCTAGGAACATCTGAGTACTGGGGTGTTTTCTGTACAAAGATTTTTAGTGAAGCAGTATTTAGTTGTATGAAGTTAAATCCATCCATCCATATCCTAACTACAGGGTCACGGGGGTTTGCTGGATCCAATCCCAGCCAAAACAGGGCGCAAGGCAGAAAACAAACCCCGGGCAGGGTGTCAGCCCAACTCAGGGCGTGTACACACATCCACACACCAAGCACACACTAAGGACAATTTAGAATCGCTTGATTATTTGCAACACCAAATTGCTTGGATTAGCCTTGAACTTCATAGACAGGTGTGTCCAATCATGCGAAAAGGTATTTAAGGAGGTCAATTGCAAGTTGTGCTTCCCTTTGACTCTCCTCTGAAGAGTGACAGACAGCATGGGATCCTCAAAGCAACTCTCAAAAGATCTGAAAACAAAGATTGTTGAGTCTCCTGGTTTAGGAGAAGGCTACAAAAAGCCATATCAGAGGTTTAAACTGCCAGTGTCAACTGTAAGGAATGGAATCAGGAAATGGAAGGCCACAGGCACAGTTGCTGTTAAACCCAGTAGGTCTGGCATGCCAAGAAAAATACAGGAGCGGCATATCCACTGGCAGGATTGTGAGAATGGTTACAGACAACACACAGATCACCTCCAAAGACCTGCAAGAACATCTCACTGCAGATGGTGTATCTGTACATCATTCTACAATTCAGTGCAATTTGAACAAAGAACATCTGTATGGCAGGGTGATGAGTAAGAAGCACTTTCTGCACTCGCGCCACAAACAGAGTTGCTTGTTGTATGCCAATGCTCATTTAGACAAGCCAGATTCATTTTGGAGCAAAGTGCTTTGGACTGATGAGACACTAATTGAGTTATTTGGTCAGAACAAAAAGCGCTTTGCATGGCAGAAGAACAACACCGCATTCCAAGAAAAACACCTGCTACCTACTGTCAAATTTGGTGGAGGTTCCATCATGCTGTGGGGCTGTGTGGCTAGTTAAGGAACTGGGGCCCTTGATAAAGTTGAGGGTCGGATGAATTCAACCCAATATCAACATATACTTCAGGATAATGTTCAAGAATCAGTCACAAAGTTGAAGTTACATACAGTAGGGGTTGGATATTCCAACAAGACAATGACCCAAAACACAGTTCGAAATCTACAAAGGTATTCAGGGAGAGGGAGAAGTACAATGTTCTGGAATGGCCGTCACAGTCCTCTGACTTGAATATTATCGAAAATCTATGGGATGATTTGAAGCAGGGTGTCCATGCTCGGCAGCCATCAAATTGAACTGAACTGGAGAGATTTTGTATGAAGAATGGTCAGAAATACCTCCATCCAGAGTCCAGACATTAATCAAAGGCTGTAGGAGGACAGTGTCTAGAGGCTGTTATATTTGCAAAAGGAGGCTCAACTAAGTATTGATGTCATATATCTGTTGCGGTGCCCACATTTAGGCACCTGTCTAATTTTATGATGCATATTGCATATTTTCTGTTAATCCAATAAACTTAATGACACTGCTGAAATACTACTGTTTCCATAAGGCATGTCAGATATTAAAAGGGTTACTACTTTGAAAGCTCAGCCAATGAGAAACACAAATCCAAAGAATTAAGAGAGTTCCCAAGCGTTTTCATAGGACTGTATGGTGAAACACACTTTTTACTTACTTCACTGGGAGCTCATAGTTGACTTGGGCAAGCAGCCCAAGTATCTGGACCATGTTACACCAACTTCTTTGAAACCAGATGGGGCATTAACATTTGCCTCTTCGAAGCAGGTGCTCATAGTGAAGCTGACAGTCACTTGGGAGGACCGCATTGAAGAGGCTAATTTTTGAAGTGGTCCAAGTACCAGGAGCTTGTGGAGCAGTGCCGGAGGAGCATCTGGAATGCTTGTTATGTAACATAGTGACTCAAACATTGGACTATAAACTCCTATGTGTGTAGGGCCTGATTGTTCACACGTGCAGAACAGAAGGAATCGCCTTGCATTAGCCGGCAGCCATACCACCTGCACTTCAGAACAATTTGTCCAACTGAAGCTGAACATGTTTAAGCCTTGGGTGGGAGGTCATCTAGTAAAAGGCTTGGGTTGCTGCTGGAAGAATTGTTGGTGCGGTCACCAGGGGGCACTTACCTTGTGGTCTGTCTATGGATCTCAGTGCCCCAGTACAGTAACGAGGACACTGTGCTGTACAAATTGGCACCATCTTCCTGATGAGATGTAAAGCTGAAGACCTGACTCTCTGTGAGGGTGAATGTTGATTTATCTTGACACAAGGGGTTGAAGGTGAATGTCGACTTTAGTTGACCTCCAGGCGTAGAGGGCGAAAATCACTATTACGTTATAGTTCAGTTTTCTTTGCTCGAAGGAACATTAGCTTTGTTGATTGGACCTCAAATAACTGTGCATGCTTGAGTCACGAAGAGTAAACAACGTATAAAATAGCATCGATATCTGGTGAGAGAGCAAAGTGAATGTACAAAACAAAATGTACCAATGATCAATGTTTTTCCAGTTATTTCTGAATCGGTCTCAGTCTGACTTATCTGATTCCCATTTTCATGCAAGTGATCTGGAGTGGCTTTTTCTGGCCACTCATTATGCAAGGTCCACGACATGCTTGGCATTACAGGAGCTGTGAAAAGGAGATCATAAAATCTACCATTGATGCTGCAGAAGGGGCCTCTGAGTGGCTTTGGATCAGAAGGTCCGAATCGTGGACATTCACTACTGGGGCACAAGCCAGGGCCTGGTCGTTTCAACACTGAAGCCAGCTGCCATAGCACCCACCTTGCAGACATTTTGTGGAAGTGGGGCACATCATGGATGCTGTGTTGTGCTAAACCATGACTGACGTCCACTTATGCGGCTATTTCATTCACCGTCACTCAACGATTTTCCATCACGATGCATTCCAACTTATGCAGTTGACTCTGGTGTTACTTCTCGGTGCGTCTGACCTGGTATGAAGAAAGTTTGTCATAGAACTCCCACTGTTTCAAAATGTCCTGCTCCAGTCATGCACTTGCTGAAGTAACAGACATGCATCACCATAATGAACCTTCATTTGGCAATAAATTTCGACAGGCTTTAGCCCTGCACTGCTCAAAAAGGAGATGACAGAATTATGCTCCTCTTTGCTACATGCTGCAGTGGGGCTGCCATCTTTATACTGCTATTTTGATATCAAGTAGCTCACCCTGCTACCGCCTGCTGGACACTCCTAATGTCATTGCTAATAATGTTACCAACATACATGGCAGTGGTCTGGGCTTTAGAATCTCTTTTGCAATTTTGAGGTTATCTTTTGACTCATCATCATACATGTGTGTTGTATGCTTAGAAGTGTACCTTATTTATATACAAGCAAAATACCCGTGCTTCGCAGCGGAGAAATAGTGTGTTAAAGAAGTATTAAAAAATTGAAAAGGAAACATTTTAATAATAACGTAACATGATTGTCAATGCAATTGTTTTGTCACTGTTGTGAGTGATGAGTGTTGCTATCATATATATATACATACATACACTCTTTGGGGTGCGAGCAACTGTTGCTGGGGGTGGCAGAATCCATCAAGGAAGAAAAATGAAAAACATTATTTGTACAAAATCTTTATTTATCCATTCCTAAATAATTAAATGGGCAGGCTATTTTGTATCAGTGCAATACGCTGCTTGTTAAAACGGATGACTCCTGCTCTTACTTGCAAGTCTGCGTGGATATTATGAACTATCGTTTCTGTTCAAGTTCTATTTAAATTTTAAATAGAAGGAATTTTTATTTAGTCCACAGAAATATCTTTGGTAGGAATATAAGTTAAGTGTAGGCATCATTGCATAAATTTTTCTTCACCATACAAATGTAAAGAGTAAATTTGCCTTACATTCCAACCAAAGATATTTGTGTCGACTAAATCAGGGGTTTCAAACTCAATTGCACAGGGGGCCAAAATCCAAAACATACTTTAGGTCGCAGGCCGAACAGGATAAACATTTATTGAACACACTAAAACTAAACTTTTAAAACTTAACTTTTTTGAACATAAATATGAATAAAAATAGACAGGAATATTATTCCGGAATAAATCAATTCAAACCTTAAATAAATTATAATATTTTGCTTTCCATAAAAATATATCCTGTCTAAATTATACAAGTTAGAAATAAAGTAAATGTTAAAAGAACAAACATTTAAATTTCTTTACTCTTATGTAATTTTATATAAAAAATAAACTTAAATTTTAAATATCCCAAAAGGTTTTGCTCTCCATAAAAATATATCCTGTCAAAATTATACTAATTCAAACATGAACATGGTGCATAACAAAACCTGGAAATATAAATGAAATGTGTTCTTTTCAGCAATAACAAATCAAATCATTCAGTTGTCTTTGCTCATATGTCATTTTAGAGCTGGACGCCTGGCATCTTTTTTGGCCACAAGTTCGTTTCTGTTTGGTGTGAGGTTCTGTGTTGTGGAGATTCTCAGGATGGACTGCAGGTGCTCATCAGTGAGGCGACTCCTGTGTGCTGTTTTGTTAGTCTTCATGACTGAGAAGAGCTTCTCACACAGATATGTGCTACCAAACATGCAAAAGGTTCGAGCCACATGTAGACGGAGCTGGAGCATTTCTGCGGGAACGGAGTGAATAAACTGTGCGGGCCCTGCAGTATCATACTTTGCCTTCAGTGTGCCATTACACTGCAGCTCAATCACCTCCATCTGAATCTGCACAGGTGCAGTTTCCACATCGACAGCAAATGGGCTGTGAAACAAGTCAAAATTCTTTTTTTGTTCTTCAAAGTCACCAAAGCGCCGTGCGAACTCAGTGCGCAGTGCGCTCAGTTTATCAGCAAAGTGCGTATTTGGGAACACCGTTGTGCCGACTTGGTTCAACATTACTTGGCAACAGGGAAAGTGGGGCAAGTTGCACTGGTGCATTTGTGTCTCCCATAAAAGCAGCTTCACTTGAAATCACTTTGTGATTTTGCATGGGTAAAAACGTCTGCTGAAGTGTCAGATTCTTCTTTAACTCTTCTTCGGGTTATCCTGATGTTTTTTCTCATAGTGCCGTCTTAGATTAAATTCTGTAATTACAGCCACATTAGCTCCACAAATGAGACACACGGGTTTACCGGCAATGTCAGTAAACATATACTCAGCCTCCCATCGGTTTTTAAAGGCTCTATGTTCAGAATCACCTTTTCTCTTCGGCATCGTGCGGACTAGCTTCGCAATAACTTGCAGCATCATAAGCTAGACTAGATTAACGCAGTAGGTGTTCGGCAAGGCAGCTGAAGCGCTGCATTATGGGATCTGTAGTTTATTGTGTTATCAGCGCTTCAAATCCCCGGGCCATTAATAACAATAATACAGTATATAAAATGATCTCGTGGGCCGGATATAATTACACGCCGGGCCGGATGTGGCCTGCGGGCCTTGATTTTGACACATATGGACTAAATAGAACTTCGCGCAATTCAGATCGAGTTGACGCGCACTACAGTACATCGAGCCCGCGTGCTATTGTGGTTTTGCCTGCGTGCCTCAATAAGTTACCCTCCCCTCGCTCTTACTTTTTTACCGTTCATCTAATGAATACACTGAGTATGGCTTTACCAAAACAATCATTGATGGCAAATAAAGTATCCATTATTCATAAAGCTTCAATTGGTGATCTGTCTTTCTGCGTTAACCGCATATTTTTTCATCGTCTCAAACCAAGGGGATGCGAAGGTAAAATGAATCGGGAAGCGCGCGTACATACTCAGTGCACCCCCTCTCGGGAATCGAACCTCGGTCGTCGGCGCTAGAGGCGAAGCCTCTACCATTGCGCCACGGCGTGTGGTTTGTCTATTTGAGAGTATGTAGATCGGGATATATATTTATATATATAGAGTAATAAATAAAGGTTGATTCAAAAAGACTTTCCAGTACAGAATGAATGAAATACTGTAACAAAATGGCGTTTAAATAACAGATGGGATGATGGGAGAGGAAATGGTTGGCAGGAAGTGACGATTGGAGGCGGGACCACGGAACCAACGTCATCGTGAGTAGACTGGAGTAGTTGAGTGTGGAACCGGAAGTGGCGTCATCGGATTGGAACCGGAAGTGACGCCATCGCGGCCATTTTGGAACTGAAAATGGATGGGTTTATTTTTCTTCCAGTTTTCTGTAGGTATAAAGAGATTCAGGTAAGTACCACATGATAAACCCTTGTCTCGCGAGATTTCACTCACCCTTAGGCTCTTTGACTGCCTCCAACTCGCATGTGTGTGACAATATATACCCGCGCTTCGCAGCAGAGAAGTAGTGTGTTAAAGAAGTTATGAAAAAGAAAAGGGAACATTTTAAAAATAACGTAACATGAGTGTCAATATACAGTAATTGTTTTTGAGTGTTAGGAGTGTTGCTGTCATCAAGGATTTGATTATCATTATTTCTATTAGGTTCGTATTTGTAGGATGTGTTCAAGTTGCATTCCGTGTTTGTCAATCGTCGTTTCATTCATCGAGTCGTTTCTTACTGCATCAATAAGCAGCTCGTCTTCCTCTTTATCTGAGACGTGACACACTACATGCACAGGTTTTTTTACACTGTCTTCCTTTAGCGGGACATTGACTTTTTACACCGTTTGCTTTGTTTCCGCAGTAGCTGCACTTATGAATATGCTTGTATGCATCACACGCTTTATATTTTTTTGCTGCCTTCTCAATTGTGTAATTCGGTTTTTGTTCAGCACTCTTTGGAACTGTTGCTTTTTGTCTGTGCACTGCGTCAATTCACGTGAGCCGCTCGGTGTACATGCATGGAAGGTTTCCAGCTGTGCTTGTGCCATCTCGTGCGATGTCCACGGCTGTAGTTAATGTTAGCTAAGACCCGGCACTTAAAGTTTCTCTCGCAGTTTCCCCGAGTTTGTGCCAAACACCACCCTGACCATCTCATCTTCCCCTGCATAAGCACAGTCCTTCACCCGTGAATATTTAGCGGCAGTGTTTCTATTGGATTGCCGCTGACGGACGACCTTATATGGGCAGGCACTAAATTATGTGGGAGGCGTAACTCCGCCTCCCACGGGCATCGAGCAGAAGTCTGTTATAGTATATGGACGAAAAAATAGGTTCCAGTTATGACCATTGCGTATAGAATTTCGAAATGAAACCTGCCCAACTTTTGTAAGTAACCTGTAAGGAATGAGCCTGCCAAATTACAGCCTTCTACCTACACGGGAAGTTGGAGAATTAGTGAGTCAGTGAGGGCTTTGCCTTTTATTAGTATAGATTATTGTGTCTTTGCCAACTTTTTTGAGGTTGCAGGCATGTATTAATTTCATTACAATGCATACAGTCATGGCCAAAAGTTTTAAGAATGACACACACATGAATTTTAACAAAGTTTACTGCCTTAGTTTTTATGATGGCATCTACTCCAGAATATTATGAAGAGTGATCAGATGAATTGCAATTAATTGCGAAGTCCCTCTTTGCCATGAAAATGAACTTATTCCCTTCTGTGAAAGCGTCAGGTCACCCCAGAAAGTCTAGCAAGTGCCTGGACCGTCTCCTAAAGTTGATTCAACTGCAGGATTGGGGCATCACCAGGGCAGAGCTTACTCAGGAATGGCAGCAGGACGGTGTGAGTGCATCTGCACACACAGTGAGGCGATGACTTCTGGAGGATGGCCTGGTGTCAAGAAGGGCAGCAAAGAAGCCAAGATAAACATCAGGGACAGACTGATATTTTGCAAAAGGTACAGGGATTGGACTGCTGGGGTAAAGTCACTTTCTCTGATGAATCCCCTTTCCAATTGTTTGGGGCATTGGGGGGAAAAAAGAAAAGGTGAGCGCTATCATCAGTCCTGTGTTATTCCAACAGTAAAGCATCCTGAGACCATGTGTGAGGTCAGCCAAAGGAGTGCAGGGCTCACTCACAATTTTACCTAAGGACACAGCCATGAATAAAGAATGGGACTAAAAATCCTCCGAGAGCAACTTCTCCCAACCATCCAAGAACAGTTTGGTGACCAACAATGCCTTTTCTAGCATGATGGAGCTCAGGGAACAAAACATTGAAATTTTGGGTCCATGGCCAGGAAACTCCTCACACCTTAATCCCATTGTGAACTTGTGGTCAATCCTCAAGAGTTGGGCGGACAAACAAAAAGCCACCAATTCCGATAAACTCCAAGCATTGATTAAGCAGGAATGGGCTGCGATCAGTGAGGATTGGGCCCAGAAGTTGATTGACAGCCTGCCAGGGCGAATTGCAAAGGTCTTGATATAGAAAGAAGGGCCAACACTGCAAATATGGACTCTTTGGATAAACTTAATGTAATTGTCAATAAAAGCCTTTGAAACTTATGAATTGCTTGTAGTTCTACTTCAGTATACCATAGAAACATCTGACAAAAAGGTCTAAAAGCACTGAAGCAGCAAACTTTGTGAAAACCAATATTTGTGTCATTCTCAAAACTTTTAGCCACGACTGTACATATCACAATAAGCTTGACTTGAAATGAACAAAGAGCAAATCTGATAAAAAGCAGTGTAAATCAAACATTACCCTTGTGTCCACTGAAAAACAGCATTTGTCTTTTAATGTAAGTTCACTTTTTTCTGCTTTCCTCTGCAAAAGAACATTGACTTGGTCATTTTTATCATTGCCTTCCCCTCTTCTCAAGCTGCCCCTAACTAGCGCAGACATTCTTGACGTTTCAAGCTTTTATTTGTGCTGCTTATACAGAACTATAGTCACGTGTTCAGGGGATGGCACATTTAATCATCTAAGTGCCAGATAGCTTTGCACTCATGATCGTACATTCTTTTCTTTAACGGATTACATAGTTTCCCAGACAACACACTGCCATGGTCCTACTGATTTCTGTAGGGTGGTGAACAAAAAAAAGTAGCTCTGTGTCCAGTAAGGACCCCCTGGCTTATTTTAGTAGCAGCAAACATAATCAGGTGAAGCAGGCAGGAAGTCTCTTTGCACATTTTGTTTTGTTTTTGTCAGTTCTGTTATCTGTGTGCATAAGACAGGGCACATTCCCTGGAACAGTCTGCCTCAATTGTGAAAACTATAAGTTCATACATTTGATACGTGATGGATTTGTGGAGCAGTACCCTGTGAATTGTACCATTCAGGAATTGATGAAAAAGCTGTGTGCTTTGTGTTCTGTAAGCAATGTACCAAAACCAATAAGTGCTTCCATCCAGACCCCAGAGGTTACTACTGACATTGTGGATGGCATATAGAAAGGAGTCCTTATACGTGAACACAACAGATGGGTGTGTCATAAAGGTCATCTCCATAATTTGTGGGGTACTTTTTCTCACACAACATGGTAGATACACTTGCATAGGTAGTGCATTGCTACTTGACACTCCTTTGACGGTGCCATTGGGCTGCCTACAAGGTCACCAGCCAAGAGCCACCCCTCATAGATGTTTTTGTGTTCCAGGAACATCTCCAGGTGGTGGAGCACTACCAGGGATTTCTCCCTTCTACCCCCTGTAGTTGACCCTAGGACCCTTTCCTCCATATTGTGGCTAACCTCCTTATCCAGTTGCAAAAGCTCCCTTTCTCCAACTCTTCCACTAGCTCCTTCAGTGCCTTCTTTTGTTTGTTCCTTGATCACACTCCCTCTACCCCTCAGGAAATACTGGGTAGCTGACCCCATGTAGCATCAGCACCACATCTCAGCAGGGTTGATGACAGCACTCCATCCTGACTCAATGCATTCTGCCTTCAAATCTGTATGTTTCTCTATCTGTCTTTCTCCTGCGGGCTGCATCTCTACTTGTTTTCCATGGCACGGCTCAGCTTGAATTTGATTCTGTAGACCACAGTGCAATGTAATGTTGGAGTAAAGTTGTGGTAACCTCAGTGAGGAATTGAAGTTTCCTGTCCTGTCACGTTCCAGTTGTCACTTGCTGATAGGATCGGTGCTGTCTGAGGGTTGTTCTGTCCTCTACCTCCCGATCTAATGAAAGGAATCAACTGTTGTTTATATCCTGGATCAGTTTCATTTGCTTTCTGTCTGCTTACCACCACAATCTCTGCTAATCTCTGCCAAAACCTGGCCATGCTGGCCATCCATAGTGATTCTGTCCAATTGCACCCTTATTGCTGGAAAGTATGTGATGAGTGTGAGGTCTGGGGCAATACAGAGTAGGAATTCTTCAGAAGAACTGTACCAAAGACACAAGTTCCTGGGCCTAGATAGAGCATTAAAGGTTAGTCTTGTAAGGAAATTAAATCTGACTTGTGGTATCCTCTACATGTCATTCCAGGTCAGTTTCCTGACCACTCCCTCCCAGTATTGTCTGGCTCCCTTGTTGATTGTGGCTTACTGCTTTCACTCTGTAGAGTTCTGTTTCCATTTTGGCTATTTCAGAAATCAAAAGCTCTTACCTCTCCTTCCTCGCGGCAGTAGACCATTCCCAAACCAAGATTATATCTCCTTGTTTGTGTTCTACTAACCAATACTTGGTGTCTTGGTCTGCTAATGACTTAATCAACAGATGGTCCAGCCTTTCATTTGCAGCCTGATCTAATCTTCTAATCTGGGCCCTTACGTCACATACGACTCTCTAAGGCCTTATCAACAAGTATTGCCTTTTTCTGTCTTTAGCCCAGGGTAGTTGATTTTAGTGGCAGTTGTAGCATGATTTGTTTTTCCCAAAAATTCCCATGCTGGAAAGGCACCGTGGGATGCCTAGCTACTTCCTGATATGCTAGAGTGGCAGGTACCTCAGGTGTATCTAGAAGATGCACTTTTAGAAGTAGTTCACGTGGCTTGTCTTTTGATTTGTCATCTTTGATTTCTGGTTAGGAAGAAAACGGTGATTACACTTACGTGGAGCGGCTGAAAATCCCACTTTCACATGGCACCTTGCTGATCATGGAGGGCGCAGTACAGGAAGACTGGCAGGTGAGTTACATGGCTTTTAGGATAAAGCAAAATGTTATCTTATACCAGTAAGTCATGTCGAGAATGCAACAGAAGTTTACTGTAAGGAGTAATATGAATAGTGATTTTAATGGGGTACACATTTTAGGTCATACAGACCCGAAATATTTTAAAATTTCTGTAATATTTGAGCACTTCATATTGTGTGCTGTTTTTGCTTTGCGTCCTTCCGGAAACCTCTACCCCCAACCATAACTTAACGTCTATGGGGGAGGAGCAAAAGTTTTAGATTCGTCAAAAAGTTTGATCTCTGGTTTTCGACGGATCTCAACATTTTTGGGTCCCCTGATGATATCTCGATGATGGGTGTGTATCTGTATCTCTGTGTGTCTTTGTGTGTGTCTCACAGTTTCTTGAGGACGGTCTAGAGCTAAAACGACTGGTCGGAATAATCCCAAACACATACCTTAAGCCTGTTATGAGATAACGATGTGCTGATTAGTTTTTAAGCCAAATCGTGGAAGAGAAAGAGGCACTGTAGAGGAACCCTCAAATACCGTAATTCTGCAATTAATTATGAATTCTTCTTGTCAATTGCTATCGTAATGACCAATTTTGTGATCATAAAGATCAGCATCAGAGCGGTAAATAATTACTGAAATGTTATAGAATAACATCCTGAAACCTACTGATACTCTCGTCCAAATTGTTTTTTTTTTTTTGTGTACACGTTTTGCTTATAGTGAACTATTGATGAGAGGAGACTAATTTCATTGCTTTTAGTATGCAGTGTGATCAATAATCATCACGTTTTAGTCATTTGGTTTTTGAATTTCCTCTTTTAGGTTTAGAAAACAATTTTAATTAGAGCACTTAATCATTGTGCTTCCGTGCAAGACAGCCTTTGTACAAGCATGCGTGTGTGTAATTTGTTTTGCAGAATGTTATCAGGTTCACAAAAGTGTGTTTTCTTTAATAAGTGTACACCAAGCATTTTCCAGGCGGAATTTTATATTATTTGAAGATATTGCAAAAGGGTGAATATTAAAAAAACAAAAAAACAAGAATTGTAGATCTGGTTTGCAGCTGAGTGGGATGTGTTTGGATGAAAATGTGCACATCTGAATCTGAGTTTATGGTTCTCTCCTTGAATGATTGTCTTGCATAATTTAGGGAAGAGATAAGCGTCCACCCCAATGGTCAAGTTCAGCTATTTTGGGACCTTATTCACGGGCATAAGTACTGCTGATCCTGAAATTGAGTTATGAATGAGTCAATGTAAAGCCAGCAGTTTTGTGGGCTTTGTACGAGGTTATGGTTAGGTTGTTAGGTTAAGTCCAGAGACAAAGCATTTGATTTACTTGTCAGTCTACATCCTTGTTCTCACTTGCATGGATTCCATCCTGGGCAGCAAAACTAGGAAAAGATCTGTTTAATTTATTAACAAAATAAGAACATTTATTTAGATAGCACATTTTCACATAAACGTAACATCTTTGCATCCTATGAACAATTACATTCCAAATGTAACTTTCCAGCCACACATTTCTTTCACTATCTTCAAATTAGGAACTTTGTTAAACAGAACCTTCCTCATCTTGTACCCTCCTCCATTCCGGGAAAAATATTGCTCAGTTTCAAGGACTTAGACACCATCTCTGCAATATATAAAATTATTTTACAGTCCCTCCCTTTTAAAGATCCAAGAGGACAATGGGAAAAAGATCTCTTAATCAATATATCAGAAAAGGAGTGGAAAATAGCAATGCAGAGACTTCACTCGAGCTCCACATGCGCAAAGCATACAATTATTCAACTCAAAATTATATATCGAGCACATCTGTCTTGTCTAAAACTGTCTAACCTGCAAATGCTGCAATCAAGCTCCAGCCTCACTGGGTCACATGTTTTGGGCCTGCACCAAATTAACATCATTTTGGACCAAAATTTTTAAGTGCCTTTCAGACAACTTGGTGTCACAATCTCTCATAACCCATTAACAGCTGTTTTTGGTATTCTTCCAGATGGGTTTAAAGTGGAGAAGGACAAACAAACTGTGACTGCATTCACTACACGTTTGGCACGCAGACCAATATTTTGCTAAACTGGAAGAATCCTAACTCTCCTATTCTAAGTCAGTGGGTAACTGATGTTATATACTATTTGAAATTGGAAAAAAATCAAATATTCAGTTTGAGGATCTGTACAGAATTTTTTTCAAAACCAGGCAGGATCTTATCAATAATATTTTAGAATAAGCTCTTAAAGCGCAGAGGAAGCAATTATCTCCGCATTTCTTTCTCTTCTCCATTCATCTCTATTGCCCTATTAAACTCATCAGTTTAGGTATGTTTACAAGCCTTAAGCTTCACTCCGTTGACCAAGCTCTCTCTCTCTGGGGGCTGTGACTTGTTTTCAATCCTATTTTTTGTAAAAATAGATCTATTTGAATGGAATGATTACAATAAAATTAATTAAAAAAAACAATATAGCTCCAAGTACTTTACAAGATGTCAAAGAGGAAGTTACAAGAAAAGAAAGAACAAATAAGATTAGATAAGAATATTAATGAATAAGCAACAAAGAAAAAGTAAATACAACGATATAAGGTTATAAAACATTGATATACATAACTAGTAGAAGGGTAGATTCCTTATATACAATATCATAATTTAAGTCTGTGATAAGGTCAGATGGACAAGAAAAATAAAAAACAAAACTCCAGTTAAGGTGGAGGAAAAAAAATCAACAAACTAAATCTGGAGGGGTTCCAAGGCCAAAAGACCACCCAGCCCTCCACACACCTTAAATCATGGACAGCTGGGGCACCTGCCTTTACACTAGTGTCAAACATTTTAGAACACCTCAGTGTTTCCAGTTTTTCTTCATATTTATTTAGTTGAAATACAATGCATGACCTAAAATGGTGAAAAGGTAAGCAGTACACTGCCAGAGGTTTCAATTTAAAGTTTAGGTTAGCAAAAACTGAAATAAAAGGAAATTTCAGCATATTACAAATGGGCCTTTGTCAAGGAACAACTAATAGGTCACAACCTACAGGTGCTCTGGAGCAATTGAAGTCAATGAAGCCTTGCAAGTTGAAGCACACAGTTTGCACAGGTGTCCGGACTTCTGTTGATTCCTTAAAAACTCTCAATCTGTCTTAAAGCGGAGTTGGAACAGACTATGTTACTACTCCCTCTGTGGTACTACCTGGACAATATTCCAGTGATAATGGCAAGAAAACGACAATTAACAAATGAAACGAGACAGAGCATTATTACCCTTAGAAGTGTAGGCCTTTCATTTAAAGAAATTGCAAAAAAAAAAAAAATCAAATTGTCAGTGACATCAGTGGTGTCCTACACAATCCAAAGGCAGTTGGAAACTGGAAGAACCTCTGATAGGAGGAGATCTGGCAGAGCCAAAGTCACAACTCAGTCAGAAGACAAGTTTCTGAGAGTCACCAGCTTGTGTGATCACAGGCGCCTCACAGCACAACAGCTTCAGGCGCAGCTTAAAAGTGGTTGAAAAAAGCAAGTGTCAGACTCTACTGTGAAGAAGAGACTTTGTGCTAAAGAGCAAGTGGCACTAAAAAAAGCCATTCATTAAAGTACAAAATAGGGTCTTAAAATACCAGCTGTGTACTACTGCAGACTGGAAGAAAGACTTGTCGACCATTGAATCAAAATTTGAAATCTTCGGTTCATCACGCAGTGTGTTTGTATGCCGTCGAGTTGGTAGAAGGATGGTTCCTCATTGTGTGACACCATCTGTCAAGCATGGAGGAGGAAGTGTGATGGTTTGGTTTTCTTTTGTTAGAAGCAGAGTTGGTGACTTGCATTCTGAATCAAAAGAGTTACCACAGTTTGACTGTTATGTCAGCAGTGGGTGACTACTTTGATGAATCAAAACTTGAATAAAATTTTGTACAATGAATGATTCCTTGACTTATTTTTTATTTGCTGTTGTTCGTTTGTTCTATGCCTTGACGTCATGAAACATTAAGACATTAAACTGCCTGCATTTCCATAAAAACTGAAAAAGCTGAGATGTTCTAAAACGTTTGTGTATTCCAGCACCACAGGTTGCTGTGCAGTGCTTCGGTCACAATGGTGATGGCACAAAATGCAAAATGGCCTGATCTTATTAAAATTGCTTAAATGTTCTAAAATAAATTAGAAATAGCCTAAGGTATACACAAATCACCCGTGACTTTCTCTGTTTGTAGTTTGGATATAGTGATAACCCAAACCCACCTGCTGAAACAAAAGAATATGGTGTATTCATAAGAATAGTCCACAGTGTACTGCAAAGCTGTGGTGATTTTTGAAAGAGTAGTATGAAAAGTTAGAGAAGGAATAAAATACAGACGACCCCCGAAATTTTGCAAGGGTTACGTTCCTAGAGCCCCCCCCTGCAAATTGTGAAAAAACACAGATTTTGGATGTAGTCAAAAAAATGCCCATAAATGCCTATTTTTATAGTTTAACCCCTAAATATACCCCCAAAATGCTTTAATTTCATTTCAAACTCAGCTTAATAAATTATACCAAACCAAAAAATGTAAAAGTAAACCCACATCTTAGGGCTTTAAGAAGAACAAAATGAAAAACATGAGAACACTCAGCGAAACACTCGAGACAGCTACACGTGGTAAACTGTTATGATGCGGGAATGCTGGGCTGCATCTGCAGGAGAAGTGTCACAGGGCAGCAGCCAATCAGCAGCAAGGACAAATGAATAATGCTCTTAGATTGGCTAGTTTCACCATCCCAAGCCATATCTTCCTCTACAGTTGCTTTGTGTTCTCTCTACAGTACAGTATTCCCATGAAATAAGCCATAAAAAATTGTGGAGGATATTTGCGGTTTCTGCAAACAATTATTAGTTAGGCTCTAAGGAAAAATCCGCAAACTACTGAGGGTGTGAACACAGCATAGTTCAGGTGTTGAAGCATAGCCACATGACGCTCAGTTGTTACTGTTACAGTTTTATCGTTTCCTCGTGAGAAGCAGGGGCCAAGAATTCTAAAATCTGTCACACCACATTAGACATTTAATTCCTCACAGTGTAGTTGTTGTTCCTGTACTTGTATTGGTTGTTCCTTAATCCTTGTTGATGCATATGAATTTGCAAACTTAAAAGTGGACGATCAGAGTTTGTAGCTTGTGACTGTTCTTTGCTGCATAGCCCTGGAGGCTAAAATATGACGAGTGACTGTAAGCTTCCCAGACAATCTGATGGGGCTTAAGAGGGCTGAATATGACACAAGAGGTCATCAAAGCACAAGGGGTGGGTGGCAGGCATCGGCTGACATCCCAGCCAGGCTGGTTCAAGATACCTTACCTGGACAGGAGGCCGTCCCACCAAATAGGCAGGGTGGTCCCTGCTGCATCTTGGAGATCGACAGGATGGACTGGATAGTCTCACATCCTGGAAAGACTTGATAAAGGATTCTTAACCTGCCAGGATACCAGTACAATGACGGGACAGGGGGAGGCAACTTACGTGAGTTATTAAATCCCCCAAAACGCTAGATGGCAGCATCCCTGGGTTACAATACATCTACAGATACCCACATGGCATATTTGGAACTGTGGGGCAGCCCTGTTGGGTGCCTCCAGGGGGTGCCGAAGGGGTTAATGGTACCTGCTTCATGGGAGTTCCAGTTAACCAGGAAGTGCTTCCATGGGACAATGTCATGGCACTGGACGTACTCTAAGGTCCTGGATAAAGGAAGCAGCTCTGCTTCAGTACATTGGAGTCAGAGTTTGGAGAGTAGCTGGACGACACTCAACTGGGAGACGTGGAGAAGAGAAGAGAGAAAGAGAGAAGATACATTCTGGTATTGCTTTGTATTATACAGAGAGAGAAACCTCTCAAAGGTAGTTTATAAAATAGGGACTGTGTTTGTGAGATTGTGTTTGGGGTCTAAGGCTTGGTAGCGCCCCCTTCTGTTCACAGTAAACATGAGAAATATTCAAAGTACATCTCTTAATTATGTAGGTCACACATCTGCTTAATGGGAAAATTATACTCTCCATCACTTCACCACTTTTGGCTAATGGGTCTGAAGGTCCACTCATTTTTCTCAGAACACTAGAGGTAACAGACACAACTCTTCTTCCATCAGTAGAGTCTCATTGGGTGTCACTGAATAATCATATAAAAATTCATTTCACCTAACATTTGAAATTGTTGAGTATGCAACATTAACCAAACACTGCCACCTACTGACTAGGAGAATATCAACTCGGTGAACGAATGGGCCGCTACAAGTATAAATGTATTTTGGTTGCTGACAGCATGCGAGTTTTGCTTCTTGGTCTGTGCACATCCTTAAAACTGTAAATATGAATAGGGCTGAATGGGTTTGAGGCAAAACAGTAACTTGCAAAAATTATAGGAGTTGCCATGCTCATTATGTAAAGCTTTGTGGTCATATGCGATATCAAATGGTTTGTACTCGCTCACAGCATTTGAAATGTCAGTTCTACTTGACACCCTAAATAAGTATCCTAAGTGTTCGAATACGCTGATTTGACAGACATACAAAATAATGAGAAGATTAGGAGTCTTAACATATAATGAACTGTTAAACATCTGCTAAACATAAAAGCACAAGGAAATGACCAATGAAAGTTAATGATTTATAATTGTATGACATCAGCATATAGGAATGCTACATTTTGTGAATGCCGCATGTTAAGGTGAGGAGGCTGCTGGCTGAGAACTCCTGCACTAAGCTGAAAGCAGGTGTCTAGGAAGTATCCACATGGGATTTTTTTATTATTATTATTTATTTTATTTATGTATTTATTTTTTACTAAAGCAGTTATATTTTTTTCGTGTTTGGGTGGCCTACTGGCAAATGCGGATGAACAGGTACAGCTTGTAACGTGTAAGACTGGCATTACGTGTTTAGGTTTTTTTTGTTGATGGCCCATACATTAAACCGGCCCTGATGCAGGTTAGCTGTGGAGTTGTTTGTGACTAAATATCAGATTCGTTTTTCAGTTCATTGGTGATCCCAGTTAAACTTATCACATTTGATTGCAATGTGCTCAGTAATTCTGGAGCAGCACAACTTTTTATTTCCATCAAAGTAGCAGCAGACCTGAAATTAACCCAACATCCAGTATAATGAATTTGGGAACAGGAATAACAGAGTCACTAGTGGTACGTGTTGTTTGTGTCACATTTGAAGGACCTCACACATTCACAGCAGCCCTGATATACAGGCAGCAGTACCCTGGCAGCTTTCTGGGGTGCCGTTTGGTAGAATGAAGGGCTGCAGCAGGCATCCTACCTGTCTCTGCCAATTTGCCCTTAGATAATCTACATTTATTGAGTATTTTCCATCCACCCTTCTTTTTGAAACCCACGTCCAACCTACCTGAAAAGCCTTTCCCAAGGTTTCATCCATTTTTCCCTACAAGTGTTTTTTTTGGGAGTTTTTCTTTGTCTTCTTAGAGAGCCAAGGCTGGGGGGCCGTCTAGAGGCAGGGACTGTTAAAGCTCATTGTGGCACTTCTTGTGTGATTTTTGAGCTATACAAAAATAAATTATATTGTATATTGACAGTGAACACCCCACAAATACCTGTATTGTACATTTTTCCAGGGCCTGTCCTATTAGTTCCCATTCTGGTTGTGTCAGCTTGTTCTTACAATAAAACAGATGCATGTGTTGGCCTAATTGGATTGCCTTTTTTTTCTGGTTCATTTCAAGCAGCCCTAGAATCAGGTCAAATTTTTTATATAATATGTATCTTATCCAAATTACATTTAGATTGTGTATGAGAAATGTAGCTGTCAGGCCAAGGGAGAATACTCAAAAAGACGCAAGCCTAGTTTCAGGCATGGCTTCTTACATAAGGAAAAAAAAAAAAAAGATAACGGACTGATTTAGCAATCCAACAGTTGGTGAAAGACCACTGACCACCGCTTGAACAAATGTTAGAATTGTATCTGGGGCTGGTTACAGTAGTAATGTCATGTCATTTACAAGGATCATCCTAACAAGGCCTCTCCTCTTTTTATATTTACAGCACAGAGTGCCAAAGGAATACCATGACAGAGGGCCAAGGATTAACTTGACCTTTCGAACCATCTACCCGGAGTCAAGTTTACGCTAACACTGCAGTTTGCTAGCAATGGGAGAAGCTTGCTAATTAGAAAAATCCTAAAAACCTGAACCGGAGATTCATGTTAGCAAAACAAGCAATCACTGTAAAGTCAAGGTGACAACTCTTTTTTATTTTTTATTTTTCCTTGTCAGCCTTTCAGGCTTGCTTATAACAGGCCTCTTTTCCAGAAGCCTTATAAAAATGTATAGTTTTCAAAGGTGATTAATATCTGTTTCTGATTTTTGAAAGTAAATTGCGAATATCCCTCTGTTGCAGACTTTTTTTCCTTTGGTTAAAACATGGCAGTCAGTCTTTACGTTTTTTCCATTTTTTCTCATGGCTGCATTGACAGCTTGGTTCACTATTCAGATTAACCAAACAGTTAAGGGTTGCATTCACAGTCTTACTGTTAAGTTTGTTTCAAAAGCTATAACTAAGAAGTTGTATAATATTGTGTTTTTGCTGTTGTAACTTTAAAATAAATCATTGATTTGAGATCATTTACAGATAATACAGTATTTATTTCCTTTCCATGCTACATTTTCTCATGAAATAACATTAAATGACTATAAAGTTTTTTATTCTCTGTAAAAGTTTGCAGGAACTGAGACTGCCAAATGCTTAGACCATTAGAACAATCTAGATGAGAACAGGCCATTCAGCACAACAATGCTTGCCAGTCCTATCCACTTAATACTTCTAAAATAACATCAAATCGAATTTTAAAAGTCCCTAAAGTTTTACTGGTCTACCACGCTACTTGGTCACTTATTCTATGTGTCTGTGGTTCTCTGTGCGAAGAAAAACTTCCTAATGTTTGTGTGAAATGTACCTTTAACAAGTTTCCAACAATTTCCCCGTGTTCTTGATGGACTCGTTTTAAAGTCATGATCCACTGGACTAATTCCCTTCATAATTTTAAACACTTCAATCATGTCTGTCCTTAATTTTCCTTTTCTTAAACTGTAAAGGCTCAGCTCTTTTAATCTTTCCTCATAACTCATCCCCTGTATCCCTGGAATCAGCCTTGTCGCTCTTCTCTGGACCTTATCTAGCGCTGTTATGTCCTTTTTGTGGTCTGGAGACCAAAACTGCATACAGGACTCCAGATGAGGCCTCACCAGTGTGTTATAAAGGTTGAGCATAAGTAACCTCCTGTGTCTTGTACTCCACACGTCAAGGCGCTATATAACCTGACAGTCTATTAGCCTTATTAATGGCTCCTGAACACTGTTGGGAAGTCAATAGCTTAGAGTCCACTATGACTCCTAAATCCTTCTCATGAGGTGTACTCTCGATTTTCCGACCTCACATTGTGTATTCAAACCTCACATTTTTACTTCCTATGTGTAATACTTTACATTTACTGATATTCAATTTCATGTGCCACAAATCTGCCCAAGCCTGTATGCTGTCCAAGTCCTTCTGTAATGATATAACGGATTCCAAATTATCTGCCAATCCACCTATCTTTATATAATCTGCAAACTTAACCAGCTTGTTACTTATATTCTTATCTAAATCATTTATATATATTACAAATAGCAGCGACCCCAGCACTGACCCCTCCTGGACACCACTCTTAATAATAAATAATACTAGATTTTATTTATATAGCACCTTTCCTATGCTCAAGGCACTTCACAGAGTTTAAGAAAGAACGGCAGGGTATACAGTAGATAGCATTTTACTAAACCAGATAAATAAATAAAGAAGAATAAGACAGTACATTCAGACAACATTATTGATGGTCTGCACATACACACAGGTTACATGAGCAACTTGACATGGAGGTAAACTGAGAGAGGGGTAATAAAGTCAAGTTGAGCTAAATGCCTTCCTGAACAGATGAGTTTTAAGTTGTTTTTTAAAAGAATTCATGGAGTCAGCTGATCTGATTAATTTCAGTAGGTCATTCCAGAGTCTGGGCACTCGCTATACAGCTGAAGGCCCTGCTGTCACCCATGGAGTGTAGATTAGTGTGGGGCACAATAAGATTACCAGAATCAGAGGGCCTTAATGGGTGGACAGGCACATAGTGATGGAGAAGGTCACTGATGTAGTTTGACGCAGGGTCGTTTAAGGCTTTGTGGGTTATTAGTAGAATTTTATATTCGATTCTGTAAGACACAGGGAGCCAGTGAAGGTAAAGCAGGATCTTTGTGATGTGCTCGCTGCTGCTTGTCCGTGTAAGGACTCTTGCAGCCGAGTTTTGAATAAGCTGGAGCTGTGATATAAGATTAGAAGGGGCACCTGCCAGCAGGGAATTACAATAATCGATGTGGGATGTGATAAAAGCATGGACAAGTTTCTCAGAGTTAGAAAAGGAGAGGATGGAGCGAACACGGGATATGTGACGGAGGTGAAAGTAAGAAAGTTTCTTAAGGTGGTTTATGAAGGCAGAATGAGAAAGGGAGGAATCAAAAATGACACCAAGATTCTTTGCATTAGAGGCAGGTCTGATGAGATCACCGCCAAGATGGACTGGGAAGGAGCTCATTTTAATTAAGTTGCACTTTAGTGCCAATTTGCAGCAGTTGTTGCAATTTAATTTTAAAGAGTTCTGCTCCATCCAGGTTTTAATTTCACAGAGGCAAGTTGTGAGCTGTGAAAGCTCTGATGAAGTTCCACTTTTAACATTGAAGTAGAGTTGAGTATCGTCTGCATAAAAATGATAACCCAGTCCATAGCTATGAATAATATGGCCAAGGCGAAGCATATAAATACAGAAGAGAAGAGGGCCGAGGACAGAGCCCTGAGGAGCTTCTTGTGTGACTGGCACTGAGTTGGATCTGCTGTTGCTAAGACTAACAAACTCTTGTCTGTCAGTCAGATAGGACTTGGACCACTGGAGGGCATTGCCATGGATACCCTGCATGTTCTCCACTCTGGACAGTAGAATGTCATGTCTGACCTGAGTGTCAAATGCTCTTAACATCAGACAGTTCTGATAAGGCTCCTCACACCATCACCCTCTCCTTCCTGTGTCTGACCCAATTCTGGACCCATCTACAAACATCACCCTGAACTCCAACTTACAGTGAACTGATAAAGTATTCAAACTCCTTCACTTTTTACACTTTACTGTGTTGTAGATTAAGTTTTAAATTAATACATTTGCCATTTTGGTCCATCAATCTATACTCAATAACCCATAATAACAAAGTGAAAACATGTTTTCAGAAAGGTTTTCAAATTTATTAAATATCAAAAACTGAATTCCCTCACTCAGAAGTATTCAGACCCAGCCTCTTCTTGGGATAGTCTATACAAGCTTTGCACATCTTGATTTGGGCATTTTATTCCATTCTTCCTTGGAAGATCCTCCATTAGATAGGAAGGGAAGCGTCTATAAACTACCATCTTCAGGTTTTTCCACAGATGTTTTGTGGGACGTAAGTCTGGACTTTGGCTGTGCCAGTGAAGGACAGAAGGAGACTTGTCCCCAAGTCAATCCAGTGTTGTCTTGGCTGTATACTGTTGCCCCAGTCTGAGCTGGTGTGAACTCTGCAGCAGGTTTTCTCCATGGACCTCTCTGTATTTGACTGTATTCATCTTTCTCTCAATGTTGACCAGTAGCCCTGGCCCTGCACCCCTATAGCATGGCACTGCCAAAATCATGCTTGATCAATAACAGATGGAATAGCATTTATGTTAGTCAATCAGAGCCACAAATCATGTTCTTTTTAGATATAAATTAAATTTAGATGATAGTTGTTGGCTGTACTTAATCAGGGACAAGTTAAGCCAAGTGTTGGTTGTATTAGGCAGGTGTTGAGCGGTGCATGGTCTTCGGCAGACCTGTCACTTGGAGTTCTGCCCAGTTCAGTTTTTGTCTCATGAGAGCACAGAGTCTTTTTCCTCAAGGTCTCCAAGTCCTTTAAATGCTGTTGTGTGCCTTTTACTCAAGAGTGGTTTTCGTCTAGTCACTCCAGCATAAATGTCATGTGTGTGGCAATATAAAGGCTTTTTTGACTTCCATTGGCACAGGTTTTGTCCTCATGTTGAACAATGGCAACTACAGACTTCAAAGAGTAGAAGCAAGCAAGCCATAAAACACACCTGAGAAATCACAAACACCTGGGACACCTACTGTCCCAAACATTATGGTGCCCTGAAATGGGGGGACCATGTAGAAAAAGCTGGTGTGACCGAAATGTATGCTAATCCCCTAGATGATAGTCTGCAATGTGCACTTTAATCACAATGTCTGAATTGTTTGATTTATAATTTGAAACTGTGGAGCACAGGTGTAAAAGCAAAAATGTGCCTTTATTCCAAACATTATAGAGGGTACTATATATATATGAGGGGGTACTCAAAAATAACCGAAATTTAAAAAAACAATTGTTTTAATAAGTTTTACTTACAGAAACTTTAGTCTCCTTCAAAGTACTCTCCATGTGAATCAGGGCCTTTCTCAGGACGTTGGGGGCCCTGGGCATAATTAGACTGTGGGGGCACTAATGCGTGTAGTATTAGCTACAGTTCAGCCAGATTTGACCAGTTTCCACTGGGCACTGTATGGAGGTATGTAGCTAAGCCCAGCGTGTGCAAAATGTGCAGTGCAGTGGTGCATATTTTTATAAATTTTACAGAATTTTATTTATTTTTTTCTCACAATTAAAAAGTGTGTTTTTTATACCGTTTTCCATTTTTTTCTACCAAATTAAAACTTGGGCTAAAGCACATTCCAGAATAAAGCTCAAGAAATCAAATCAACTTTTTGCGCTTTAACACTTATGAAATCTGTAATTAATGCAGAGTAATCAAGCGATTGGACAACGTCTCGCTCAATGGACATTAATGCTAAAGCATTCAATCGTTCTGGTAACATGGTTGTCCTGAGGTAATTCTTGATTATCTTTAGCTTAGAAAAGCTGCATTCCCCAGCAGCGACAGTAACTGGTATAGTCAAGGCGATATGTAGCGCTATTGTGACATTTGGAACAGAATCTTGCAAGCTTTTCTGGTATATAAACTGCATTGTTTCAAGAGCAGAAGCATTAGGAGGCACCAGATTTGCCAAAATACGCAATTCAGAGAACAAGTCCTGAGCATCAACATCGGAACCAGTCGTTTCATCTATTAAAATCACATTGAGATCCTGACAGGATTTAATCAAATCTGCATCACTTAGACATTTTATTCTCTCATAATTATAAAGAAAACCAAAGTAATCATAATTACCTTTCATTTGGTCAAAGTGCTCAGTCATTGACGATATCGCTTGGTCAAGCAATACATTGAAAAACTCAATGTGATATTTATCCTTTGAATCAAGTTTCGGTTGATCTTATGCTTCGTAGTCAAAATTTGACTCAAATTGTCTGCGCACTCTTCTTCCGTGCAAGCTTTCTGGTGCAGGAAAGCTGATTTCTTGTGGATTCATTTCCAATTCTTCCCTGTCCGGGGAAAGGGCAGTAAGCTTAGCATTAAACTTCGTAGTTCAGATATGTAGCTTGTGTCTATCTTTAAAAAAAAAAAAAAAGAACCCTCGAATGATGTACCCCTTTTGTCTCAGGGCCCGACCGACTGCCCTGCTTGCCCATGCCTAAGAATGGCCCTGATGTGAATGAATGCACTTGTCCCAACAGTTTTCACACTGGTGAAAACATTTTTGGAATCGCCGAAGAAGAACGTTGTCCAAGGCCTGCAGCGATTTTTTTATGACTTCCTCCACGGTACCATAATGCTTTCCTTTGAGTTCTTTTTTCATATGCGGGAACAAGAAAAAGTTGCACGGAGCAAAGATCAGGTGAGTAGGGAAGTTGGCAAGAACTCCAAGACACACAAGTCAAGTCAGAAATCTCTTCAATAGTCCGACGACGATATTCATAAATTGCATTGCAAACTTTTTCAAGATTTTCGACATTCCTAATTGTGGAAGGTCAGCCAGATCTTGGTTGGTCTTCATGTGACATTTCCCCTCGTTTGAAATGCAAAAAAAAAACACTCATAGACCTGAGTTTTACTTAAAGCTTCCTGTTTAAAAGCAGTTTCAAGCATCATTACAGTTTCATCAGCTGTTTTCCCTAAGAGAAAACACATTTTAATGCAGACTCACTGTTCTTTATGATCACCCATCACAAAAATCACGGAACACGTTTAATAAGCACCAAGAAAAACCGACACGGAATGCCGTCCAAACAATACAGAGCAACGCCACTTAGCAGACTGACACAGAATACTGTAAGTATGCTACACGTAGTGGCGAAATTCACAGCTAAGTCGAGATTGCGCGCCAAGTACAGATTCTGGTTATTCTTGGGTACCGCCTCAAATAAAAATTGTGGCTCTGGCTTGGTTGCATGTCTCAATAACAGATGGAAGAGACTTTGTGTTGGTCAACCAGAGTCACAAATCATATTCTTTTAGATATACAGGGTGGGCCATTTATATGGATACACCTTAATAAAATGGGAATGGTTGGTGATATTAAGTTCCTGTTTGTGGCACATTAGTATATGTGAGGTGGGAAACTTTTCAAGATGGGTGGTAACCATAGTGGCTATTTGGAAGTCGGCCATTTTGGATCCAACTATCAGTGTTGCTATCAGTGTGTGAAGAGTGGGAGAAGAGGGTTGCATTGACAATCCAACACAATGGGCAGCACATTGAACACATTTTATAAGTGGTCAGAAACGTGTAAATAACTCATGAAAGAATAAAGTTACGTTAAAACCAAGCACACCATTGTTTTTCTTGTGAAATTCCCAATAAGTTTGATGTGTCACATGACCCTCTTCCTATTGAAAAAACAAAAGTTGGATCCAAAATGGCCGACTTCCAAATAGCCACCATGGTCACCACCCATCTTGAAAAGTTTCCCACCCCACATATACTAATGTGCCACAAACAGGAAGTTAATATCACCAACCATTCCCATTTTATTAAGGTGTATCCATATAAATGGCCCACCCTGTAGTTTAAACATAGTCAATAGTTTTTGGCTGTACTCAATTGGGCACAAGTTAATTCAAGGTGTTAGCAAACATTTTCAAGTTACTGGTTCACATACTGGTAAAGCTTAGCTACCGTGTGACCAAATGAGTGAAACGGATCAACGCCTCTTTTCTGTTAATGTTCTTCTGCTGTGGTGTTGGATTTTCATGTTTAAGTTTTTAAAATGATTATCCTAAAACAGGGGTCTCCAACACGTCGCTGGCGAGCTACTGGTAGCTCGCAACGCCTTTCCAAGTAGCTTGCCAAAGGGTTAATGAATCCTACATAAATTTGAAAACTTGATTAGTCAAATTAGGGATGGGCGATCTTTCCAAAATATCATATCACGATCCTTTTACCACAAGGTCACGATCCACAATCTGAATTGCAATCTATCTTTTCAATGTGGCATACACTTAAGAGATTATCCGGCCTCAGACTCATCAAGACCTAAGTAAGTAACACTTTATTTTAAATATCAAACAAAGTTGAATTCAATTGTTCTCTCGTTCGCTAACTAAGCGAAGTTAAGGACCACGGCCCGAAGCTGCCGAGTGAGTGAGGAAGGCCCCGCCCCCCCGGCCTGCTGTGTGGATCTCGGATTCGTGCTAATTAACCGGTACCACAAGTGAACTGTGATACATAGCGCAATGAGAGAGGTCACAAAATCAACTGGAATTTTCAAGCAAATTATCGAAAAAAATCCAGTCTAAATCCGTTAAGTTGTTCTCTCATGAAAAGCGGGCAGACATACAGGCAGACAGAGAGACATTGGATTTTATATATTAAATATTAGTAAACCTTTCAAATAATGTGCAGTTAAAGTCTCAACAGCATCCTCAGCTTTTAGTAGAGCCAGATAACTATAAGAATCTTCACCAAGCAGCTCTGAAAATGTCTGCTTTGTTTGGGTCTCCATACCTCTGTGAGTCTGACGTGAATGTCATGAAATCAAAGTGCAGAACAAGACTGAGAGATGAACATTTAAAGGACTCCATCAGAGTGAACCTCAGTGGCTCCACTCCACCAGACACCTGCCTCTCTTGTTGAGTCACCTGACTAACTAAACAACACGTCACACATGCAACTGGACCTGTGAATAAAGTGACACAGTGACATGTGACAAAATGACAAACGAAGAAGTCATATCTGTGGATTTGGAATTGCATTGTTTTGTTTTGACAGCATTCATGTTTTAATTCAATAGTGTGAGATACATTAGAAAATGCATACAGACGTACAAAATGCACTTGCAGGTGAATTAAATATTGTTTTGTGTTGTTTTAATGCAAAATGTGAGTTGTGGACACCGACATTTTGTAAATGTTCAGGCAAAACAATCTTATTCAGTTTGTTTGGGTTGAAATAAGCGATGAGAATAAACGTTAGAAAACATGAGGAGCTCTCGGCCATTTTCATTTTGTAAAAGTAGTTCTCAGGGGGGAAAAAAGGTTGTAGATATGTTAGATAAGTTGATGTCATGTTTATAATGCAGGGGTCTGCCACTCTGCCATGGCAGCAGGTTTTCTGTCTAACCCTTTTCCTAATTAGTGACCAGTTTTTGCTGTTAATTAACTTCTTTTACATTCATTTTAATTGACTTGCTATTTAAGATCTAAGCCCCCTTAATTGTTTCTTTTTTTCCCTTAATTAACATCCATACAATAATGAGATACAAAACAATCCAACACATGATAAGTAAACCTGTGTCTATCATACCATATCTGAAAATTAAGAAGGACGAACATCTTGGTAATGTTGATCTGCTCAGGTCACCAAAACATTTTAACAGTGTTCTTAAAAAAAATGTAAAAAATAAAAAGAAAGAAAGAAATGTCTGCAGTGATAGAATGAGAGCACCAACATGCCACTGGAATTAATGGGTTTAATTAATGACAAGAATCGGCTTCTAATTAAGAAAGTGGTCAGGCTTAGCTGGTCATCTGTCGGCTCACTTAACTTCTCATTTCTATGTGGGTGCCATCGAAGGAAAAAAATTTGAATGAATTCAGTTTAAAAAACGCAACAGTTAAAAGAAGTTAACAGCAAAAACTGGTCAGAATTAAAACCTGCAGCCACAGTCGTGCTCCCGGACCGGAGCCTGAGACCCCTGCTGTAATGCGTGTCAACAAAGGGTAACTTTTGACAGCTGAATAATAAACTAACTTGCTTGTAACCTTAGATGATTAATGTCAGTCTTTGCCTTTATAAGTTTTCCTCACACTCTTATTTTTAATCCCTCTATGCTAACTCATATTTTTTATAAACATGTTGTTTTGATTCCTGACCCCGTGGCTATAAATACCACTACATTTTGTATTTATTTTTCCCGAGCCTGAGGGCTGCCCCTTGGGGGAAGGGTCGATGCTTTTTCCCAGCTGCTGGCATTTCTGGCCGGTCTCAGTCTTACTTGGCACCTGTAACACATTCCGTCTGTGGCGCCATCAACGGCCTAATGTTCCGATTTCTGCAATACTGTTATCGTTGTCTCTTTCCATTTATCTCTCAACTGTTGAGTTTGGCACTCTCTTTGTTTCACAATGTACAATATTTACATGTTCTGTAGTGATAGGTACAAGTTTGCGTTGGTTTTATTTTCTGGAAATTGTCAACGTGCTGCTTATTGTTGTTTCCCAATTGGAGGCTGTGTTGTAATGTAACTCGTAAGTAGTTTGGGCTGCTAATGCTTTTTGTATTTTATTTTTGATTGATGTGTCTCTCTGAATTATCCCCATGTGAATGTGTGACTGGGGACTGGCACCCCATTCATCGATTGGTCCTCCTTTTCTCTCAGTGCTTTCAGGTTAGTTTCATAAACCTTAGTATTTTTTGTTTGTGCATTATTTATAATGTTTCACATCTCAGTCAGCCACCATTTTAAGAATACATGTTGCAGTTTGCATCCATCTGGTATTTACACCAGCACTGCAGGACTCTCACTATCCTAGTCTTGGGATAATTTAAAAGAAACAGATTGGCTGCATAACTTCAAATTCATTTTTTTCTTTCTTAGGCCTCTGTTCTCGCTAGTTTGACTTCTAAAGCTCTGTTACAATCTTTTTTAGTTTATACATTTATTATGTTTCACGTTATGACAGTGATGTCGGTCAACCGTCATTTTGAGATTCCACGTTGCAGTTTGCATTGCTGTTTTATGAATGGTGGTAGTCATGTTGTTTGTAGTTGACATCACTTGTTGGTGCGATGTGGGATGTCATCACCTAACAACTATTTTGGACAGCACTGAAGGACCCTCACTGTCCTAGTATTAGGATAATTTTAAAGAAGCAGACTTGGGTGCATGGCTTCAAATTCTTTTTTGTCAATCTTAGGCCTCTGTTCTCTTTAGTTCATTGCTGTTGTATGAATGGTGGTAGTCAAGTTGTTTGTAGTTGCCGTCACTTGTTGGTGTGATGTGTGACATCATCGTCAGACTTTTTATGACAGCACTGCGGGATCCTCACTCTTCTAGTTTTGTGATAATTTAAAAGAATCAGACGTGGTTCCAACTTTAAATTAATTTTTCTTAGGCCTCTGTTCTCACTAGTGTGGCTTCTAAAGCTCTGTTATGATCTTTTTTCGTTTGTACATCATTTATTATGCTTCACGTTATGATTGTGATGTTGGTCAGCCGTCATTTTGAGAATCCATCTTGCAGTTCGCATTGCTGTTTTATGAATGGTGGTGGTCAAGTTGTTTGTAGTTGCCGTCACTTGTTGGTGTGATGCGTGACATCATCTTATGACTATTTATGACAGCACTGCGGGATCCTCACTCTACTAGTCTTGTGATAATTTAAAATAATCAGACATGGCTTTGACTTTAAATTCATTTTTCTTAGGCCTCTGTTCTCTTTAGTTTGACTTCTGAAGCTTCGCTTGCAATATTTTTTTGTTTGTGCATACCTTATTATGTTTCACACTATGACACTTAACATTGGTCAGCTGCTGTTTTGAGCATCCATGTTGCATTTTGCATGACTGTTTTATGAATGGTGGCGGCCATGTGGTTGCAACATGTGACGTCACCGACTGACTATTTGTGACATCCCTGCAGGATCTATTTACAAGAATAAGACATGGCTGCGACTTCAAATTCATTTTTCGTAGGTCTCTCTCCTCTGTTAGTTTGGCTTCTGAACCTCTGTAATAGTCTTTTATTTGTTGTTATTTATTATCTTTTATTTTACAGAAGTAACTTCGCTCAGCCGCGGGTTTGAGAAGCCACGTTACGGCTTACATGGCTGTTTCATGAATGCTGGTGTTCATGTTGTTTCCAGTTGCCATCACATGTTGGTACAATGCGTGACTATTTAGGACAGCAATGCGGGATCAATGTTATCTTTGCCTTGGGATAATCTAAATTAATCAGACCTTGCTGTGTGACTTCACATTCTTTGTTTATTAGGCACCTGTTGTCATTAGTTTGACTTTGACTCTGTCTTGTCGATGAGGTTCATTTTCTTTCTAGCCCAGCTCATTCCTTGACTCCTAGATGGCCCCTTCCTTTAAAACCCTGTTTTGTCAGTTGGATTTTGCTCCCTCACGATAATCAAGTGCAGGCTTTCATTTTGTTCAGTCTGGTGCTGGAAAGTCTGAAAACCCCTTAGAATCTTCTCTGTTTCTGTATAAATATGTCCTAAAACATGATCACATTTTTACGATTCTTTGTGACCTTCTGAAATATTACACTTCTTGCTCATGGAGTGATCTTTGTTGGTTGACCACTCCTAGAGAGATTAACAACGGTGCTGAATTTCCTCCATCTGCCTGACAGTGGACTGGTGGAGTCCAAACTCTAAAAATGGTTTTGTAACCTTTTCCAGCCTAGTGAACATTATCAATTTTTTTTCTGAGCTACTCTGAAACGATCTTTAATCGAGGCGTGATATACTTCCATAAACCTGTGTGGTGAAGATCAGACTTTGATAGTTTTGACCCAAATTTATGTTCTTTAAATAGTGCAGGGCCTCACACACTTACTGTACACTGGATTGTCATCCCATTGATTGAAACAACTGACTCGATTAGAAATGAACTGATAATCCTAGACGTTCTCATAGTTTTTAACCAACAAATTTGTAACATTGGATTACTTTCATCAATCCACCTTAAAACAGGTTAAATCTTATTATAGCGAATACCGAAGAAACAACATTTCCAGAATAACAAATACTTTGTGTGGGCCAGTATAACCATTCATAGAACATCATGTTAAACGAATCTCGTTTTTACGAAGTGTAAATCCCAGTATAACAAACATGTTTTCAACCAGAAATGGCCACCGAAGATAATAATGTGATGCAAAAAATACTTAATGCAGCTCTTACACTTTCCTCGCTGAGTCTCAGGAACCCTGCAACAGGTTGTCTCAAGGAAGGAGACAGTACATTGTGAAATTTCCATCCTTGGGCAGCCTTGGTGAGGCTTGGAGAGCGTGTAGGCACAACATCACACACACAGCCGAATTCTGGCAGAGCATTAAAAAGGAGGAAACCCAGCATCTGGTGATGTCCATGAGTTCAGGACTTCAGGCTGGTATTGCCAGCAAAGGGTTTTCAACCAAGTATTAGAAATGAACATTTTATTTCCAGTTATTTCATTTGTCCAATAACTTTTGAGCCCCTGAAATGAAGGGATTGTGTTAAAAAAATGCTTTAGTTGCCTCACCTTTTTGAACTTTTTGTTCAACCCACTGAATTAAAGCTGAAAGTCTGCACTTCAACTGCATCTGAATTGTTTCATTTTAAAATTCATTGTGGTAATCTACAGAACCAAAATTAGAAAAAAGTTGTCTCTGTCCAAATATTTATGGACCTAACTATATACAATAAAGGCCAGAGCAGGCTCTTCTTTCTTAGGAGACTTCATTCCTTTAATGTGGGAAGTGACATCCTTGACGTCTGCGATGGCCAGTGTGGTGTGCTGGGTGGTAACATCAATTCAGAAATTAACAAGCTTTTTAAAAGGGCAGGCTCAATTATGTAATGGACTTTGACAAAACTGAGTGCCATTATGAACAATGCTGCACATCCTCTCTCTGCCACAACAACACTGAGGACTTTCAGCCAATGAATTACTTAGCAGAAGTGTATCAGGAAACGCTATGGAGCCTCCTTTATACCTTCAGCAATACACCTGCATAATATCCCTCTGGGAACAAATAAAGATCAATCGATATATCTATCTATGCCACCTGAAAATCAGGGAACCCATGTTTACTTTCCCACTTGGGCAATACAGTGCAGTCACAAATGATTCGCTTACGTATGAACACACAATGGGAGGTCTGAAATTCGAAAATCCACCTTATGAGAAGCATTTAGGAATCATAGTGGACTTGACACTATATGTGGCGGAAGTGCCGGCTGCGCACCCGGAAGCCCTCTGGGAGTCCCCAGTCTTCTTCCCCGCAGCACTTCCTGGTGTGGCGGAAGTGCTGAGGTCCAGGGCTCTCCAGGCACCAGGGCGCCCCCTGGCAGTGACCATGGGCCCCTACAGGGTTGAGCTTCCAATCTCTGCACCCGTGGTCCCCATTGCAACCAGGATGGTTGCCCCCTTGTGGTCTGGAGGAGGTGCAAGCCCTCCTTCGGTCCTTCTGGGCGTCCCGGCTGGGTACCACCCCCAGCCTTGTGCCACAATATATATATTTATTTCCCATGGGCTCACCACCTATGGGAGGGGCCAAGGAGGTCGGGTGCAGTGTGAGTTTGGTGGTGGCCAAAGGCGGGGAACTTGGTGGTCCGATCCTCGGCTACAGAAGCTGGCTCTTGGGACGTGGAATGTCACCTCTCTGAAGGGGAAGGAGCCAGAGCTAGTGCGCTAGGTCGAGAGGTTCCTGCTAGATATAGTCGGGCTCACCTCGACGCATGGCTTGGACTCTGGAACCAATCTCCTTGAGAGGGGCTGGACTCTCTACCACTTTGGAGTTGCCCCCGGTGAGAGGTGCCGAGCGGGTTTGGGCGTACTTATTGCCCCCCGACTTGGAGCCTGTTCATTGGGGTTTACCCGGTGGACGAGAGGGTAGCCTCCCTACGTCTTCAGGTGGGAGGACGGGTCCTAACTGTTGTTTGTGCGTATGTGCCGAACAGCAGTCTGGAGTACCCACCCTTTTTGGAGAGGGCATATTTTCTGGGGACTCCCTCGTTCTGCTGGGAGACTTCAATGCTCACGTGGGCATTGACAGTGAGACCTGGAAGGGCGTGATTGGGAGGAATGGCCCCCCCGATCTGAACCCGAGCGGTGTTTTGTTATTGGACTTCTGTGCTCGTCACGGATTGTCCATAACGAACACCATGTTCAAGCATAGGGGTGTTCGTATGTGCACTTGGAACCAGGACACTCTAGTCCTCAGTTCAATGATCGACTTTGTGGTCATGTCGTCGGACTTGCGGCCACTTGTCTTGGACACTTGGGTAAAGAGAGGGGCGGAGCTGTCAACTGATCACCACCTTGTTGTGAGTAGGCTTCGATGGTGGAAGAGGATGCGGGTCAGGCCTGGTAGGCCAAAACGTGTTGTGAGGGTCTGCTGGGAATGTTTGGCAGAGTCCCCTGTCAGAAGTAGTTTCAGGCAAAAACTCGGGCGTGGAAAGAGTTTGGGGAGGCCATGGAGAACGACTTTTGGATGGCTTCAAGGAGATTCTGGTCCACCATCCGGCATCTCAGGAGGGGGAAGCAGTGCAGTGTCAACATCGTATATGGTGGGGATGGTGCGCTGCTGACCTCGACTCGGGATGTTGTGGGTCGGTGGGGGGAGTACTTCGAAGACCTCCTCAATCCCACTAACATGCCTTTCTATGATAAAGCAGAGCCTGGGGACTCTGAGGTGGGCTCCCACATCTCTGGGACTGAGGTCACCGAGGTAGTCAATAAACTCCTTGGTGGCAGGGCCCCGGGGGTGGATGAGATACACCTGGAGTTCCTCAAGGCTCTGGATGTTGTAGAGCTGTCTTGGTTGACACATCTCTGCAACATCGCATGGACATCGGGGACAATGCCTCTGGATTGGCAGACCGGGGTGGTGGTCCCCCTCTTTAATAAGGGGGACCGGAGGGTGTGTTCCAACTACAGATGGATCACACTCCTCAGCATACCTGGAAAAGTCTATTCAGGGGTCCTGGAGAGGAGGGTCCGTCAGATAGTCGAACCTCGGATTCAGGAGCAACAGTGTGGTTTTCATCTTGGTTGCGGAACAGTGGACCAGCTCTACACCCTTAGCAGGGTCCTGGAGGGTGCATGGGAGTTTGCCCAACCAGTCTACATGTGTTTTGTGGACTTGGAAAAGGTGTTCGACCGTGTTCCTCGGGGAATCCTGTGGGGGGGTGCTCCAGGATTATGGGGTACTGGATCCCCTGATAAGTGCTGTTCGGTCCCTGTACAACCGGTGTCAGAGCTTGGTCCACATTGCCGTCAGTAAGTCGAACCCGTTTCCAGTAAGAGTTGGACTCCACCATTGCTGCCCTTTGTCACAGACTCTGTTCATAACTTTTATGGACAGAATTTCTAGGAGCAGCCAGGGTGTTGAGGGGGTCTGGTTTGGTGGACTCAGGATTGGGTCACTGCTTTTTGCAGATGACGTTGTCCTGTTTGCTTCATTAGGCCGTGATCTTCAGCTCTCTCTGGAACGGTTCGCAGCTGAGTGTGAACCGGCTGGGATGGGAATCAGCACCTCCAAATCCGAGACTATGATCCTCAGCCGGAAAAGGGTGGAGTGCCCTCTCAGGGTTGGGGGAGAGATCCTGCCCCAAGTGGAGGAGTTCAAGTATCTCGGGGTCTTGTTCATGAGTGAGGGAAGAATGGAGCGTGAGATCGACAGGCTGATCGGTGCGGCGTCCACAGTAATGCGGGCTCTGTATCGGTCTGTCGCGGTGAGAAAGGATCTGAGCCAAAAGGCTAAGCTCTCAATTTACCAGTCGATCTACGTTCCTACCCTGACCTATGGTCATGAGCTATGGGTAGTGACCGAAAGAGTGAGATCACGAATACAAGCGGCTGAAATGAGTTTCCTCTGCAGGGTGTCTGGGCTTTCCCTTAAAGATAGGGTGAGAAGCTCGGTCATCCAGGAGGAGCTCAGAGTAGAGCCGCTGCTCCTCCACATTGAGAGGAGTCAGATGAGGTGGATCGGACATTTGATCAGGATGCCTCCTGGACGCCTCCCTGGTGAGGTGTTCCAGGCACATCCAACCAGGAGGAGGTCCCAGGGAAGACCCAGGACACGCTAGACAGACTGTCTCCCAGCTGGCCTGGGAATGCCTCGTGATTCCCCCGGAAGAGCTGAAAGAAGTGGCCGGGGAGAGGGAAGTCTGGGCCTCTCTTCTAAAAGCTGCTTCTAAAGCTGCTGCCCCTGCGACCCAATCTCGGATAAGCGGAAGAGGATGGATGGATGGATATATATATTATATTAGGCCCTGACTATTCTGTAATAACTCTCGCTAGAATGAAGCAATCTGAACGAAACAATGTGCAATGTGCTCCTCAGTATATGGAGCTTTGAACAAGCCGGAATGCCCCTGCATCAGAGCAATGAGGTAGGTGCTGGACAGCCATCACAACTTCTGGGTGCATCCCGCCTGTACCCCTTCACTCAGTCACTTGACTTCTCATCAGGATGGTGGTGTACGGTATTGAGCAGTGGGTCATCAATTTGTTTAAGCAATGTCAGAATCAACTGGATGATCGTTACTTCCAGCAAGATGGAGAAACTTCTCACACATATGGCAGAAATTGAGTCCTTCTTCGGCAACAAGGTAATTTCAAAGGGGCTTTGGCCATCACAGTTACCGGACCTGACACCACCAGACTTCTTCCTTTGGGGTCTGCTCATAAGAAAAGTCTAACGGAACAAGCATCACACTGTTTGATGGAAAACATCCAACGTGAAATTGCTGCTATTCCTCCTGAGATGCTTGCCGATACGTTCAGGAACATGGAGTGCCACATTGAAATGTGTCTGGCAGAACACGGAAACCACTTCCAGCATCCCACGTAATGCAACTGATTACACATACGTCAAGGTATGTTTTTATTTCAGATTGCTCCATCCTAACGGGAGTTACAGAAGAATATTCTGTTTCTCTTTCGAGTATGAATCTCTCTGTATATATTGTGGCAAGCGGCTGGGGGTGGTACCCAGCCGGGACATCCAGAAGGACCAGAGTGGGGATTATGTCTCCTCCAGACCATGAAGGGGCGACCGCCCTGGTGGCTTTGGGGAACACGGGAACAGAGCATAGAAGCTCAACCTTATAGGGGCCCGTGGTCACTGCCAGGGGTGTCCGAATGCCTGCCACACCCAGAAGTGCTGGGGGGAAGAAGACCAGCCAGGGACATCCAGAGAGCTTCCGGGTGCACAGCCGGCACTTCCGCCACACCAGGGAGTGCCACCGGTGCTCATTTGGAGGCACCTGGAGCATGTCCAGGTTATTATAACAGGGGCCGCCTTCCTCCATTCGATGGCTGGAAGAGGGTAGAGCTCAGGAGGAGAGGAGTAGAGGCGGACCAGAGAGGAAGGCATTGGTTGAGAGGCCTGGACTTTTGGGTGAAAGTGGGTTGTGTGCTGTCACTTTGTAAATAGCATGTACAATAAATGTGTGTTGGGTGTTAAGACTATGGTG
The DNA here is from genome assembly GCF_016835505.1 of Polypterus senegalus. Taxonomy (NCBI): domain Eukaryota; kingdom Metazoa; phylum Chordata; class Cladistia; order Polypteriformes; family Polypteridae; genus Polypterus; species Polypterus senegalus. Next base: position 15,953,211 of record NC_053154.1, on the reverse strand, counting down.
GCTGCCTGTCTGTGTATGGGCTGTTTCCCATAATATGTAATAATAAAAAGAGTAATAATAGAGTTTAATGATATACAGGGGGTCCTCGGGTTACGACGTCTCGAGTTTACAACGCTCGCTCCCATAAAAACTTAAAAAAATTGAGACGTGAGTGTTTCGGCTTATGCCGTTAGCGTCGTACTTACAGACTATGTGGGCGAACTAGTTGGGTTTTGCACAGCAGAAAAATACGTAGTAATGCAGTGTTTGAGTGAGGGAGTTGCTGAACTAGTTTGGTTGCGCTCGGCACAAGTGTTCTGTTTGTGTTGCTTTGTTTGCTGACTTTTTAGCCCTTATCATGGCTTCAGATGGTAGTCCTTCCAAGAAGAAGAAAGCCATCATGATGGAAGTGAAATTAGACATTGTAAAGAGATCAGAAGGAATAAAGGTGAGGAATTTTTTTTTACACTCATTTTTTTGTCATTTTTTCTGTTATAATAATAATAATAATAATAATACATTTTATTTATATTGCACTTCATCTCAATCTCAAAGTGCTACAGAGTAAAAATAATAAAACAAGAAAATCTATTTATACTTTAACAAAATATCTTTCTAAAAAGCTGAGTTTTTAGATTCCGTTTTAAAACATTAGTCGACTGTGGGGCTCTCAGGTAGTCAGGGAGGGCGTTCCACAGTCTCGGCGCCACAGATGAAAAAGCCCTATCACCCATACTGCGAAGCTTGGTTCTAGGGACTTGGAGAGTGTTAGTGTGTGCAGAGCGGAGAGTGCGTGAGGAAGGTATGAGGGGTAAAGTAAGTAAAGGGGGGCATGTCCATAAATGCACTGATGGGTGAGGAGAACGACCTTGTACTCAATTCTGAGTGGGACAGGGAGCCAGTGAAGGGTTTTCAGGATTGGGGCGATGTGGTTACTACAGTAGTGTATAGTACAGTATATTTAGGTCCTTTTCCTTTTTCTGTGGCTTAGTTGTGTTTTTATGTTCTAGATTATGATTTTGCAAATGTGTTAGGATAGGTAAGTGACTTAGGCTAGGGTGTGTTTCGACTTGCACCAAAATTCGGGTTACATCACTGTTGTAAGAACGGAATTGTGTCGTAACCCAAGGACCCCCTGTATATATTAATCTTGGGAACGCACCAAAATTAGAATCTGGTAACTGGCACACAGTCCACCGAGGCTCACGTAATGGTCACAAATTGTTCATTTTCTCAGTTGAAGTGCAATACAACTCCCAACAGAACAACTGTACAATTGCGGAGTGGTGGCTCTGAGGCTAGGGATCTGCACTGGCAATCGGAATAGGGACTTTGCTCTGTTGGGCCCTTGAGGAAGGCCCTTAACCTGCAATTGCTGAGCGCTTTGAGTAGTGAGAAAAGCACTATATACTGTAAATGTAAAAAATAAAGGCAGGCGGGATGCCTTATCTCTGCTAAGTACAGAAGCAGATGTGTTACATAAGATTAGTTTTGGGGGTCTGATCAAAGACTTTGCAATTAAAAAAAGTAAGAGAAAAGTTTTCAAATGGAAGCGTACAAAAGTCACCATCATTTTCCATCTTACTGTAACTTTTGTTTCATATTGAAAATTAAAATTTTATTTTACACTTTATTATTACTGTTTATATTTTGAAGCAGACATTTATGGGGGCACCGCCTGTCAAGGTCTTCATCCAGCCCTGATTTAAAGAGTTGACGTGGCGCTGTTACTGTTTGATTTTTTATTTTTAGCATTTCTTGTAAGCAGTGTTTATTTTTCAGTACACACAATTGTTCAGGTAAGTCGAGTAGTGCCATGTTGATCGTGTCACTCATTCGCAAGCCCTAAGCCTATAAAATCCCCTTCATTTGTTTGTCAGGTTGAGGGGAAATTCTACCGACAAATGGAGCTCATTCCCTGAGTTCTGGTGCCAGGGCTGCTCGGCCTTCAATGGCATTGATGTGAGGTGACAAGTGGGCCTGCCAGTTTTCTGTCAGCTGCTTGGTGGAGTGTTTGGAGGCTTTGGAAGCCTTGTTATCGAGTCTCTTTAAAATATTTCTTTGGATTCTTCGGACGTGAGTTGCTGCTCTTTGGCTGGGTCACCTCAGAGAGTTTCTCTGGGCGTTTGCCGTGTGACATTTCAGGCTATGACGCAAGTGCCTCTCCACATGGCAGTGTGAGGTTTCAGGATACTTGATTCTTCTCAGAAACATCTCTTGATTGACGGAGGCAGAACGATGTCCTCTGGCGTGTTGTGAATGTCTGCTTTTATGGCCAGTAACTGAAGTGTAGTGGTCACTGCCATTCAACATGTCTTTTGATTTTTTTTTTTTCTTAAATCTCAACTCATAATACAAGCACTGGCACTTTTGCATTATTATAATAATAATTATCTACATTTATATAGCACTTTTGTCACAACTCAAAGCACTTTAGTGAGTATGGAGTATCTTCATGCCCCACTAATGTGCAACACTCACCTGGATATTGTGATGGCAGCCATTATTGTGCCACATATTGGCTATTATGTGGTGAAGTGATGAGAGAGAAATGACCAATCAGAGACAGGGGGTGATTAGGGGGCCAGAATGACCAGGCCCTGGTGGACAATTTAGTCGGGACATCGAGATACACCCCATTCTTTACAAAGGATGTCCAGGGATCTTTTATGACCACAGAGAGTCAGGGCCTCAGTTTTGATGGCACCATTCTTACAGCACGGTGTCTCCCCTTCACTGCGCTGGGGCATTGCGATCCACATTCAGACCACGGGGTAATCGCCCCCTGCTGCCACCACCATACTACTTCATAGGGATGACATTAGGCAGGTGATGAGCAGAGCCTGGCCTTCTCCACACATGGTGCTTGGAGTTCTGCCCACAGAAGTCAGTCTTTGTCTCATCAGACCAGAGAGTCTTTTTCCCTCATGTTGTCCTTTTAACTGTCGTGTGTCTTTGACTGAGGAGAGGCTTCTGTCTACTGTGGTAAATAATGAAGCCTTGTCACACAAAGAGGTTTGTGGCGGCCTCCCACATGCTTGAGGATTGGCTGCAAAATGTGAAAAAAGGTTAAGCAAAATGGTCTTTCCAGACAAGAGTCCAAAACAGAATTGCACAGGTCAGTAAACATGGTGGATATACAGTTGGACGGCAGGAAGAGGAGGGATCCTGAGACCGGAACCGGAAATGAGGTCATTGGGCTGCGACCTCTTGGGAGGTGGAACCAGAAGTGACGTCTTCTGGGGCGGAACCGGAAGTGATGTTGTCCTGAGAGCCAGGTGGAATTTCCTGAATTTTGTCAGCGGGGAGACAAGAGAGGGGATTAGTGCACTCTGCCACCCCCGGGTCTGATCGGGAATTACCTTCTTTTGAGCCCTTTAGCTGCCTCCCCTCCCATGCGCACGTGTGTGACACTAGTCACTCCACTGTAAATGCCTGCTTGACTGAATGTGGTTGAGATAGTCCTCCTTCTTGACGGATTCTCCCATATCAGCAGAGGACTTCTGAAGCTGTTAAAGTGGCCGTTGGGTTCTTGGTCACCTCCTTGACCATGGCCCACTTCTCAGGTGTAGCGTACGGCTGGCCACCCTGGGAGGACCAGGGTAACACGCATGGCCAGAGCGTTACATCCCCCAGGATGCTAGATGGCACCTCCCTGGGTTGCAGCGCCGCATCTGACTTCCACAGGGCTTCATGGGATTTGGAGTTTGGTGCAGCCCTGTTGGGACCCACAGGAGACACCAAGGGGTGCTGCAGCAGGAGCTGCTGAGCCCCTGTGGGCAGTTGTTCCACCACACCCAGAAGTGCTGCCGGAAACGAATAATCAAGCACCTGGAGCACTTCTGGGTGCGTTATAAAAGGAGCCAGAAGCCACTACTTGGGGAGCCAGACTGGGGAGGAGGAGGAGTGATGAAGCTTGACCCAAGGAGTGAAGGAGGCAAAGGAAAAGAGGGAAGGAAGAGAATATTGTGCTTGTGCTGGGACTGTGTTATACTTATGGGGAATGGGGAAAGCGTTTCCCACAAGTTACAAAAGATAAACAAAAAATCACTGTGTGCCTTGAACTTGTGTCCCATGCTTGTCTGTGTTGGGTTCAGCTGGCAGTGCCAGCCAAGTCTGTGAAGAGTCCCGGTGGTTCCATACTCCTTTTTCCCTTTCACGATTATGGAAGCCACTTGGTACACTCAGCGCTTCAACAAATGGGTTTGTCCCCTTGGCCTGGTCTGTGCCTCACCACGATTTGATCACGGAGGTCTACAGAGGCTTCCTTAGACTTCATGCTGTGGTTTTTGTCCTGACATGCCTGGACCTTCTCTACACAGATACACGTGAGTCTTTACCCAACGAGGTCCAGTCAATTCATTTTGCCTCAGGTGACCAGTCAAGTCCTAGACACGTCTCATGGAGAATAATAGCAGTCGGGGTCCACCTGAGCGCAATTTTAGCACCACAACAAAGGGTCTGAATACTCAGTTTTTGATTTTTAATACATTTGCAAACCTTTCTGAAAACGGGTTTTCACTTTGATGGGCAAACATGGCAAATATATCCACTTGAAATTGAATATACAACACAATAAAGTGGGCATAAAGTGGAGAGGGTGGGGGTCTGAATTCTTTTTTTAATCCCCTGTGTAGGGAAATTCTGGGATGGCTCCACAAAAAATATTTATGCCAGAAATGCCGTTGACTCAAAAGGTAAAGTGAAATGATAGTCTTAACTCATCTTTCATAGCTGTGGTTACGCTAGCCAGCTCTCCCAGCAGTGCATATGCTCACTTATTATTTCTGAACATCTTTATTCTTTTCAGCATCATGATATGGCGGTCCCAGAATGTGGGATTTGACACCAGCATCCCCACCCACCACAAGCCCGCTCACTGAACGCCAGTTGCTGGTTGTGAGCACTTCGCCCACTGTTATTAGTCAGCCTCAGCTGCAGAGCTTTGGGCTATGAAGGCAAACTCTATAAATATGAAACAATCAGGGGAATTTCCTAGAGAAGGCCTCCAGGAGCTGATCTGACCACGTCGCAGTGAGGCAGCACCGCCACCTCCTCTTCAGCTTCTCTTTTCACTCTAATAACCACTTCAGTTGGTTTTATTACAGTTTTGAATTCTTCTTTGTGATTCTGAAGGCCACTTGTATTTGGGTACAAAAATGGGTTCTTAACTCTTTCAGGACTGAGGTCGACTTCTGTCAAAATTCAGGGGTACAGGACAATAATCGGCTATAAACTGCGACGAAACTTGCCCATTACATTTTAGTTGCACTGTCTTTGCTAGAATGAAAGTTACATAGCTTTGTTGATTTAACATCGATTCCCTGCGCGTGCGTGAGTAGCGAAGAGCAAACAACCTCAAAAATGGCATCGACATCTGGCGAGAGACCAAAGCGAATGTGCAAAGCAAAATACTCCACGGACGTTTCATGTAATTCTGTTGAATAGGACTCTGACTTTTCAGACTCCAAGTTTGATGCAAGTGATCTGGAGATGGATATTGAAAATGAAAGTGAGGTACAAGCATCGTCTGATCAGTCCCCAGCTGATCGTGGTGCTGAACAATTTCGTGTAGCTGATGCGCCAACGGTAGCATTCACCACTTATGATGACAAGAGGTACAAACCAGATTGCATCACACTGCCACTGCCACCACCACCACTACGCACCTGCTGTGTGAAGACAGCCAGGCAGCCAACCCACTGGGCATTCCTGCTGACCATTGAGACGCCACTGCCGCCAGAGTTGCCAAACATGCTCCAACAGCACATAGCAACAGATGTTTTATGTTCATTTATGTGTGAAATGATTGCTTTGTGCACTTTTTCAGAAAACTGAGTTTTTTGGAGAAAATATTCAGCCCTCAAAGATACTCAAAAATACTCTCGTTGAAAGGAGTGACATCAACAACATCGGAAGAAGCTATACGGACATTATCCAGTGATCTGAGATGAAGACTGGACTCCTTTGGTATTGTGTCTCTTCAGAGAATCCTTGGGTACCATTGGTTTGACTTTGTGTTGCTCACAGGGTCCCAAATGAGGCACATGTCCTGCATTGTGAGGGAACATCAGTTACGGCACTATGGCCATGTGGTGCGATTCCCAGAGGGTGATCTGGCTCACAACTGAGGACCTGAGTGGCTGGACCAGGCCAAGGGGGCACCCACATATCACCTAGCTGTAGCAGATAGATGGTCATTTCCGGAGGGTTGGACTGGACCACGTGTCTGCCTGGGGGGTTGCCAACTGGGATCCCAAGCTTTTTCATTGTGTGGTGGGTGCAGCAATGTGCTGTACCAGTGCATGCTTCCCAACTTGACTTGACTTGAAAGAGTTAATGTCATTATTAATGGTAGAGTGACACCAGCTTCTGCCCAGCTATCATCGCCTGAGCTGTCATCTGAATTTTCCTTAGAGTTGTGGTGGTGTGGAAGAAATACAATTGGAAATATGTTAAAGAACGACCTTTTGGAGTCAGGAACCAGGCAGGAGGAAACTTGTTCATTGTGTCTTTAATTATCTCTTGTGGCGTACAGCCAGCGCCCTTACCCTGTTGGTATGTCTCTACGCTAGAAGGACCTGGGGGAGGGGGTGTATCCAAAGCATTCCCTCCGCTGGTAGCGCTAGGTTGTAGGGTTGCAGTGGTGCCTCGGACTCCCGCAGGACTCCATGGGAGTTTGGTGCAGCCCTCTTGGGTTCCGTGGGTGCCGCCAAGGGGTGCTGTAGCTACTGCTGAGCCCTTAATTACCCAGACATACATTGTAGTCGGATGGGAGAAGACGAAGCTTGGAGGCGAAGAAAGAGAAAGATTTAAATCTGGGGACTGAGAAGGCCACTCCAGGACATTCCAGAATATATATTTCTCAACCAAGTTTTGGTTAACTTTGTAAGAAAGCGCACAACAAATCAAAAGAGATTTGGGGGATCCACACCGTTATATTGTGAGACAATAAGAGTAGCCTCAAACTGTGGGGAAGTGAACACCGCAGGCTTTTATAGTGGAGGAAAAGGAAGGGCGTGTTGGTAGGAAGGAAGTGGTGTGAGGTCATCCAAGGGTAGTGCTGGTAGTGATGTCATCAGCAGGGCTGGAGGTCATTGGTTTAGGTGGTCTTTTCTCCCGGAGGAGAAAAGGCATTAATACTCAACGCCAACCCCTGATCTTGTGTTTCAGTGTCTCGATTTGAGCCCTTTGACCGCCTCCCAAGTGCACGTGTGTAAGTGTGCTTGGGATCGTTGTGTTGCTGAAAAGTTCAGTGATCACCAAGATTCAATTTCTGAACAGAAGGCATCAAAGAAAACACTCTCACGATTATCACATTCTTTGTCCAAATATTGGTTAAGCTGGTAAAGGTGAAAACTGAACCTCTTAAGTCATCACTGGGCAAATCGTTAGCAACACGGTAGCAACCACACCACAACAAAGCAGCCCTTATGAAAACCCAACGTGACTGTGGTATAGCGGGTCCACAGCTCACATTGAAAAGACCCGTTTTTAAATAGATAATCACCGCACTCGCGGCTTAAAGAGGGGCTGTGGTAGTGTGGCCAGAGCAGTTCCCGGGCACTTTGTGATTGCGGGTGGTCCTTGCTTAAGTGCACAGGTGAGGAGTCTCCGGAATCTGTAATTGAGGCAGGGAGCTGCTAATCGCCACACCTGATCCATGTCCCTGTTATATATAATAGGAGTGTGGAGGGAGGGAAAGAAAAAATGAACGGAGGTTAAGGGAGAAGAAGGCAGCTGGAAACGAGGGAGCCGGTGTGTGCTGAGAGAGAGCGAGCAAGCGAGTGCAGTCTCACAGATGTTTGCATGCCCTAGTGGGCCGACAGTAGTGGTCGCTCCTGCGCTGCGCTGGTGTGGAGCAGGAGTGACCAGGAGAAGGTTGGCTCGCCGCAGTAGGAGTAGGCGATTTGGAGTGGATGCCGAGCGTGAGCCATTGGGGGAAGCCAAGTCTCGGTCTGGCGGATGGCTGAACGAAGCCAGGGATTGGGAAGCCACAAGACCAACCAAATGGAGAAGGTCAGCTGCAGGTAGGGTGACTCCTCCTGGTGTATAGCCTGGATAGGAGAAGCAGGGGAGTCACCAGTAGGAAGAAGGCACCAGGCTTTGTTTTTAACCCCGTTTTAAAAGGATTTATTTATAGTATTTTTAACCGCCACAGTTCACTTGTTTTAATGGATTATTTATTTAATGACTGTTTGTAACACTGCACTATTTATTTGAACACTGTTTTTGTTTGTTTTCAATAAAAGCACTTTTTTGCCACATCCCCTTTTTTTTGTAATGCTCTCACTAATCAGCTCCTCGGTGACATTACTGACGGTGTTGGGTTCAAGAGCTCCCAGAAGCTAGACAGGAGCCTGGAGCAGAACCCGCATCATCACAATGACATCGACGAAAGACGCAAATCATTTTTCACTATGTGAAAGTGAACAGCCATGATCAAAACAGTCATCTTACTGATCCCCTTCCACCTTCTTTTCTGATGAACTGCCTCAAGCCCAGGGTGCCATCTAATTTCCAATGCTGATTTAGGATGACACACGCCGATAGGGTCCAAGACGACTCTTTCAAAGGACATCAGTTTCGATGGCACTACAGTTACTCTTTGTAATCTTGGGGTTATTTTTTAGGTTCTCTTTCCAGACACATGCTCACTTGTGACCTAAAGCTGCGTTCCGTCACCTACGTAGTTGTATTATCGTAGTATTTCCCTCTCCTTACCCTTTTCCTGTTTTTCTTCAAGGGTAAGTGTACTCGTCAAGTTCGTTATCGGGTTGATCTACTGTTGCAAGTTAAGATTAACACACACACATACATAGCTATTGACACACACACCGACCCTAACCACAACAGTGCCCCACGAATGGCACACACACACAACTGATCAACCTCTAGTACTTTAAACCACACAAGTGCTTTAGGAATAACACAGCCTGTCACTCCTTCAGCACTTCAAAAAACTTAACTTATTACTGGCACAAACAACATACAGTGGAACATCGGATCACAACCGGAATTCGTTCCAAAACTCTGGTCGCAACCCGATTTGGTCGTGACCCAAAGTAATTTCCCCAATAGGATTGTATGTAAACACAATTAATCCATTCCGGACTGTACGAGCTGTATGTAAATATATTTTTTTAAAGATTTTTAAGCACAAAAATAGTTAATTATACCATAGAATGCACAGTGTAAAAGTAAACTAAATGTAAAAACATTGAATAACACTGAGAAAACCTTGAACAGAGAAAACTAGAGTTCACACTACAGCCTTACGAACCGCTCGCTGTAAACACTTTTTTTTTATGAGTTTTAAGCACAGGGAAAAAAATGAACATTTGAAAAATCCGTAATTTATACAAAAACTAACCATAAACAACCAAGAAAACTAACCTTGCATCGAGTTCTGGCATGAAGGAAGTGAGGAGGAACTGGGTGGAGAGGAGATTACAGTTTTGAGGTAAAGTCCCTTTGCGCGATGCAAAACTGACAGAGAACAATGTACTGTACAGGGAGAGATTGAACATGTGCGGAAATCATCGGCGCGTACGAACCTGGCTTGTTCGTCACCCGGATGTGTGGTTATGAAGAGATGCAAAAGTTTGGAGAACTTTTTGGTCGTAACCCGATTTGTACGTGTTCCGAGACGTTCGTGACCCAAGGTTCCACTGTACAATGTTTTAATGATATCTCAGACCTAAATATTACTTTTGGTCTACAAGAATACATTTAAAACATACAAAGGCTCAGCATCCTTGACTATAGGCCATTTATCAGCCAAGAATGCCTTACTTTACGTCCTGTTCCCTACTATTGAGTGGAGCTCTCACCCTCAGCCTTAATAAAACCTTGCAGCACAGATGGTATGGCAAACCTCCGGCAGCACCAGGTGCTCAAAGAAATCTAACATATTACTTCAATCACTCTATAGACATTAAGACAAAGCATAGAAAGTTAAAAGCAGCATGGTATTTATTGCAGGAATAATAATTATACCACTGGAACAAAGAATAATAGAAAATAGAACTGATAGTAAAGTCTGGATATATATATATAGTCTTTAGAAAAAGCTTACTTAAAAGAAAAGATGACAAGGATGAATGTCGCAGGTGGCTTGTGATCTAGCACTCGTAGTTGTTCATGATGCTTTTCTGACGACCAGTGAAGTCTTCTTTCTCCCTCTTTCCTTACTTCCTTACTCACTCACTCACTATATTGATCCTCAGATAAGGCATATTTATTCTAAAATTCTACTGGGGAGTTTTGCAAGATGTGATTGTTAGATATTCTGATTGGCTGGCTGGCTGTCTGTCAATATGATGGATGAATTTACTGTCTGTTTTCCCAAACAATAAAACCTTTTTATGTTCTCTGAGATGTTGCTATGTCTTCCTTTCCCAGGCTATAAAATTATTAGATGTCCATCCTTTCTCAGGTTATGAAGTAATTGAGCCACCAGCATGTCCTTTCTTTCTTTGTTGGAACAGATATAACTGGGAAGAAGACATGCTTTAATTTGTCCTGAATGCAGCTCATCTGTTGTCTTGTGTTGAGCAAAACATAATGGAAATATAAATGAAAATGTACAGATTTTGTACCCCACAACAGTGGCGTTGGCCATCTCCGCTCCTCACTTACAACTTACCTTCCATGATGCAGAGATCCCAATTCATGCTCTTATCACCTCATGTCTGGATTATTGTAATTGATTATGCAAATTGGGGCCCAACAATACTCATATTTATTAAAAAAAAAACAAGCACTTAAAGCAATTCTGTTTTAGTGACTTTCCAAATCATTCACGTGAGATGTAACGTGCTTCTGCCATTCCTGGAAACATTATTATTTTTCGCTTGCCGTGTCTGGAGCTCCCTGCATTTTTTTTCCCAGAATTTCTAACTTGGTAGAAAATCTTCTTCCCTTCAGTCACAATTTTATTTTTGTTTACAAAAAACAAATCACAGGGATTGAGATCTGGCGAATATGGGGTTGTGAAGCAACAGCTGCATTGGTTTAGGTCAAAAACAACACGGCGTGTGCAGGTGTGCTGGCCTGCTGCAAAATGCAGTTCGGTGTGTGACACTTCTCCAGACATTTTTATTTTCCAGATGCTTTTTGACCTTTAAATGTTATTACGTTATTTTTACTGTGGTTGAAAAAGGCACTGCTGGTTCCCACATCGATATGTCGGGGTGCCAACCCAGTCGTGCCCATTTAATTCAGTCACAAAGCTATGAGCACCACGATAATCAACAAAGCAAAAAGCTTTCTGCATGGGGCATCATCTTCAGCCATGTTTTAAGCTGCGCTCTTTGGTGCAGTTGGCTCAGAACTGACCGCCTCCTTCTGGCGTTGGTGGGTTTTAGGTAAAGTTATCCCTGATGGAGGACTGTAGGACACCCACTGCATGCCCAACCTACCTGGTAAGGGGTCTCTCTTTGAACTGCCTTTCCCAAGGTTTCTTCCATTTTCCCTACAAGGTTTTTTGGGAGCTTTTTCTCATCTTCTTAGAGAGTCAAGGCTGGGGGGCTGTCAAGAGGCAGGGCCTGTTAAAGCCCATTGCTGCACGTCTTGTGTGATTTTGGGCTATACAAAAAATAAACTGTATTGTAATGTATTGTATGTTGATTAATTTGAGACAGGTTTGTATTTTAAAGGCGGGAGACTAGAAGGGGAGGAGCCACTGAGTGTCTTCTCAGGGAGGAGAAGGTTAGCGTGAGCGCTCCCTCTCAACGCGGGGTGGTATTACCGGCTTCAGATGAACCTGAAGTGAGATCTACAGACATGCATGTAATGTGTGACATTACTATGTCTTTCTGAAATATTCTGTCTTTCTGTGTACTGATTTGTTAACCTATTCTTGTAAAGTGACCTTGTATTTGAGATAAGGAGCTATATAAATAAAACATTACTATTATTCAGGTAAAGTTGGGGAGCATGCACTGTTACAGAATGTTGCCGCACCCACCGCACGACAAAATATCTTGGGATTCTGGTTGGTTAACAAAGCAGGCCATCCTCCGGAAATGACCCTCTGTTTGCCACAGCCTGGTGTTACGTGGGTGACCCCTTGGCCTGGTCCAGCTACTCGGGTCCCCAACAAATAAGGATTCTGCAAGCTGGATCACCCTCGGGCAATTGTGTCACATGGCCGTAGTACCGTAACTGACGCTCCCTCACAATGCAGGTCATGTGCCTCATTCGGGACTCCATGAGCAACACAAAGTCAAACCGACAGTACTCAAGGATTCTCTGAAGAGACACAGTACTGAAGGAGTCCAGTCTTCATCTCAGGTCACTGGATAGCATCCATGTCTCACAACCATATAGCAAGACAGGAAGCACCAGGACTCTAAAGACTTGGACCTTCGTCCTTTTGCATAGATATTGGGAGCGCCACACACCCTTTCCAGCAACCTCATGACCACCCATGCTCTCCCAATCCGTCTACTGACTTTATAATAAGAGTCACCAGAGACACAAATGTCACTGCTGAGGTAAGTAAACCTCTTGATGAGGTCGACACTCTCTCCATTATTATTATTATTAGTGTAAAAAAAAAATAACACAGCAGGAATAGATTCAGTCGTACAGAATAAATAAATAACCTTGCATTTCTGCTTAAAATGCTGTTCCAGTAACAAGAAAACTACTGAAGAAGAGCAGCTTCTTTGTGTGAATAAAAACTTTCTAATGTTTGTGTGAAATTGACCTTGAACCAGTTTCTGTCTCCCTATGTTATTGTTGAGCATGGGAAAGGCGCTATATAAATAAAATGTTTTACTATTTTTGAGAATCTTAAAGTAAATAAGTGGAATCCACTGCATTAATCCCCTTCATTATTTTTGTGAGTCCTGCACGTTTATAGCTGGGGAGTCTCATTTCACTGCCTGGATCTGAGTCACTCAGAAGGGTGCCAGTTATTGTTTCATGGCAATGTTTAAGTTTTAACTCCATTTCCACGCATTTCCCCTTTTTTTGCCCCTGTGCTGCTCTGTACTAAATAAATGAGCGCATACACACCTGAGTGGCTCACTGCCCACTTAATAGGTGAGGTGCCCCCCCCTGCCATCTTCCTAACCCACTTATCCAGGGCATGAGATACCTAAAAATTTAAGGATGCCATAAATATTGAGCCCAATACAGTACAGTGTGTGAAATACATTTTCAAGTGAAGTTTTGAAGGTACTGCACACACACACACATACATGACCTCGCTGAAACAGCAGTGCCAGTCCTGCCATGCTGCTTCTTCATACTCACGTTTACCACACAGATGACAGACTGGCTCCATTTGTCATGCAGATGAGTCACACACGCTCTCATCTAATTATGTGTCACTTGCCATATCTTGGCTCCTTTGCTTGGAAGTGTGACTCTCTTTTTTGCTTCGGTGAACAAATACAAAATTAAAGTCAGAACTGCATTAAGGGTGATAGACATAAATCAGAGGTAATAGCCTTTAGTTTTAAGCTGGAAAGTAAACTGAACCTGAATTATAATGTCAGTAGAAAATGTACAAATGTGTAAAAGATGCTAATTCAGTTCCTCCTGCTGCTTGAACTCTTAGCATTAGTGACGCACATTAGCATGAATCTGACAAGACTGCCTGTCTCCTGGAAGAAGAAAGAATAAAAAATAAAGCGGAGAGGCGCATCAGAACAAAATTAAAATGCATCACTTTGTGAATAAAACAAAGGCCTGCTCCAGCGTCATGGCCTCCTAGTCTGCCATCTTTCCCAATATTGTGAAAAGCTTGTCATTTCTAAATTTGATTTCTACAGGGCCCCAGTACAGAGCTCCGTTCTGTATTTATTAGTTCAGACAGATTATCTATCTATCTATCTATCTATCTATCTATCTATCTATCTATCTATCTATCTATCTATCTATCTATCTATCTATCTATCTATCTATCATATAGTGCCCTTCATGTCTATCTATCTATCTATCTATCTATCTATCTATCTATCTATCTATCTATCTATCTATCTATCTATCTATCTATTATATAGTGCCCTTCATGTCTGTCTGTCTGTCTATCTATCTATCTATCTATCTAATGAGGCTGAATGGCTGAGAAGAAACACGTTTTGCTAAGTCCTGACCTAACCCAACAGACCTGAAACGAGCAGTTTGCGCTCACAGACCTGCCGACGTGTCTGAATTAAATCAGCTCTGCAAAGACGAGAAGGCTGGGATTCCTTATTGCTGTTAAAGGTAACTTTTTTGTGTCCCCCTTGGTTCATCCCAGAAAAGGGGGCTTTGTTTCCCTCGGAATATCATCCCGTCCCCCATGGAGAATCGATGCTGGCCGTCCGTCAACCCATTGGGGGCAGTCCCCTTAGGAGAAAACAATGGGAGAGACCCATCACAAGACAATCTGCAATCCCCTTAAGTACTATTGTGAATCATGACTCTGCACAACCCAATTTCAGCCCGTAGTTTAAGAACCTGTGATTTAAGAGATTCAAGATTCCCTTTCTCCATCCATCCATCCATCCATTATCCAACCTGTTATATCCTAACTACAGGGTCACGGGGGTCTGCTGGAGCCAATCCTTGCCAACACAGGGTGCAAGGCAGAGACCAATCCTGGGCAGGGCGCCAGCCCACCGCAGGGCACACAGACACCCCAAGCACACACTAGGGACAATTTCGGATCGTCTTTGGACTGCGGGAGGAAACCCACGCAGACACGGGGAGAACATGCAGACTCAACGCAGGGAGGACCCGGGAATTGAACCTGGGCCTCCTAACTGCGAGACAGCAGCGCTACCACTGCACCACCATAATTTGACAAAATATATCATTGTGCCAAAATGTGGAAACCCTTAGAAAGGGGGCAAATACTTTTTCACAGCACTGTATGAGAGCCTAATTGGCTGAATCCGTCTTCAGAATTACTCAGTCAGTCATTTTCTAACCTGCTTAGTCCTGAATAGGGGGTTCACGGAGGGGTGCTGGAGCCGATCTCAGCCAGCCTAGGGTGCCAGGCTGGAATAGAAGTGTGTGTGTGTGGTGGTGGGGGGGCTGTCCATCAGTGGGCACACACAAACACATACTTGCAGGCCAATTTAGCATCGCCAGTCCAGCTAACCTGCACCTCTTTGGACTGTCGGATGAAACCCACGCAGTCACAGGAGGACCAGGGATACGAACCCTGGTGTCCTTACTGCGTGGCAGTAGTGCTACCACTGTGCCGCTGTTTGCATCTTGGGGATGGCACTGGGTCTCCTTATTCTTGTATAATTTTACAGCATGTGCACTTGCAGCAGAAATCCAAACCCCCTCACCACCAACCACACGTGTGGTGGGTAGTCGAGTCGAGTCGAGCTGCGTCAGCTCCCACTCAGCTCGTAGGTGGCAGGTCTGTGCCAGCAGACTGCTGACGTCTTATCTGGTGATGCCCCGCGTGCGGTCCTTAAGGCAGATCCTCTTACACTTAATAGTTCGAAGTCCATTAGACGCCAGTCACCTTCACGTAATCACTTGAGCTGCGTCTTTTCAGAGACTTGTAAAAAAAATCTCTCCGGCTCTCATTCACTCGGCTCAGTTGTAACAAACATTTAAATAAATTTCATTTTTCTGTTTCTTTCTTTTGGATTATGGAGGTGTTAATCAGACTCTCAGAGGCGTATTTGTTAGCAGGTGGGTAAAGGAAAGGAGGAGATGGTGTTGAAGAGACAATCGTGGAGCAGATCACCAGGGTCTCGGCCCACTTAGTGTTCCTCTGATTCTCTGTTACATGACAACCTTTATTTACATTCAGTAATCTGAGCAAAGTGTAATATGGAGGCAGGAGCGTGGGGCCCATAATGCTCCTCAAACCCAGATAAGGCTCGCCCTAATATTAATAATAATAATTCCTTACATTTATTTAACGCCTCTCTCGCCACTCAAATCGCCTTACATAGTGAGTGGGGAGCCATTTCACCCACCACTAATGTGCAGCTCCCACTTGGATGATGTGATGGCAACCAGTGGTGATAAAGAGAGCCAGCATGATTAGGGGGCCAAAATGACCAGGCCGTGGTGGGCAACTTAGCCGGGACATGGGGATACGGCCTACAATTTATGAAGGATGCTGCCCAGGTACCTTTAGTGATCCCAGGGTCTCTGACCTCAGTTTTACGAGCTGTGACCGGTGTCACCGCCGGTTAGCTGTCCATAACAGTCACCACCGTTGCTCTTGTGCAGTTCATTAGTTTCCGCTGCTCCATTTTGTTTTGCCAGCTGTGCGCTGTTACGCTCTTCACTCTGTTAAACAGTAAACTTATGGCAGAGAAACACACTTAACTCCCTCCTAAACAACATTTCAATGAGAAGCAAACACACTCTTACCCGTCCCCAGTGCGGGATCAGCTGCAGGCCTACTGCACAATGTGGTTCTCACCCACGCGGGACCGGTCACGTCAAACGCGGTTACTCGTATGTGTGGACTGTCAAAACCTGTGCGCAAATTTAATAAAAAATAAAGTTAACATACACTGGATTTTCTCATTACAGTATTCAGCTAAATTTTTGCAAGATAACATGCGGACTTTGTCAAAATATAATGATATAATCTATTAAAAAAATGCAAGTAATAATTCATGACGATACCACGACAGTGCAAAATGCGATGCGGTGTCATGCGGAAATTAGAAGGGCCTCATATTGCAAGTATACTCGGAGTCTCGATATGCAGGATGTCATAGTCATAACTCACGTTGCTGTCATGTCAGCCGGTTATCATGTTTTTGTGCATTAATATTTGGACATGTTTATGGCCTACCAATAAAATGTGAGTTTCAGTGTTTCGACAGGAAGTGTGAAATTAACGTAGAGAAATCGTCATGAAATCTCTTACCGGTTTCCACGTTCAGAGACGAAAGTCCACGTCGTTGATGACATCTTCATCGTCTAATCTGGATGCAAGGTCTTTTTCTATAGATAGGAGAAGCCAACCCAGCGACTAATGGGCTCTACCTATTTTAGGAAGGGATTATACTGGCGACCCTTTTCGGCCGTCGAAAGTGGACTATGGAATGTTTTCAAAGACATGCATATACGGACCTTGAAGAGGGATTTTAAAAGGGTTCCTCTTGGAAGCATCTCAAATATACAGTCATATGAAAAAGTTTGGGAACCCCTCTTAATTCTTTGGATTTTAGTTTCTCATTGGCTGAGCTTTCAAAGTAGTAACTTCCTTTTAATATGCGACATGCCTTATGGACATAGTAGGATTTCAGGAGTGACATTAAGTTTATTGGATTAACTGAAAATATGCAATATGCATCATAACAAAGTTAGAGAGGTGCATAAATCTGAGCACCCAACAGAGATATGACATCAATACTTAGTTGAGCCTCCATTTGCGCCTTTGAGCCTTTCGACGCTGTCCTCCTACAGCCTCTGATGAGTGTCTGGATTCTGGATGGAGGTGTTTTTGACCATTCTTCATACAAAATCTCTCCAGTTCAGTTCAATTTGATGGCTGCCCAGCATGGACAGCCTGCTTCAAATCATCCCATAGATATTCCATGATATTCAAGTCAGGGGACTGTGACGGCCATTCCAGAACATTGTACTTCTCCCTCTGCATGAATGCCGTTGTAGATTTTGAACTATGTTTTGGGTCATTGTCTTGTTGGAATATCCAACCCCTGTGTAACTTCAACTTTGTGACTGATGCTTGAACATTATCCTGAAGAATTTGTTGATATTGGGTTGAATTCATCCGACCCTCAACTTTAACAAAGACCCCAGTCCCTGAACTAGCCACACAGCCCCACGGCATGATGGGACCTCCACCAAATTTGACAGGAGGTAGCAGGTGTTTTTCTTGGAATGCGGTGTTCTTCTTCCGCCATGCAAAGAGCTTTTTGTTCTGATCAAATAACTCAATTTGTGTCTCATCAGTCCAAAGCACTTTGTTCCAAAATAAATCTGGCTTGTCTAAATGAGCATTTGCATACAACAAGCGACTCTGTTTGTGGCGCGAGTGCAGAAAGGGCTTCTTTCTCATCACCCTGCCATACAGATGTTCTTTGTTCAAATTGCACTGAATTGTAGAACGATGTACACATACACCATCTGCAGCGAGATGTTCTTGCAGGTCTTTGGAGGTGATCTGTGGGTTGTCTGTAACCATTCTCACAATCCTGCTCATATGCCACTCCTGTATTTTTCTTGGCCTGCCAGACCTGAGTTGGTTTAACAGCAACTGTGCCTGTGGCCTTCCATTTCCTGATTCCATTCCTTATAGTTGAAAGTGACAGGTTAAACCTTTGAGATCGCTGTTTGTAGCCTTCCCCTAAACCATGAGACTGAACATCCATCCATCCATCCTCTTCCGCTTATCCGAGGTCGGGTCGCGGGGGCAGCAGTTTGAGCAGAGATACCCAGACTTCCCTCTCCCCGGCCACTTCTTCCAGCTCTTCCGGGAGAATCCCAAGGTGTTCCCAGGCCAGCCGGGAGACATAGTCCCTCCAGCGTGTCCTGGGTCTTCCCCAGGGCCTCCTCCCGGTTGGACGTGCCCGGAACACCTCACCAGGGAGGCATCCAGGAGGCATCCTGATCAGATGCCCGAGCCACCTCATCTGACTCCTCTCGATGCGGAGGAGCAGCGGCTCTACTCTGAGCTCCTCCCAGATGACTGAGCTTCTCACCCTATCTTTAAGGGAAAGCCCAGACACCCTGCGGAGGAAACTCATTTCAGCCACTTGTATTCGCGATCTCATTCTTTCGGTCATTACCCATAGCTCATGACCATAGGTGAGGGTAAGAACGCAGATCGACTGGTAAATTGAGAGTTTTGCCTTACGGCTCAGCTCTTTTTTCACCACAACAGACTGATGCAGAGCCCGCATCACTGTGGATGCCGCACCGATCCGCCTGTCGATCTCGCACTCCATTCTTCCCTCACTCGTAAATAACACCCCGAGATACTTGAACTCCACCACTTGGGCACCATATACAGTGTTGACACTGCACTGCTTCCCCCTCCTGAGACGCCGGACGGTGGACCAGAATCTCCTCGAAGCCGTCCGAAAGTCGTTCTCCATGGCCTCCCCAAACTCCTCCCATGCCCGAGTTTTTGCCTCAGCAACCACCGAGCCGCATTCCGCTTGGCCTGCCGGTACCTATCAGCTGCCTCCAGAGACCCACAGGACAAAAAGGTCCTATAGGACTCCTTCAGTTTTACGGCATCCCTCACCGCCGGTGTCCACCAACGAGTTCGGGGATTGCCGCCACGACAGGCACCGACCACCTTGTGGCCACAGCTCCGGTCAGCCGCCTCAACAATAGAGGCACGGAACATGGCCCATTCGGACTCAATGTCCCCACCTCCCTGGGACGTGGTTGAAGTTCTGCCAAAGGTGGGAGTTGAAGCTACTTCTGACAGGGGACTCTGCCAGCCGCTCCCAGCAGACCCTCACAACACGCTTGGGCCTACCAGGTCTGACCGCATCTTCCCCACCATGGAAGCCAACTCACCACCAGGTGGTGATCAGTTGACAGCTCCGCCCCTCTCTTCACCCGAGTGTCCAAGACATATGGCCGCAAGTCCGACGACACGACCACAAAGTCGATCATCGAACTGAGGCCTAGGGTGTCCTGGTGCCAAGTGCACATATGAACACCCTTATGCTTGAACATGGTGTTCGTTATGGACAATCCGTGGCGAGCACAGAAGTCCAATAACAAAACACCGCTCGGGTTCAGATCGGGGGGGCCATTCCTCCCAATCACGCCCTTCCAGGTCTCACTGTCATTGCCCACGTGAGCATTGAAGTCTCCCAGCAAAACGAGGGAATCCCCAGAAGGTATGCCCTCTAGCACCCCCTCCAGAGACTCCAAAAGGGTGGATACTCCAAACTGCTGTTTGGCGCATACGCACAAACAACAGTCAGGACCCTTCCCCCACCCGAAGGCGGAGGGAGGCCACCCTCGCCCACCGGGTAAACCCCAATGCACAGGCTCCAAGTCGGGGGGCAATAAGTATGCCCACACCTGCTCGGCACTCTCACCGGGGGCAACTCCAGAGTGGTAGAGAGTCCAGCCCCTCTCAAGGAGATTGGTTCCAGAGTCCAAGCTGTGCGTCGAGGTGAGTCCGACTATATCTAGCCGGAACCTCTCGACCTCGCGCACTAGCTCAGGCTCCTTCCCCTTCAGAGAGGTGACATTCCACGCCCCAAGAGCCAGTTTCTGTAGCCGAGGATCAGACCGCCAAGGTCCCCGCCTTCGGCCACCACCCAACTCACACTGCACCCAACCTCCTTGGCCCCTCCCATAGGTGGTGAGCCCATGGGAAGGAGGACCCACGTTACCTCTTCGGCTGTGCCCGCCGAGCCCCATGGGTGCAGGCCCAGCCACCAGGCGCTCGCCATCGAGTCCCACCTCCAGGCCTGGCTCCAGAGGGGGGCCCCAGTACCCGCGTCCGGGCAAGGGAAAACGTTGTCCAAAGTTTTCGCTCATCATTGGAGGTTTGTTGAACCGCTCTTTGTCTCATCCCTCACCTAGGACCAGTTTGCCTTGGGTGGGCCTACCAGGGGCATAAAGCCGCGGACAACATAGCTCCTAGGATCATTGGGACACGCAAACCCCTCCATCACGATAAGGTGACGGTTCAAGGAGGGGATGAGACTCAACAATCTTTGTTTTCAGATCTTTTGAGAGTTGCTTTGAGGATCCCATGCTGTCTGTCACTCTTCAGGGGAGAGTCAAAGGGAATGAAGCACAACTTTCAATTGACCACCTTAAATACCTTTTCTCATGATTGGAAACAACTGTTGTGAAATGATGAGTCTCAACACACTAAAAGAAGGTTTGGGGTAGCCACCCGTATATTGTTTCTAGCTGCAAAAGGATTTTTGAGAGCACAATTAATGTTGCTGGTTTGATTTCCCAAAATCAACTGACTCGGTTTGGCAATATGGCGGATTTATAGTCCGTAACCCGGAAGTGACTTCAGTCTGGGAGCTGGAACCGGAAGTGACATCAGTCTGGCGGTCAAAACCGGAAGTGATGTCAGTCTGGGAGCCGGAACTGGAAGTGACATTGAATCAGGCAGGTTTTCCCGTATTTGATCTGCAGAATTAACAGAAACAGGTTTAGAGCACCCCACCACCCCCTGGCCCGGCGGGTAATCACCTCCACTTGGTCCATTGAGCTCACTCCTAGTCGCACATGTGCGACACTGTCTATGAAGTTCAAGGCTTAACAAGCTCATCCAATCAATTTGGTGTTGCAAGTAATCAGCATTAAGCAGTGACAGGCATTCAAATCAGCAAAATTATAAGACGACCCACATTTGTGCACATCCAGTTTTTCACATTTGATTTAACTTCATACAACTAAATACTGCTTCACTAAAAATTTTTGTTCGGAAAACACCCCAGTACTCAGATGTTCCTAGGAAATGAAAGACATACCACTGTTATCTATTTTGTTGAAAGGAGAGTCAATTATTATGCAGGCTGAGAGGGGTTCCCAAACTTTTTCATATGACTATATATATATATATATATATATATATATATATATATATATATATGTATATATGTATATATGTATATATGTATATATATATATATGTACTTACTGGAGAACTTGACAAATCTGCTCAAAAGGGACACACAGACTCTAAAAGTAGGATCCCCTTAGGATTGGGGCCTGGGCCGGTTGACCCACTTGCCACCTCCAAATGCCTCTCCTGTTTAGAACATTTAAAAGACCGAACCCCGGCCACCCAAACAGCTCGCTCTCATGTCCTCTCTCCCTCACACTGCGTCTGCTCCTGCCGCTGCTTCCGACCTGCTGAACTCACTTAGTGGAGGTGGACTTTGTGTTCTTTTGACCTCAAGAGGGGAGCTGGACCACCATGTTTGACAGCTGCAACCAGTACGCCTTTCTGCTGTTAACAGTTCCCTTCAGAATGAGGTCTTGTGTTTGTACCTGCCAGTTCAGCAATAATCATTTTGTACCTTTATAAACCTGATGCCCTTTTCCAGTCTATTTTGCCTCTCTGTGACCCAAGCTTGACAGTGTCATCTGAAGGACGGTGTCCCAGTCACTGCACTGTCGCATTGGGATCCACACACATACCACAGGGTTAGGTGCCCACCTGCTGGCCTCACCAACACCTCTTCCAGCACCAACCCAAGCTTTTTTCCTGGTTGATCTCCCATCCAAGTACTGACTGGGCCCGTACGGGCATAGCTCCGGGTTGACGACCTCTTCTGAAGAGTAGGTGGTCACCCTAACTCACCCAGCCACAGATGTCTAATCCACCAGTTTGCAGAGAATGTGAGATGTTCACTTGAGTGCAATCATCTGCACCTCTTGGGCTGTGTGCTGTCTGTCATTGACCTGAGAGTCCCAAAAGCACATGTACCAAAAAGAATTCCAAGATTGCCCGCTAGAGGGTGGAAAACACCATCAAAATACCTCGACTAGAAACAAAATGGGCCGAGATAAGTCTTAAATCAAATAAAAAGGTTTATTTAAATAGAAGGCTGTGCAAACACCAAAACTCTGAAGAACACAAAGGAGATGCCTGAAGAGGGAAGGCAGACACAGCAAACAAAGTCCCAAAACAGAATCCAAACATCATGGTCAAAAAACAGAGAAGAGGTTTCAAAATAGCAATAAATGCAGTCCCAATACCAAAATCAAAGACGTAGTTGAAAACCAAGAGAAAAGAGTCGAAAATCCAGGAAATCAAAAGGCAGGGCAAATGAATAAAGGCATTCAATGAACCGCCAGGAATTATGGGAGGCCCTCCCTTAAATAGGATGGAGGGCCGTTCATGGCGGTGATTGGCAGGTGGCCCTGACCATTGGGGAGCCACCTACAAAAACAAGGGATATAACCAAGGACAAATGAACACAAAGAAAAATGTACATCTCTGTATATATAATCCAACATCTGTCTGTCTGTCTGTCTGTCCGCTTTTCTACTTAACGGATTTAGATCGACTTCACTGATCATGCTAAGTATCATAGTTCGCTTGCGGTACCAATTTATTTGCACGAATGCGAGACACACGCAGCGGACCAAGTCCCTCCTCACTCACACTCCAGCCTCGGGGCGTTCCTTACCTCCACTTGGCTATTGAACGAGAGATCTACTTAACGGATTTAGATTGGGTTTGTTTCTATAATTTGCTTGACCATCCCAGTTGATTTTGCAACCTCTCTCATCACGTTATGTATCATAGTTCGCTTGCGATAATAATTACGACTTCTCTCATAATTCTCTTACTGGAGTGATATATTCATGGCAATCCAAGACAAAGGCTGCGGGCCGAGGGGAGGGAGAATCATAATGTCAGGAGTTGGGAGTCGAGTAGGGCCATCCTCACTGTCCTGTTTCACTGCTACGTAAAACTGGAGAGTTGAAAGAAAACAATAATTACAGGACTAAAGGCATGACACCTATAGTAGATGGAGGCCATCTAACCCGCCAGAGTGTAAAGGTGGAGGGCGGTCCCTCGGGTGTAATGTCACTGGTGGCCCCGCAGAGAAACCACAAGGAATGGACACACATTTAAAGTTACAATGCAACATTACTAAATAATAAAAAAAAAAAAACTAGCAAAAATTACAGAGATACGTGAAGATATGAATTCTTAAACAACAACAAAACAGAAAATGTACATGTCCAGTAGTCCAGACTGTAACATAACAGTAGATAGTCACAGGGTTTACCTGTGACCGGTGGTTGTGCAGTGTGACAACTCAGTCATAGCACTCGGTGACACCACTCAGAGACTCTTTCGTAGCGCTCGGTGACACCCATTAGAGACTCGGTCATAGCACTTGGTGACACCCATTAGAGACTCGGTCATAGCACTCGGTGACACCCAATAGAGACTTGGTAGTAGCACTTGGTGACACCCATTAGAGACTCTGTCATAGCACTCGGTGACACCCATTAGAGACTCGGTCATAGCACTTGGTGACACCCAGTAGAGACTCTGTCCTATCATACGGTGACACCCAATAGAGACTTGGTTGTTGCACTCGGTGACACCCATTAGAGACTCTGTCCTATCATACGGTGACACCCAATAGAGACTTGGTTGTTGCACTCGGTGACACCACTCAGAGACTCGGTAGTTGCACTCGGTGACACCCAATAGAGACTCTGTTGTAGCACTCGGTGACACCCATTAGAGACTCGGTAATAGCACTCGGTGACACCCTTTAGAGACTCTGTCATAGCACTCGGTGACACCCAATAGAGACTTGGTTGTTGCACTCGGTGACACCCAATAGAGACTTGGTTGTTGCACTTGGTGACACCCATTAGAGACTCGGTCATAGCACTTGGTGACACCCATTAGAGACTCTGTCATAGCACTCGGTGACCAGCCTGATTTTCTATTTGTGAGTCACCTGTTTTATGGGTGGCCTCCCTTATGACAGCCAGTGAGCATTCAATGTGTTAAATGACCATAAGCAGTGAAAATCAACTGCAAGAAAAGATGGGAAGCAAGTGTTTCAGGCTGTGCAAACAGAGCTGATGAATTCTAGAGCCATCATATACAATATGTCTGTTCATTTTGGGGAAAAAAGACAAAAAACAACCTGAGACTGCAGCTACAGTATTCAGAACATAAATGGCAACCGCTTGTTCATACGTTAGGCTAAATACGGAAGTTAACAAATGTGTAGTGAATGTCTAGAAAAATCCGATGATCTCACAATATTGTTCTGGTGTAATATTAGACTTGGAACCGCAATGAAAACTCTCATTTGTGAGAAAATATTGCAACAGAGTGCAGAGACGTGTTTATAGACAGGACTGAAAGAACAACAAAGAGTCTGGAGAGGGTGAGAGGAGTGTCTGAGAGGGCGCTGGGCGGAGTCAGAGCTTTGAGTGGCAGCAGTCTGCCTCCTTTATAAACAGGAGAGTTCCAGAAAGAAGGCGGAGACTTGCTTAGGACACGATTAAATTGGAACCCCCACAGAGGTGTTCCGGTGTTCCTGTATTGAGCCGTTTTTGGGATGATCCCGTGGCAACGCTAGTGAAAGGAATCTGTTTCCCAGCAGTCAGCAGGAGTGCAAAGGGGCCTTTGGGAATCCTTCCGTACTTTTCAAAGGATTTGACATTTAGCTTTAGGAGTCCAGGAGAAACTGCAGTAGTCTTTAACAGATAGCATTTCAGCGATACAAGGGAGCAAATCAAAAAATGTCTTGAATCGGTCAGTAGCGAATGTCAAAGACCAGCCTCGGCACAGACAGACAGACAGACCCGGACTCCAAATGTACAAAACACGCAAAGCCAACCACACTGCCCAAAAACACCACACTATACTCGGTCCTTTTTCCTCTCTTCAGGCCACCTGCACTCTTTTCTCGCTAGCCCCGTCCTCTTCTACCCGAATGGAGTGAGGCGGCCCCTTTTCTCTCGCCCCAGATGTGCTCCAGGTGCTCTGTAATGGTCTTCTGGCAGCACTTCCTACTGTGGCAGAACTGCTGCCCTTGCACCCGGAAGCACTCCAGGCGTACATAGTTCCTGGTTTGGCAGCACTTCCTGGTGTGGCAGAAGTTCTGTCCTCCAGGGCTCCAGGACTGTCCAGGCGCCCCCTGGTGGTGGCCATGGATCCCCACAGGGTTGAGCTTCCCAACTCCATCTCCGTGGCCCTGATGGAATCCAGGGGGGCTGCCCTCTTACGCCCAGGGAAAGATAGTGCCCCTCTCCCGGTCAGTCCTCCTTCCAGGCATCCCGGTGAGGCAGGATCCCTGGTCGTCTGACACACAAAGTCGCAGGATTTAGAAATCAAGTCAGCCTTGTCACGCGCATGTGCGTCAGTGGGTCATCTTCTGAGGTCCACCTGAAGTCAGAAGATAACTCTGCTACAGGGAGATGTTGTGAGTTGCGTATCCACCAGGGAATAACGTAAGCTGGGGCGGTTGCCTTTAAATATTGTCGTTGTCATCATCGTCACGTCATACACACAACATTTGTGGTCATGTGATGCCTTGACATTGTGACATGGAATGTGAAGTCAAGCAAAATGACACTCGGGCCCATTCTTCAGGCCAGAAGTAACGAAATAAGATGATTACTTGGGGCCTGAGTTGTCTCGAAACCTTGCACATTGTAATCTTTTTAGTTATCCAGTAAAAGGGGTCATTTTGCTCGGCTTCTCACTACGTTCATAATGGCTAACGTGGTACAACACCCTGGTATGAGGTGACATGAAAAATAAACAAAATAAGACACGAGCCACAATAAACTTTTGTCAGTTTACATCAAAATGAAAACGGAATCCTTAGGGGGAAAAAATCCTAAAATACATAAAACTATTTGTATAACAACATGTTAATGTGGCAACCAAGCAGTAATAGACCCCCTAATTACCACGGGGTGTTTCACACTGGCGGCACGGTGGCACAGTGGGTAGCGCTGCTTCCTCGCAGTTAGGAGACCAGGGTTGAGTCTGGATGTTCTCCCCGTGTCTGCGTGGGTTTCCTCCCACAGTCCAAAGACATGCAGGTCAGGTGGATTGGCGATCCTAAATTGTCCCTGATGTGTGTGTGGGTGTCCTGTGGTGGGCTGGCGCCCTGCCCAGGGTTTATTTCCTGCCTTGCGCCCTGGGATTGGCTGCAGCAGACCCTCGTGACTCTGTAGTTAGGATATAGCAGGTTGGATAATGGATGGATGGATGTTTCACACTGTGACCACCAGGGGGCATAGCAGCTCCCCAAACCCCTCCAGACACAACTCTTATATTTAATACCTCCGCCCTTCTCCAAATTCTCTTCCACAGTAACAAATCCCTTTCCTCCCTCCCTGCACTCCTCCCGGCTCCAACGACTCTTGTACAAAACGTGGCTTCTTCTATGCCAGACCAGAGAGCACTTCCGGTTCCATTGCATTGCAGACATGAAGCACTTACCGGGTCAGGTGGAAGTCCTTTAAAGAGGTCAGAATGATGCCCTGCAGTGCCACTCAAGGACAGTGCTGTCCCGTGGGATTATAATTCCCATGGGTGTGGAATATAACTTTGGGTGACCGACACCCCCATCTCCTTTGATTGTGGCCTCCCTTTCTGGCTGGAAACCAACCTCCATCCCGGCCAGGATGCCCGTCTGTCCAACACGGCACTCACAACGCACTGTTTAGAATTCCATCATTTTAAGGTGTCTGAAGTGAGAAGTCAAGCAAAATGACGCCTTTTATTGGCTAACTAAAAAGACTACAATAGGCCAGCTTTCGAGACAACTCAGGGCCCCAAGAGGTCATACAGAAACTGGAGTTCCCTGTGTTTATATGGACACCAGGACAGAGACGGCATTGGAAAACCTTTAAGTGAGACGTCTTAAATGTAAAAATTTAATAGACCTCTGCAGACTAGGATTCGTTTAGCAAGAGAGGAGAACAACGTCTAGTCAAGGTCTTTGGAGAAGATAACTGTCCAACAAAGTCTTTTGAAGTTTCTGATGAGTTTTTCCATACAATGTGGGCCTGTAGACAGGTGGTCTGTCAGTCCGAGAGATGCAACCAATCCTCATACCTGGCCATACAACTCTTGTGATGTGTTAAATGTTAGCAGGAGTCTCACTTCCCATTCTTTTCTCTCTTGCTGTGTTCTGAAATTTCCCATACACCCTGTGACTTTGACGTCCCTCTCACAGTGTCCACGGCTGATGAAGTGGGCCGCTACAGGGACATCTCTGTTGCCGTGTTTAATGTGTAGTCTGTGTAAATTCATTCTCTGGTGGAGTGTTTGTCCAGTTTCTCCCAGAGAGAGACTGCAGTGTCAGGACATTTCAAACAGAGAATTAGGTGGACCACTTTAGATGATCTGCAGGAAATGATCCCTTTATGCGACGTTCTAGTCAGCAGTGTGGTATAACTACGCAATCGGTGTTATAAATGTGAGCACACGGTTTACATCTTTTCTGTGGGCAGGGAGATGTGCCAATTTGTGTTGGTTCAATTAGGGAGCTTCGGACGATTAGTTGCTGCAGGTTTGGCGGTGGCCTGTATGCCAGGAGGAGACGTTCTGGGAATCCATCTCTGAGCGTTTCATCATTGTGTATCATTGGCTGAAGTTCTTTTATAATTTTTTGAAGTGCTTCAAGATGTGGGTTGTAGGTGACAACAAGGGGGATGTGGTTCTTATTGTCTTTCTTTTTCTATTCCAGAAGGTGGTCTCTGGGCATGGCAGTAGCTCTTCTTATTTGAGTGTCTGTTGTTTTGGGGGTATAACCTTGTCTGATGAGGTCTTGTCTAAGCTCCTGCAGTTGTTTATCCTGGTGTCGCCACCCTGGTGCCCCATGGGACTACAATTCCCAGCCTGCCCTGCAGATATTCCTATGATTGTTCCACCTTGTGGAATATAACTTTGGGTGACAGACACCCCACCCCGTCCTTCAATTGTGGCCTCCATTTCTGACTGGAAACCAACCTCCATCCCGGCCAGGATGCCCGTCTGTCCAACACAGCACTCACAACGCACTGTTTAGAATTCCATCATTTTAAAGTGTCTGAAGTGAGAAGTCAAGTAAAATGACGCCTTTTATTGGCTAACTCAAAAGACTACAATAGGCCAGCTTTCGAGACAACTCAGGGCCCCAAGATGTCATACAGAAACTGGGGTTCCCTGTGTTTATATGGACACCAGGACAGAGACGGCATTGGAAAACTTTTAAGTGAGACGTCTTAAATGTAAAAAATTAATAGACCTCTGCAGACTAGGATTCAAGCTTTGGGCGACAGACACCCCACCCCGTCCTTCGATTGTGGCTGGAAACCAACCTCCATCCCGGCCAGGATGTCCCCTCTGTCCAACACGGCACTCACAACACACATCAGTTTACATCGCACAAAGAGATCATTTCCTGCAGATCATCTAGTGTGGTCTACCTAAGTCTCTGTATGAAGTGTCCTGACACTGCAGTCTCTCTGTGGGAGAAACTGGACAAACACTCCAGCAGAGAATGAACTTCCACAGGTTACACATTAAACACGGCAACAGAGATGTCCCACGTCAACGGCCATGGACACCGTGAGGGGGACTTTAAAGTCACAGAGCGTATGGGCAACTTCAGAACACAGCAAGAGAGAAAAGAATGGGAAGTCAAACCCAAGCTAACATTTAACACATCACAAGAGTTTTATGGCCAGATGTGAGGATTGTTTCGCATCTCTCAGACTGACAGACTGTTGGACAGTTATCTTATCGAAAGATCTTGACTAGACATTGTTCTCCTCTCTTGCTAAATGAATCTTAGCCTGAAGACATCCAAGATGTCTCACTGAAAGGTTTTCCAATGCCGTCTCTGTCCTGGTGTCCATATAAACACAGGGAACTCCAGTCTCTGTATGACATCTCGCCTGAAGAAGGGGCCCTGAGTTGCCTTGAAAGCCTCCATATTGTGATCTTTTTAGTTATCCAATAAAAGGTTTCATTTCGCTTGACTTCTCACCACATTCATAATGGCTAACACGGTACAACACCCTAGAACTACAGGTATCTGAAAGTAAATTATCAGCTACACTTTGTGCTCCCGTAATGGATGACTGACCACAGCACGTCATGGGAAAACCACGTCAATCCACAGAGGGTCCCCATTGGCTGCTGTAAGCGAATGTGCCCTGTGGTGATTGGTTGTCCCGTGCCTGGCTGGCATACCTCAGTGCTGCTCTGAGCAAACACCCCATGACAGAATAAACTGGTAAACGAATGAATCAACATTTATAAAGCAAAAACTTCACAATGTAACCCCCATTCCCCATTTTTCTGATGTAACCTGCTGTTATTTTCAAGGAGGTTAAAAAAAACAAGAAGGCCCCAATGAAGTCACCCGCTCAAGAAGTCCTCTGGGTGACATCATGCACCAAGGGAGTTATAAAAAGAAAGGCACGAGTGTTTCCCACAGCAGGACAAAAATGGTCTTCATGGCCCCATGCCAGGGCACACACCTGCTCCGTGACTCTTAATAGCGT
Organism: Polypterus senegalus; assembly: GCF_016835505.1. NCBI lineage: Eukaryota > Metazoa > Chordata > Cladistia > Polypteriformes > Polypteridae > Polypterus > Polypterus senegalus. Next base: position 15,923,277 of record NC_053154.1, on the reverse strand, counting down.
AAAAAACCCGAGCATCATGCGCTGTCACATGAGCCGGGAGTACGTGGTGGGTTTCCCGAAGACAGAGCAGAGTTTAATTTAGGATCTCAAGTTCATCTTCTGAAACGTCTGCTTGGGCTACTGAGCTAAGAGTGCAATAACTCGGCTGGGCTTCTTCTCTTAATAAACCAAATGTAGAACAAAAAAAACTCGGAGCCTTCTTCTGTATCGCCGTATTTAGCATGCATGTCATTTAATCGTGAGTGTGTGTGTGAGTGTTCAATGCCCGTCACCATGGAAACTATCATTAAAATGCGGACCATGCCAGCTGGTAAGGATCTGTTCATCCGTCCGTTATCTGTAGCTTATTCTGCAACGTTGTGGTTGGGGTGATTTGGGGGCATCAGGTGTAAGGCAGGAACTAACACTGGATGGATGCCAGTCCATCACAGGTGTCACATCTCAACTCCCTTGGCTGGGCTTCAAATTCATGCTCTGTGTCAGTTTTTGATTCTCTTGTTTATGTCGGTGACCCGGCAGATCCAAGCAGCTGTAGGCCAGTAAGCTTAACGTGCATCACGGGAAAATTAATGGAAGGAATTATTAAGGATAAGATTGAGCAACACATGGCAAGGACAGGAGTTTAACTGAACAGTCAGCATGGGGTCAGAAGAGGGAGGCCGTGTTTTACTAACATGTTGGAATTCTATGAGGAGGCAACAAAAGGATACGATCAAAGTGGAGCAGATGATGTTATTTATCTGGACTTTTAGAAAGCATTTGATAAGGTGCCACATGAGAGGGTGGGCATCAAACTACAAGAAGTGGGAGTTCAGGGTGATGTTTTTAGATGGGTGCAGAATTGGCGCAGATACAGGAAGCAGAGGGTGATGGTGTGAGGAACCTCATCAGAACTGGCCGATATTAAGAGTGGTGACCACCAGGGGTCAGTGCTAGGGCCGTTGCTATTTTTAATAGATATAAATGATTTAGATAGGAATATAAGTAACAAGCTGGTTAAGTTTGCAGATGATACCAAGATAGGTGGATTAGCAGATAATTTGGAATCCACTAAATCATCACAGAAGGACTTGGAGAGCAGACAGTCTTGGGCTGATTTGTGGCAGATGAAATTTAATGTCAGTAAATGTAAAGAATTACACATAGGAAGTAAAAATGTGAGGTCTGAATACACAATGGACGGTCGGAAAATCGAGAGTCCACCTTATGAGAAGGATTTAGGAATCATAGTGGACTCTAAGCTGTCGACTTCCAGACAGTGTTCAGAGGCCATTAAGAAGGCTAGCAGAATGTCAGGTTATATAGCGCCTTGATGTGTGGAGTACAAGTCACAGGAGGTTCTGCTCAAGCTTCATAACACACTGGTGAGGCCTCATCTGGAGTCCTGTGTGCAGTTTTGGTCTCCAGGCTACAAAAAAGACATAACAGCACAAGAAAAGGTCCAGAGAAGAGCGACGAGGCTGATTTCAGGGCTACAGGGGATGAGTTATGAGGAAAGATTAAAAGAGCTGAGCCTTTACAGTTTAAACAAAAGAAGATTAAGATGACTGAACTGTTTAAAATTATGAAGGGAGCAGCTGAGAGAAGAAAATCCTTCATCACATCATTATGTTATCATTATTGTTACACTGAGAATGGTGTTTGGTTGGGGTCACCCAGAGTGGACTTGCTTATAGGCCACACAAGCTGTTATGGAATCTCAATAAGTTCTTGTCCTTGAAACTACCAACAAGTCATGCTGTAGTTACTATGAAGCCTCATGGAGTTCTGGTCCTCAGTCACTACCTGTAAGCTACTCTGTAGACGCAAAGAGGCCCCTGGGAATTCTGGCCTGCAGTCACTAGCAGTATGCCATGAGGTACTTGTTATGAGGCTCCCTTTGGGAGTCTGGTCCTTGAGTCCCACTACTAGACCATTCTGCACTTGTTATGAGGTCCCGATCACCATTAGCAGGCGGTGCTGTATTTCTTATGAGGCCTCATAAAGTTCTTCCTCAGTCACCACCAACTGACCACACTTTTACATTTGCTCTCTCTTTCTCTCGCTCTCTCTCAGTCGCCTGAAGTTCTTCCTCTGTCCCCACTGGATGATACTGTAAGTAAATGATGAGTAGGAAACAGAAAATGGTGTATTATTAGGGCCATCTAGAATGGACTTGCCTGTAGGCTACCCAACTTGTTATGAGACCTCAACCAATTCTTCTCCTTGATCACTACCAGTAGGCCATGTTGTAGTTATTATGAGTCTTTATGGAGTTCTGGCCATTATTGACTACTGGTTGGTGGTCTGTATTAGTTATAAGGACTTATGAAGTTCTTCCTCAGTCACCACTAACTGACCACACTGTTACGTTTGCTCTCTCTCTCTCTCTCTCAGTCACCTGGCTCCTTTGATGGAGAAATGATAAGTGTGACACAGGTGACCTAGAGAATGGTGTATTATTAGGGTTATCCAGAGCAGACTTGCACTATAGACCACACAACGTGTTATGAGACCTTAACAAATTCTTTTACTTGATCACTCCTAGTAGGCCATGCTGTAGTTATTATGAGTCTTAATGGATCTCTTACCATTAGTGACTACTGGTTGGTGGTGCTGTATTAGTTATGAGGCCTCATGAAGTTCTTCCTCAGTCACTACCAGATGATAAGTAAATGATGAGTAGGAAACAGAAAATGGTGTATTATTAGGGTCATTCAGAGCGGACCCACCTGTAGGCCACACAGCTTGTTATGAGACCTCAACAAATTCTTCTCCTTGATCACTACCATTAGTCTATGCAGTAGTTACTATGAGTCTTCATGGAGTTCTGGCCATTAGTGACTACCAGTTGGTGGTGCTGTATTAGTTATGAGGCCTCATGAAGTTCTTCCTCAGTCACTACCAGATGATAAGTAAATGATGAGTAGGAAACAGAAAATGGTGTATTATTAGGGTCATCCAGAGCGGACCCACCTGTAGGCCACACAGCTTGTTATGAGACCTCAACAAATTCTTCTCCTTGATCACTACCATTAGTCTATGCAGTAGTTACTATGAGTCTTCATGGAGTTCTGGCCATTAGTGACTACCAGTTGGTGGTGCTGTATTAGTTATGAGGCCTCATGAAGTTCTTCCTCAGTCACTACCAGATGATAAGTAAATGATGAGTAGGAAACAGAAAATGGTGTATTATTAGGGTCATCCAGAGCGGACCCACCTGTAGGCCACACAGCTTGTTATGAGACCTCAACAAATTCTTCTCCTTGATCACTACCATTAGTCTATGCTGTAGTTATTATAAGTCTTCACGGAGTTCTGGCCATTAGTGACTACCGGTTGGTGGTGCTGTATTAGTTATGAGGCCTCATGAAGACCAGATGATAAGTAAATGATAAGTAGGATTGGCGATTCTGAATTGGCCCTAGTGTGTGATTGGTGTGTGGGTGTGTTTGTGTGTGTCCTGCGGTGGGTTGGCACCCTGCCCAGGATTGGTTCCTGCCTTGTGCCCTGTGTTGGCTGGGATTGGCTCCGGCAGACCCCCGTGACCCTATTCGGATTCAGCGGGTTAGAAAATGGATGGATGGATGGAAGTAGGACATAGACAGTAGTGTATTATTAGGGTCGCCTGTAGGCCACACAACTTGGTATCTGTACTACAAGCCATACTATAGTTATTATGAAGACTCATGGAATTCCAGTCCTGAATCACAACCAGTAGGTGTCGCTGTAGTTGTAACGAGGCACCAGGAGTCATGCTCCTTAGTCGCTAGCCTTCTACCCTGTATTGTTATAGAGCCTCATGAAGTTCTGGTCCTCGATTCTCAGCAGCCGACCCCTCTGTTCTGCCCACCTGGCTTTTTTTTGTGGAATCTTTGCTCAGACTAGCCGTGCTGACATAAAAGCGAGACCCACTACTACACCACTTGGCCATTCTGCTTCATCCCCAATTGCCAGCCTTAGCAGCCCACCCTGCTCTTATCGCTGCAACAATTTGCATTCATTTTCTAGACTTTTCCACGGTGAGCCGGTCTGCTTTGCAGGAAGTGCCAATCACTGCTGCTAAGAGCCGCTCACCCACACAACAATCCCTGCTGCGATGCTCTCTGCAAATCCGCACATGCGTGTGCAAGTGACAAAGGAGGGGGGAGCGAGCCTGGGAGTCCCTGCAGTAACAGCCGCCCTGGCAGCCACAGCCTCACCGGTGACTCCTTCTCACAAGCTTCCCACTCGCATCATCAGACGGCTATTTCAGGGGTTGATTCCGGCAGATCAGTATGGAAGCCGGAAGTGTGCTGGGGGTGGGGTGTAGGGAGGGGGGAGTGGCCATGAGGCAGCTTCTGAGTGGGCTGGAAGGGGCTATATAAAGCCAGGGCTGCCTGCTTTGGATCAGTGAGACAGCGAGAGAAGCAAGCTGAGCAAGCAGCCTTTTCCAGCTGGAGAGACATTTGCTGCCGTAAAGCCAACCGCTAGCTGCTGTTGTGAAGGATTTTTAAAGGATCTGCCGGAGAAAAAATCCCAGCCCAGGAAATTAAAGGCTGAGCAACTGAAGCCCCTTGTACATCTACCGGGCTAAAAATAAAGAAAGTGCTCCGAAGTTCAGGAAGCACGCAGGAGCGGCAGACATCTCTTCACAGATCCTCAGTGGAAAGGTCCATCTTCTGTGGTGTCGACGAGCCGAGAGCACCCAAGAGCCGAGGATGATGGCTGCAAGGCACGTCGAGCTCACCGGGTACCACGCAGCAGTGCCTGCTCACTTTCTGGCTATGGAGGAGTTCCCCCAGCCACTGCCCGTCCCTAAAGCCACCGCTCGGGGCAAAGCACGCCAGAGGAGGCCCCGGCAGTCCCGCTTCAAGACCCAACCTGTGACATTCGCCGAAATCGTCGAGGTAGAGGAGGAAGGGGCTTCTCCCATGGAAGAAGAGAGGGCGAGGAAGTCTTTCCTGCAGTCACTGGAGAGCCTGAGGCGAAGCACACAGAACCTCCACAGCGGCGGGTCACGGGGCTGGGCGACGTCCTCGTCCCTCCAGGGCAGCGTGGACTCCAGCGACTCGGATTCCGCCCAGTAACATGGACTACTTGGACTACCGGGACGCTCAGGTGCTTCATAATGAAGTCTCTGACTGTTTTTTTTTAATGTACTTTTATTTTTATTTTATTTTTTTTTTTCTGGCCAAATATTTTAAGCAAACAGCTGAACTGATGAGGGACGTGTGGAGTGGGATGCAGGAGCAGCACAAGTCGATGGCAAGGGGCGCTGAAGCAGGGGTAGGAGTTGGAGTGATGTCACGTTACGAGTGTGCAGTCCGTGTGCGGGCACATGTGTGTACATCAGGCTGCACACGCCAACCCGAAAGAGGCGCTTTACATGGCTTGTTTGCCCAATGTTAATATATACAGATGTATATTTTGAAATATGAATAATGATGGCTAAAGGCTAAAAGTGTTATTTTCATTATACTCAAATATATTTTATGGAAATGTATGGAATATATTCATATAGCATATCTTAATGCACTGTCGTGTTATTTTCAATCACAATATGCTTGAATCAGTTCAGAGCCTGGACAGCATGGTTGTCTTTTAGAACTGAATATTAAGAGATGGGTCTGCGGTGGGGGGGCATTTGAAACTCGGGACTGCATGGAGCTTCAGTTGGACAGCAAAGATCGGGACTTGCTGGGGACCGGGATGGGAGTGGGAAGAACTGGGGGGAGTGCAGCCATGTTATTCATTACTTTACAACTTTTGATAATGGCAGTGAGACTTTCTGTTTTTATATCATTGTGTTAAGGAACTTTATATTGCAATTTTACACAAATGTTATATTATAATACAAAATGATTTTCAAATTTGTAAAACTGGCACTTTCTTACAAATATAATAAAGGATCTAAAATATCTTTGGTGAGATTGTCTTTTCTGTTGATGCTGAGTAGGGACCACCTCAGTGATCTGTGTAGGTATCAATTATATAGTGCCTTTCACATCCATCCATCTATCTGCATAGTGCTTTACATATCTAAGTAGTGTACTGTACATGACTTCTTTATAGCTTTTATCATAGTCTCTTCCATATGTATCTATTAAATACTGCCTTACAAATCTGTCTGTCTAAAATATAGTACATTAGATAGATAGATAGATAGATAGATAGATAGATAGATAGATAGATAGATAGATAGATAGATAGATAGATGCTTTATTAATCCCAAGGGGAAATTCACATTATATATGTATTTCTGAATATAGTGCCTTACATATTTATCTAACTACCAATTATATAACACCTGAAATATCTATTACATAGCACCTTACGTATCTAATTATTATTGTATATGGCCCTACATATCCATCTATGAATTATATAGAACATTACATTTCTATCTATCTATTGTATAGTGCCTTTCACTTCTATCTATCTATCTATCTATCTATCTATCTATCTATCTATCTATCTATCTATCTATCTATCTATCTATCATATAGTGCCTGACATACAGTATCTATCTATTGATTTTATTGCTCCCTATATATCTGTCTACTTAACATACAGTAACTTTCTATTATATGCTGTCTAACATATCTAGCTATTATACAGCATATTATTTATCTAGTTATCTTTGTATAAGGCCCTACATACTGTATCTATCATCGGTTATACAGAACTATACATTTCTATCTTCATTATATAGTGTCAGACATATCTATCTATCATATAGTGTCTTTCACATATCTATCTATCTATCTATCTATCTATCTATCTATCTATCTATCTATCTATCTATCTATCTATCTATCTATAATATAGTGCCTTTCACATTTCTATCTATCTATCTATCTATCTATCTATCTATCTATCTATCTATCTATCTATCTATCTATCAATTATATAGCTCCCTATATATGTATCTACTTAACATTACTTTCTATTATATACTGTCTTACATATCTAGCTATCTATTATATAGCGCCTTACATTTCTATCAATTATATAACATCTTACAGATCTATCTATTATATAGCATATTATTTATCTAGCTCTATTATATGTCATCGTACATAACTGCCTTTTTATTATATAGTGTCTTACCTTCTTTCTATCTATCATTATGTAGTGACTTACATATCTATTTATCTGTTTATTATATAGCATGTCACATATCCATCTCTTTCTATCTATTATATAATGTCTTACATACAGTATTAATCTCTCTATCATTTAGTGCATCTGTCCATCCATCCATCCATCCATCCATTTTCTAACCCGCTGAATCCAAATACAGGGTCACGGGGGTCTGCTGGAGCCAATCCTAGCCAAAACAGGGTGCAAGGCAGAAACCAATCCCGGGCAAGGCGCCAGCCCACCGCAGTCATTTAGTGCATTTCATATTTATATCTTCTATAAAATGCCTTACATATTTGCCTATCTTTTTCATTACGTAGTGCCTTACATATGTATCTATTTTATAGCATATATAGCACATAACTCATCTGCCTGTTATATGGCACCTTACAAACCTGACTCACTATTACATAGTGTCTCATTTCTAGTTATCTATTATATAATGCCTTACAGTTCTATCTATCAGTCTATTTATTATATAGTGCCTTACAAATCTGTCTTTTTATTATAAAATACTTTAAACATGTTTCTTATATAGTGCCTCTCACATCCATCTATCTATCATACAATGCCTTAGTATCTGTCTGTCTACCTGTCCACTCTCGGTGGTCTAGCCTCTTAAGTGGGATCTGGCCCTTTGTGTTAGTTGTGGTGGGATCAGATTTTGGATCACAGTGTCTGAAACTAAAATGGAAGGTGACAGGGATGACCACAGCTTAGTGCTGCTGCCTGCCAGGTCCTGTGGACCGAGTCTGGTTTGTGATCCACTGCCTTGTCGATGTAGAGTTTACATGTTCTCCTCATGTTTGTGTGAGTTCTCTTTAAGTTACGTCAGTTTTCTCCCACATGTAGGATGGGTTACCTGGTGTGAGGGTACATATTGCCCTGTGCTGGACTGGTGCATCCTCATGCACTTTAGAGTGGCCATACATACTTATATATATATATAGTGAGTGCCATGGAGGACAGATGGGCATGACAACTTGCCAAGATGGAAACTGAAAGCCAGGAATTGTTCCAACCCCCATATGTTAGGTGGGGTCCCAACTTCGACACCTGCAGGGGTTCATGGGAAGTGGAGTCTGGAAGTGCAGCCCTGTTGAGGTCTCTGGGTACCACAAGGGGGGAATTGTCATAGGAGTTCTCAAACAACTCGGAAGTGCTCCCCACAAATCATGCCGGGCAACTGGGAGGCTTTCCAGGTCCAGCATAAAAGGATCCTCGGGGAGTCAGAGATGGGAAGCAGTGGGTGACACTCAACTGGAGGCGGAAGGCGAAGTAGGAGTTTCATTGTTTTGTGTGATTACATTTTATAACATTAAAAATCCATTATTTGAACCTGTGACTGACCTGGGGTTTGGGGCTTGGTGGTACTCACTACTATATATATATATATATATATATATATATATATATATATATATATATATATATATATATATATATATATATTGTAAAAGATTCAACAACAACAGACATAAAGGTTTGGGGTTTTCCGGCCCCGTATATTGTAGACGCTCCACAATAAAGCAAAAAGATCAGGTCAATGGTTACAAACTAAACAGTTCATAAGCGCGACGCCATACTAGGCGCCGGCGGCCATTTTTATAAGGGAGGAGCCGGAAGTGGAGGAATGCTGGGAAGGAATCGTGAGGGATGATGGGACTGCTGATGTCATGGAAGATGGCGGAGGAAGGGCGGAAGTAAACGTACTGCGGGCAAGAGTCATGGCGGAGCGTTTCTGGAAAACAAAGAAGAAAGGTTAGTACCCGCCACTCCCCACTGGCGAACGTCCTTCGATGTGATTTAAGATCCTTCCGCGGCCTCCTAGTCGCGCATGCGTGATGATATATATATATATATATATAGATAGATAGATACATACATATATATATAATATACAGTACATACATATATATAACTATAACTATATATATGGAATAGTACATATACAGAATAGTATATATATATATATAGAGAGAGAGAGAGATACTGTATATACAATATATATATATACTGTATATATATATATATATACAGTATATATATATATTGTATATACAGTATCTCTCTCTCTCTCTCTCTCTCTCTATATATATATATATATATATATATATATAAATACTATTCTGTATATATTGTGAACGCTGGCCCGGACGCAGACAGGCAGACACGTTTAATTCACCCCACACACGTTTATTCTCCATATTTATTGTGCTCACACAAACCCCAAAAGCCCCCAAAGTCCTGGCCACACAGTCCAATGCCTTTCTCTCTTCAGGCTCCTCCTTGCCTCGTCCAGAGACCTTGTCCTCTTCCACCCAACTCTAGCCATTGTACGAAGGGAGGCGGACCCTTTTATAATCCCCCGGATGTGCTCTATTTGTGTCCCGGCAATCTTCCACCGACACGCCCCAGTGTAGCGGAAGTGCCGGCTGCATCCCCGGAAGCACTCCCGGTGTCCCCGCTCCTCTTCCCCCCAGCACTTCCGGGTGTGGCAGAAGTGCTGAGGTCCAGGGCTCCAAAAGCATAGGGGTGCCCCCTGGCGGTAACCACAGGCCCCTACAGGGTTGAGCTTCAAAGCTCTGTACCCGTGGTCCCCAAAGGTACCAGGGTGGTTGCCCCCACATGGTCTGAGGACGGTGTAAGCCCTATTCTCTATATATACTGTATAGTAAGCCCTCAAACCTCAGACACAGCAACACAGTCAACAGTCCCAGGTTTCTCCAACAATATAAATGCAGTCACAGTGGCAACTCTTCATCCCTTTTCTCCTCCTCCTCATCTATTTCTTTCTCTGACTTGTCTTTTCCGTAAAGGGTGGTGCGGTCCTTTACAACTTGAGCATGAGTGTACTTCTTAAGCAACAGGAGTACCAGCAGGAAGCACTTCTGGGTCAGGCAGAACCTCTCTATCTTACCATCAGTAACAGTAGACCCCAACAGGGCTGCCTAACAAAACTATAATTCCCTAAAGCCCTTCAGGTGTCTGAACAGGAACCATGCTGGAGAGATTCTGCCACCCAGCATACTGAAGGGACACAAGGCATCCTAGCTGGGAATGGCACCACAAAGCAAACTGGTCAGGATGCCTGTCCTTCCGCATCCCAGCTGGGTAAGTACTTGTCCATCTCAGCTGGCATGTATTCTGCGACAGAGTACATATGCATCATTGGGTGCCCTATAGAATATGCCAGCCCACCACAGTGCCAACACTCACTCTCACCTAAGATGCCCGTCTTTGGGGTGACAGACAGGGACTGGCTGTGGAATTTGAACCCAAAATGCTGGAGGCCTGATTCAACAACACTAACCAGTGTGCTGCTCCAGAGCAGAAAGCAAAATATGTCATGCAGCATTCATATAGTTTTAGATAAAGAAAATCAAATTATAACACATAATTATAGAGAATGAGATGATATTCCCAAAAAGCAGGCAAGACAGACAGTACAGCGCCTGGTTTTATTTCATACATCACCATTACCCTGTACTTTTAATTCATTATTATGCTGCAACTAGATGTGCGAGGTGTGATCAAAAAATACGGTGAATGCTTTAAAAAAGAAGCGTTTATTACAGTTGTCACACACGTGCGCTTAGGAGACAGTCGGTAAGCTCCAAGGTGAGTGAAACGTCACGAGATGAAGGGTTGATACGCGGTAACGATGCCTCTCTCTCTTTCTTCCCGTCAGAATAAAAGAAGAGAAATAAACATGCATGGATGGACTCTAAAGATGGCCACTGAAAACGTCACCTCCGTCCCACCCAGATGACATATCTTCTGGCCCCTTCACATGACTTCAATTCCAGCTCCTCCTGGTGACATCGCTCACCATGCCACATCACTTCTGGTCCATCCTTGATGACGTCGCTTCGGTCCCACAGCTTCGACGTCATCTCCTGCCAACTCGCTTCCCGTTTCCATTTTGTGTTTCACTGTATAAAAAACGCCATTTTGTTGTCAGATACTTACTGTTTTTGATCCACTACAAAGTGTTTTGTCTTTTCTTTGTCCTTTGGACAATATCTGGGGACAGTCCCCAAACCTTTATGTTTTGTGAGAGACTCTTATGTGAAGAAACTTATCACACAGTAAAAGATCTCCAACTACGAGTCCTCCTCCACTTGGAATGCACTTTTCCCAACGCTCCTGCCACTTTGCGAAGCAGTTCTCGGAGTTTTCTTTTAAGAGCGTCTTTAGTTGGGCTGTCGTGGCTGCCTGGATGTCCTCAATGGATTGAAATTGTTTGCCTTTCGTGGACATTTTTCAATTTACAGTGGAAACTCGGGTCGAGACCGTAATTCGTTCCAAAACTCTGGTTGAAAGGTCGTGACCCGAAGTAATTTCCCCCATAGGACTGTATGTAAATATAATTAACCCATTCCAGACCGTACAAACTGTATGCATATATACAGTGGGATGCAAAAGTTTGGGCAACCTTGTTAATAGTCATTATTTTCCTGTATAAATCGTTGGTTGTTACGCTAAAAAATGTCAGTTAAATATATCATATAGGAGACACACACAGTGATATTTGAGGAGTGAAATGAAGTTTATTGGATTTGAAGAAAGTGTGCAATAATTGTTCAAACAAAATCAGGCAGGTGCATACATTTGGGCACCGTTGTCATTTTATTGATTCCCAAACTTTTAGAACTAATTATTGGAACTCCAATTGGCTTGGTAAGCTCAGTGACCCCTGACCCACAGACACAGGTGAATCCGAGTATTTAAGGGGGTCCATTGTAAGTTTCCCTCCTCCTTTAATTTTCTCTGAAGAGTAGCAACATGGGGGTCACAAAACAACTCTCAAATGACCTGAAGACAAAGACTGTTCACCATCATGGTTTAGGGGAAGGATACAGAAAGCTGTCCCAGAGATTGAAGCTGTCTGTTTCCACAGTTAGGAACATATTGAGGAAATGGAAGACCACAGGCTCAGTTCAAGTGAAGGCTCGAAGTGGCAGACCAAGAAAGATTTCGGATAGACAGAAGCGACGAATGGTGAGAACAGTCAGAGTCAACCCACAGACCAGCACCAAAGACCTACAACATCATCTTGCAGCAGATGGAGTCACTGGGCATCGTTCAACCATTCGGCGCACTTTACACAAGGAGATGCTGTATGCGAGAGTGATGAAGAGGAAGCACAAACAGAGCCGCTTGAGGTCTGCTCAAGCACATTTGGACAAGCCAGCTTCATTTTGGAATAAGGTGCTGTGGACTGATGAAACTAAAATGGAGTTATTTGGGCATAACAAGGGGCGTTATGCATGGAGGAAAAAGAACACAGCATTCCAAGAAAAACACCTGCTACCTACAGTCAAATATGGTGGTGGTTCCATCATGCTGTGGGGCTGTGTGGCCAGTGCAGGGACTGGGAATCTTGTCAAAGTTGTTGTCACATCCCAATTTTGCCTATTGTGTGTCTTCAAGCCCCATAATCATCAACGAAAAGAAGCTGTTCGTATCATCTCATTTCACTTGTTGCAGATCATCTGATCCTCTCTGGAGAATCACCGTAGATCGCCATCTGTGGAGGGAAGTTACTTCTTGGAAAAACTCCACCCATCGTTGTTCATGGAGGGATGGTCCCCTTTGAGAATATCCTCTGACTGTCATCCATGGAAGGAAATTCCCCTTTGAGAATCTCTACCAATCGTCACAAGTGGCGGGAAGTTCCCCCTTGGAGAACCGCTGCTTATCGTTCTGCATGGGGGAAATTTCCTCCTTGGAAAATCTCCACCAATTGTCATCCGTGAAAGGAATATTTGCCGATCATCGTCCATGGAGCGAAGTTCCACCTTGGAGAATCACCACTGATCATCATCCATAGAAGAAATTTCCTCCTTGAAAAATCTCCATCAATTGTCATCCATGGAAGTAAGTTCCCCTTTGAGAATCTCTGCCAATCATCACCCGTGGAGGAAGTTCTCACTTGGTGAATCACCGCCGATTGTTGTCTGTGTGGTGACTTTTGACTTTGGAGAATCATCGCCGATCTTTGTCTGTGGAAGGGAAGTTCCCCCTTGGAAAAGCACCACTGATCATCCTCCGTGGAGGAAAGTTCCTCCTTGGAAAATCTCCACCAATTATGATCTGTGGAAGGAATTTCCCCTTTGAGAATATCTGCCCATCGTCATCCATGGAGCGAAGTTCCCCCTTGGAGAATCTCCGCTGATCATCAGTGGAGTGAAGTTCCCCTTTGAGAATCTTTGCCGATCGTCGTCTGTGGATGGATGTTCCCCCGTGGAGCATTTGCCGTTAAGTCATCGTCTGGCTGTGTTGTTTGTTTTCCACTTGCAAGTAGTGGCCCATCGCAAGATTTTCCGTGAGCTGTTCACGGCCCTTTCTCATTCAGTAGTACGACTGTAATTCACAATTCAGCGGGACCCAATTTCTGATATCATGCAACCCATTAGGTGAATAGATGACGATGCAAATAAAGGTACACTGAAGGACTGAAGCCGGGCCTTCGTGACATTCAGGGTACACGGTCACCGGGCGCCTTGCCGCTCCAGTATTATTTTTTCTGCTTGATTGTAACGTATGGAAGATAATTTGTGCCAAAATGAAATGCAATCCAACGTGTTAACTACATTGAAATGCGATGCACATGCAAATGAGTCGATTAATGTTAGCACAGTTTTATTAAAAATCCTTATCAACCAAACAATTGATTCCAGTACACATTTTTTTTTGTTCTTCATTTCACCTTATACAATTTCTCGTATTAGGAATTTATTAGTTTTCACATTCCCCTTGGGGTAGCGCCTCTGGAGCAGTTGAAGGTTAAGGGTCTTGCTCAAGGGCCCAGCAGAGTAGGATCTCTTTTGGCAGTGACGGGGATTTGAACCGGCAACCTTCGGGATACCAGTGCAGATCCTTAGCCTCAGAGCCACTACTCATTGCCTAAAACACAAAAAAGCCTGAAAAGGCAAAGCAACACAAGGGAGAGGAGAAACACCGCACCCCTGAGCTCAATTAAACAAATCTGACATATTTTATTTATTTTTTTTTAATTAAAAAAATTGACAAAACTCCCAAAAATTCAAAATTCTAAAGAAGGTGAGAAAAATCCCAAAAAGATTAGATTTCAAATAACAAAGTAAAACATTCCAACAAAATTTTAAAAATCTAATCTCATTATCTGAAAGAGCTTTTAATGGTGAAGGTCACAGTGGCAACAGGCCTTGGCGATCGAGTGGGCTATTAACCCACTGAGGTGCCACTTTCTGGGACGTCAGCTCACTCTTGACACCTACCAGGCAGCACTCCAGTGGATGGCACTGCCCAAAGAGTTGAACCCCCATGTCACTAGATGGTCCCTGGACCTCCCGCCTTATAGATATGAAGTCAGGGTATACCCTTCATACCAATGGCGACCCTCTTTCTTGTGTTTATGACCTCTCAGTTTGGACCACCTGACCCAGCGGGTCTGGACTATGATGAACTGGTGTCACACGTGGGCACTTGGAGGGCAGCTTAAGGGCTCTGGTGATGGTAGTTACCCCGTTGACCCCGTTTCAGAAATGGTGATGTTATATTGTGGGGCACAGCCCATTGGCACTGTCTGCTCATTTCAGCTTCTCTTTTCCAGATGTTGGCACTTTATCCAGTAGATCTTTTCAGTTATTTTTTTTCTGGGTCTTTCGTAAATTGCCTGCTTTTGGGGGTCTGCGGGCACATAAAACTTTACTAAGAGATTCCGACATCTGCCACTGACAACAAGCTGCCAACAGACACAGGCTCTCCTACAGCCATTATAACTCAGAGTTCCCTGCAGAATGTTGCCCACTGCCAGCCTTAAAATGGAGCTGAGAACAAGACAGAAAAAAGTGCCATTCAGAGTCTCCAAGTGACACACTGTACTCAAAATAAATGTCACAAGCCATCCAAAGGGAACAGTCAGCCAGAATTAGAGCCTTCAGTGCCATTTCGGTCATCAGGAGATCAGGTTACCAAGGCAACCCAAATGGCACATCAATTACCAGCACAGGATGAAACACAGAGAGGTGCCAGGCTGAAAGACAGAGAAGTGCCAGGCAAGTCAAGCAAAACAAACAAAAAAAAAATGTCCAGGGCTCTTATTTTTAGAAATGTCAGGTCACAAACTTTTCCAGATGGTGTACTAAGGAAAAAAAAGATTACAAAATAAGTCCAAGGGGTGGTCTTGGCTTTTTCTTTTTTTTATTGATTTTTCTATCCATCCATCTTTTAAGCTGCTTTGTTCAGGCCAGTGTCACAGTGAGCCAGAGGGCACATGACAGTCCATGAGCGGGCACAGTCACCCAGTCTGGAGTCACACTACGTACTTTGTAATTAAATAGCTAGAGCAAGTTTATTTTCACTTTTTTAAAACAACCGGATTAGGGTCACACTCTGAGTGAAAGGCAGGGTTTAAACATACATCCTTTGTTTTATATAGCGCCTTTATGTATAGTACATTTGTTTCCATGCTCCTACAATTAAAGATTAAAGGGATTACTCAGGGTCTTACACTGCATCAATGGCAAGAATTAAGCACATTATATAGCGCCTTTCTATAGAAAGTCCTGTCTCTAGGCACTTCACAATTAACAAGAGACTGCACGTTCATTTTTCTACAGATGGAGTATGGGTGACTTTCTTAAGGTCAAAGGCAGAGACTGAATCAGTGTCCTTTATTTTGATATAGTGCCCTCATGTGGTGGACCCCAGTCTACAGCAGTTTATATGCCTAACACATTTGTTTCCACAACTGGATGTAAAGGAGGTCTTTTGGGGGTCACACAGTGAGTGCCCTTATTCAAAATAAATACTTATTTCTTTAAAATTCAAAATAGGGAGGTTAAGCGACTTACTGAGTGTCAAACACTCAGAAAAAAAACAGTGAAGTTGTGTCCTTCGTTTTATATAGCGCCTTACTGTAGTAAGTCCCATCTCAGGGCACTTTACAGTTACCAAGCTACAGCACATTCACTTCCAAATCTCTGTGGCTGATGATGATGGGACTCATTTACCGTCACGCCGTGTGACAAAGGCAGCGATTAAACCCGTGTCCTTAATTTGAAAATGCACCTTACTGTACTAAACTCAGTCCCAAGATACTTTGCAACTACCGAACTACAGCACAATCATTTCCATTTTCATACAACTGAACAGTATATGACTCACTAGAGGTCACATTATATAGTGCCTTTCACATATCTATCTATCTATCTATCTATCTATCTATCTATCTATCTATCTATCTATCTATCTATCTATCTATCATATAGTGCCTTTCACATATCTATCTATCTATCTATCTATCTATCTATCTATCTATCTATCTATCATATAGTGCCTTTCACATATCTATCTATCTATCTATCTATCTATCTATCTATCTATCTATCTATCTATCTATCTATCTATCTATCATATAGTGCCTTTCACATATCTATCTATCTATCTATCTATCTATCTATCTATCTATCTATCTATCTATCTATCTATCTATCTATATGTTTCCATGTTGAATCACACAGAGAGTCAAAGTGTTAATGAAGACTTTTGCGGAGTTATGAACGTTGCTGATGAGTTGCTCAGATCTCTTCATGTTTCTGGTGTCCTGACTGGAAAGTGACATAGAGACCCCCTCCCTCACTCAGCCCACTGAGTGATCGGCGCTTCTCTTTTCCGACACTACAAGTGGATGTCATGGGGGTCACTCAGTTGTCATGAAGGGTCCCGTCTCCTTTATTTTTAATTTTAAGTATCTGAATTTTGTTTCTGCGTGTTTCCAGTTACAGAGCTGCAGCTCATTTATTTCCGTTTTTTCTGCAGCTCACTTGCAGTCACACGGTGTCCCTTTCTGATATAGCGCCTTTCGTTAGTGACCGTAGACCTTAACTCACTTTCAGTACACCTGTGTCTGTGGAGGTGCAGTAGCTCATTCAGAGGCCTTGGTGTGTACAGGTCAGGGATAATTAGCTATGGAAACTGTGAGCATATAAATCAGAAGAAGACGTTTTAGGGGTCTGACAGGAGCCAACGTGGAGTATGACGAGGTGTGATGCGAGGTCTGACGTTGTGTTGCCTGAATGGCTGCCAGCAGACGATATGCTGTGGCTCATCTGTGAACCATCATGACCTGCGGCTCTGAGGTGCGAGTTCAGGGAGACTTACAGGGAGACTTGTTTCCCTATCGAGACATTTTTATTGTTCTTGTTTTCATTATCTAACCCTCTTACCGGGTGCTGCCATCAGGACTGTCTTTTCATCTCCTCATAACGTGCTACTCTGTTCTTCTACTTCGTCTTGTTAGCGGCCTGTAGGGATCTTACTGTTTAGAGGGTCGCAATTTTGTACAAACAGTGGAGAACCAGCAGGCCGAGCCCCCTGACGCCGTGCCAGCGCTCGTTCTGGGATGTTTTATTGCCGGCGGGCTTGAAGCGGACGCCAGTAAAAAGACGCAAAGACAATCCAAGAGGTTTGTGTCTCCTGTAAACACTTCTTGGAAACTCGTAAAAAAATATTTACAGTGCGAGTTAAGTGACATCATCATCAACGAGCAGATTTACATTAAGATCAAAGCACACCGTGTTGGGCTTCTGTTAATGGAAAGGCTGCAGATTTTAAACTAAAACTCATCATCATCATCATCATCATCATAGGTGGTATGGTGGGTCGTACTGCTGCCTCACAAATCCAGTAAGTCCTGGGTTCAAATGCGACATCTGGCTGCCACTCATGTGGACTTTGCACGTTCTCCCCGTGTGGGTTTGTATCCTGGTAGTCTGCTTTCTCTTTCTTATCCCAAAGACGTACCGACGGGGACAAAATTGTTGGAACCCCTCCATGAATAAAGAAGACCCATCCATTTTCTAACCCGCTGAATCCAAATACAGGGTCACAGGGGTCTGCTGGAGCCAATCCCAGCCAACACAGGAACCAATCCTGGGCAGGGTGCCAACCCACCACAGGACACACACAACCACATACTAGGGCCAATTTAGGATCGCCAATCCACCTAACCTGCATGTCTTTGGAAGGAAACCAGAGCACCCGGAGGAAACCCACACAGACACGGTGAGAACATGCAAACTCCACGCAGGGAGGACCCGGGAAGCGAACCCGGGTCTCCTAACTGCGAGGCAGCAGCGCTACCACTGCGCCACCGTGCCGCCTAAAGAAGACCCTGCAACTGAAATAAATGACAAAAAGAATTGCCACCCATCATTGACTATTCCGTTGAGTCAACCGAATATTTTAAATAATAACAGAAATGAAAATGATATGGACAACAATGAATGGTGGGACCTCCTTGTAGCACAAACTTTAGAGTTTGCAATCCCTGCACACAAGCGATTTGTGGAGCTCTCCATGAGACTTCTGCTCCAGTCCACAGGTCGTTCGTCCCACTCGTCCTGAGCCAACTGCTCCAGCTGGGTCAGATTTGAAGGGGGTCTTCTCCAAATGGCTTCTTTCAGTTCTTTCCATAGGATTCAAGTAAGAGCTCCTAGAAGGCCACTTCACAATAGTCCAATGTTTTATCCTTAGCCATTCTTGGGTGCTTTTAGCTGCGTGTTTTGTCTCAATAGCCTATTGGAGGGTCCATGAGCTGCGACAGAGATAGAGCTTTCTGACGCTGGGCAGGACGTTTCACTCCAGAACGTCTCGATGGTCTTGAGGTTTCATTGACTCAGGGCACCCCATGCCAGATGCAACAAAGCAGCCCCAAAAACATCACCGAGCCTCCTCCGTGCTTCTTCCTCCTCTTTGACTCGTCTGACAGATCTGCAGAACAAGTCAGTCAAACACTGAGAGAGGAGTGCGTCCAAGGAGCTTCTACACCACCAGCTCATGTCTCCTGGTGCTTGAGGTAAGTTAAGTGAAGTACAGCATGGAAAATAAGTATTGAACGCTTCAACGTTTCTCTCAGTAAATATATTTCTAATGGGGCTATTGACATGAAATTTTCACAAGATGTCGGTAACAACCCAGGTAATCCACACATACAAAGAAATCAACACAAATAAGTCCATAAATGAAGTTATGTGTAATAAAGTGGAATGACACAGGGAATAAGTATTGAAAAGGAAGGTGCAAAAAGTCCTGGAAAGCCAAGAAACAGCTGACATCTATCAGCATTTAGAAAGCAATCCTGATAGCCCCCCATCAGTGCAAATAAATATCAGGTGGTTTAGTCCGAATTGATGGCCTATCATTATCAAGGTGTCACACAAGAAGCATCTCATGATGGGTAAAAGCAAAGAGCTCCCTCAAGACCTTCACAACCTTACTGATGACATTGGTGACAGACGTATTTCTAAACTTCTGATTGTTCCAGTGAGCACACCGTTATTCCGGAAGTGGAAAGAACATCATTACACCATAAACCAGCCATGATCAGGACCTCCTGACAGAGGAGTCAAAAGAAGAATCAGAAGATCCAAGGACCACTCGCTTGTGGAGAGCTTCAGAAAGACCTGGAATTAGCAGGTCCACTAAGTGATGCACTCTACCGCCATGGCCTCTATGCACACTCACCACACAAGACTCCAAGCACGCTGAAGCTCATTTAAAGTTTGTTGCACAACATTTGGACAAGCCAATGAAATACTAGGAGAACAGAATCTGAGCAGATGAGACCAAAATTGAACTCTTTGGATGTCACGGCACACACCATGTTTGGAGGAGAAATGCCACTGCACATCACCCCACAAAACTGGCAGACTTCATATAATTGAAGGAAGGATGGATGGAGAAATGTAGAGGGACATTCTTGATAAGAATCTGCTGCCATCTACCTGGATGTTGAAGATGAAACGAGGGGGGACATTTCAGCAAGACAAGGATCCCAAAAACACAACTGCTAGAAAGGCCAAGTCAATCACCCAACTTGAATCCAATTGAAAATCTATGGAAAGAACCGAAGATCAGAGTTCATAGAAGAGGCTCCAGGAACCTTCAAGATTTGAAGACAGTTGGTGTGGAAGAACGGGCCCAAATCCCACCTGAGCAATATGTGCGACTAGTTTCTCCATATAGGAGGCATCTTGAAGCTATCATTACCAACAAAGACTTTTCTACTAAGGATTAAATACATTTAAATAAGTGAAGCATACTCTAGCATACGGCGGTGTAAGAATAGGAATGGAAAACGGTGAGAAAGGCTATAACAAAGGCTTAGGAAACCATCGTTGGAGTATAACAAAAATAGCAAGGAGCAAAACCAATGCCAATGGTCGAGAGAGTACCTTCCTGTAGCAGGCTACGGAAAACATAGATATATATAGATAGACGCCGCATTCACTGTGTTGACCAGTCGACACAATACGTCAGTGCATCCGCCATATTGCGAGTGGTAAAAGTGCCATTTAAACTAATACAGGTAGACGTGGAAACCTGGTTTTCTGATGAAAAAACAATAACGTTTTAAACAGTATCGTTTACACACAACAGATTTCGTTTACATGCAATTATTTATATATATTTATACACTAAATGCGTGCGTATCCCATGGTCTTAGAGCTGGTGGGCGGGGTTCTGTGAGTTGGCGGGCGTGGCTCTCTGTCTTGCTTGCACTTAGAGTTGGCGGGCGGGGCTCTCTGTCTTGTGTGCGCGCTCTGTCTTGCTTGCCCTTAGAGTTGGTGGGTGGGGCTCTGTGAGTTGGCGGGCGTGGCTCTCTGTCTTGCTTGCACTTAGAGTTGGCGGGCGTGGCTCTCTGTCTTGCTTGCCCTTAGTTAGAGTTGGCGGGTGGGGCTCTCTGTCTTGTGTGCGCTCTCTGTCTTGCTTGCCCTTAGAGTTGGCGGGCGGGGCTCTGTGAGTTGGCGGGCGTGGCTCTCTGTCTTGTGTGCGCTCTCTGTCTTGCTTGCCCTTAGTTAGAGTTGGCGGGTGGGGCTCTCTGTCTTGTGTGCGCTCTCTGTCTTGCTTGCCCTTAGAGCTGGTGGGCGGGGCTCTGTGAGTTGGTGGGCGTGGCTCTCTGTCTTGCTTGCCCTTAGAGTTGGTGGGCGGGGCTCTGTGAGTTGGCGGGCGGGGCTCTCTGTCTTGTGTGCACTCTCTGTCTTGCTTGCCCTTAGTTAGAGTTGGCGGGTGGGGCTCTCTGTCTTGTGTGCACTCTCTGTCTTGCTTGCCCTTAGTTAGAGTTGGCGGGTGGGGCTCTGTGAGTTGGCGATCGTAGCTCTCTGTCTGCGGTGTAAAGTGAACGTGGCTCGGAGGTGCATGTGGACTTTTGCACAGACGAAAACGACAGAGGCTGTGTTTGGTGAGTTGTTGCGTGCCTCGAGAGCGACGCTGGACTGGGGAGGTTACAGTTGGCGGGCGAGGCTCTGTCTTGCTTGCGCTCAGTGTCTTGCGTGCCCTTAGTGAATTGTATATATAGATGATTTATGGACTTATTTGTGTTGATTTCTTTATATGTGTGGATTACCATATATACTCATGTGCGTTTAAGTTCTTCCGTGTCCATAGAATTCAAGTCAGGCCTCATAGAAGGCCCCTTCTGAATAGTCCAATGTTTTGTCCTTAGTCGTTCCTGGGTACTTTTAACTGTTTATTTTGGCTCATTATGTTGTTGGAGGATCCATGAGCTGCGACCGAGGCAGAGCTTTCTGACACCGGACACTACGTTTCACTCCAGACTTTCATTGACTCAGGGCACCCTGTGCCAGACACAGCAATGCAGCCCCAAAAACATCACCGAGCCTCCTCCCTGCTTCTTTCTCCTCTTTTACTCGTCTGACAGATCTGCAGAACAAGTCATACAAACACTGAGAGAGGAGTGCGTGCAAGGAGCTTCTACACCACCAGCTCACGTCTCCTGGTGCTTGAGATACCGTATATATTCACGTTTAAGTTCTCCCACTCGATTTCACGTATAATTTCCGGTATTTTCTAAGTGTCGGTCGTATAAGTCAAATGGGGAAAACTCACACTATTGGTCCAGGAGATTACTATATGCTAACACCGACCTGAGAGAGGAACCACGGAGTAACCAAGGAGCACACTGCCGTTTTTTTTTTCTATGCCTGCGTGACCACACGGCGATACCCGAAACTATTCTGAAGTGACGTTTGTACTGTTTTCTGTTTTTTGTCTCTCACACCCTCATACACCTTTATCTTAAGGGCATCCCTTATCTACGATGGAGTGTTTGATCAGAACAAAATATGAAGTTGGTTTTAAATTAAAAGTCATTGAAGTGGTGAAAGAAATCGGTAACTGTGCTTCAGCAATAAATTTCAATGTGTCTGAGAAACTGATGCGAGATTGGAGGAGGCAAGAAGATGTTAAAAAAAATAATTTAAGTGTCATATTTTTGAATGTTTTTGGGTGTATAAGTTGGGGTCTGATTTTGTGATCGATTTTTCGGGTTTCAAGACCCTGACTAATATATGAGTATATACAGTACTTGGGTTGTTACCGACTTCTGGTGACAATTTCATGTCAATAGCCCCATCTCTATATATAATCTTCATTTGGATCTTGATCTTTGTTTGTCCGCGAATGAATTAGAAGAAGAAGCACTAGATGGCAGTAGAGAGACAGCTAAAACATAGGCATTGCATTAAGAATCTCCTCCAGGCTTATACTACTGAAGACTGCAGTACGCCAGTCACACCTCAAAACACAGACATTCAAACTAAACTAATTGTTGTGCTTTAAATTAACTAAAGAGATCTTCATTTAGATCTTGATCTTTGTTTGTCCGCGAATTCCACGCATGCGTAGACCACCTTCCAGTTTAGTACGTTGTTGTTACTCACGGATGTCAACAATGTGCCTGAATAACGAAAGGGGTGGTGGACAGTGTCACGCTGGTTAGCTCCTGAGGCCTGGTTAGAGAATGAGATTGATAAGATAAAAGGTACGTGCCTACGTAACATATGAATGAAAGAAAGACAGTGGGTAAAATGAATGACAACGTAACAGCACGTTCTGGAAATTATTATTGTTACGTTGTAGCCGGCGAGTGCTGCGCGTCTCACAGTTGTACCGTGGCTTGCTCACATGTCAGTGACGTGATGCCTATTTATGCTTTAAAGAGCCTGGATACCTATGTGTCCCCCTTTAATAACCATTGCTCCGTGTATATTGCCTTACTGTTTGGATAGCCACAAAGCAACCTGCGAGACTGGAGAAAGGTTAAGAAGACATCGTGAGAGGAAACGACAGCGTCGTGAAAACGAGATGGACTGTGAACGAACGGAAGCAGAAATGCTCCCACACCACCACATAATTACTATTCGAACAGTGATTCCGAGTAGGCCGTTCCTATCGAATCAATGTCCAAGGGTTTTCTTTTTTTAATTTAGTTTCCCTTATAAAAAATCATAATGCTGTGCGACGAAGGGCCCAGTTCACGACTGGCAGCCACGTTTTAACAGGGAGCCCTTCACAGACAACTTTAACACGTGCAACGTAGTTGGGTGCACATGGCTAGTTAGAAATATATTTACTGAGAAAAACGTTGACGCATTCAATACTTGTTTTTCCCGCTGTACAAACAAAGAAACAAATACATAAATAAAGGTCTTTGACTTAGAAATGAATTGGAAGAGGATAGGAAGTATGCAAGCATCGCTTTTATGTCACAGCTGCATTGTGTGGCATATTCTTTAAAGCGTTGGACTTCAAGTGCTGAGGTTTTGGGTTGAAAATCCCACTGCTGACACCATGTGACCACAAACAAGTCACTTCACCTGCCTGTTCTCCGACTGAAAGAATAAAAAGAAATGTGACCAACGTGTATCACAGATGCTGTAAGTCCACCCTAGATAAAGGTGTCAACCAAAATAAAAGTTGATTATCATAATTTGTATTATTTATTTAGCAGACGCCTTTACCAAGCAAGCTGTAACACCTACAACACGACCTGCCAGTGTAATTAATCGACAAAACTCCAGCTACCTTTATTTTGAGATTACAGCAGGGATTTTAACCGTACCTTTAAAGACGTAATGTTTAAGAGATTAGAACAACTGTTAGCCATCGGTCCTCCACAATCAGCGCTAATCCATAGGGATGAAAAGTCAAAAACGAGATCTCCTTCAAATCTTTTTAGCTTCTCCTAGACAACAATGAGAAGGGAAAGAAGCAAGATGGAGTCATGTTCTTGGGTCTCATGCTTCTCAGATTTTACTCCTGAGGAGAAAGGAAAACAACACAGTTGTCTCATAAGGGTCTCCTCGAGAATTTCAGCATCACTTGTATTTTGTTTTGCAATCCAGGCAACTCTCAATTCCTCCCAACACCACAATTCAAAGGCATCGATTTTTCTACGCCTTGCCTTGTTTATGGTCAAACTTTTGTAGCCGTATGTTAACACTGGAAAGACCCTAACCTTAAAACTATCCTAATCTTTGTTAGTAAAGCGATGTCTGTACTCCTCGTTACCTTCGGCGTATTTGTCATTGGCTTTCCTTCCAAGCAGCAAACGTCTTTTAATTTCTTGGTTAAAGTCACCACCTGCAGAAATGTTTGATCGCAAGGAGATAAACTCTGATGGCTCCTCCACTTCTACTTGCAAAGGTTTCATCATAAGAGATTACATGGTCTTATTTTTTTACTTTCTCGTATACAAAATCATTATTCAAATCGAAGTATTGTAACTGTTCGAAAAAGTGATTTCGAGATTGTGATGAATCTCAACGTTTTATAGAGTCCGAAAATACCATTTTTGGAATGATGTGTGTGTAAGTAAACACGATAACTTGAGTACGCTTTCACTTTGGTGAATCAAATTTTGCATACAAGTATTAGGTAGAAAATGTAGATTTCTGTCAACTTTTGAGCTATCTCTGCTAACTGTAATTGCTACGTCACCTTTTCTTCATGCAGCTGCAGAGTCCATTTTTTTCAACTTTTACTTTTATAATAATTGTTCAGTATATTAATTTGATTTGTTGTTGATGGTTCTTTAATATATGTAATATAAAAATCATTGTTTTGTGGTTTATCCCTCAAATATCCATCCCCATATCTGAGTGACTGTTGATTTTTCTTTTTTAATGTTAAGCAACAAGTTAGCTTTTGCATTTTCTCTTCTTTCACAATAATCGGCAGGCTCTTCAACTCTTCTTCACTTTCGGGCATCAGGGTAGTTTCGTCAGCATATCTGAGGTTGTTAATATTCCAGCCTGTGATTCCTCTAAACCAGCCATCCATCCATTATCTTACCCGCTATATCCTAACTACAAAGTCACGGAGATCTGCTAGAGACAATCCCAGCCAACACAGGAAACTATCCCCGGGCAGGGCGCCAGCCCACCGCAGGGCCAATTTAGAATTGCCAATGCACCTAACCTGCATGTCTTTGGACTGTGGGAGGAAACCCACGCAGACACGGGGAGAACATGCAAACTCCACGCAGGGAGGACCCGGGAAGTGAACCCGAGTCTCCTAACTTCGAGGCAGCAGCGCTACCCACTGCGCCACCGTACTGCCCACCTCTAAACCATCCATCCATTATCCAACCCGCTAAATCCTAACCACAGGGCCACGGGGGTCTGCTGGAGCCAATCCCAGCCAACACAGGGCGCAAGGCAGGAAACAAACCCCGGGCAGGGCGCACAAACACCCAGCACACACACACACGGGACAATTTAGGATCGCCAATGCACCTCACCTGCATGTCTTTGGACTGTGAGAGGAAACCCACGTAGAACATGCAAATCTACATAGGGAGGACCCGGGAAGCGAACCAGGGAGGACCCACCGTGCCGCCCTCCTCTGAACCAGGTTTCCATAAATTAAATAAGTAAGGTGACGGTATATAGCCTTGTCATACTTCTTTTTTCCGTTATTTTTAAAGGATGCCTTGAGCCGCTTATCGGGCTCTCTGTGTATGCCTAAAGGGTCAGGGCTGGGGTCTCCGTACTAAAATCAACATATCCGCGGGGTCCTGGTGAACGCTTGAATATGCTCACACTTTCAATTATGGCTTTGTAGAACTGTACTAGGATAATCTGGGAAATATTGGATTTCTTTAGTTGGAGTCAAAAGTACGACCGCGCCCGCGCCTTCTTCATGCTGGAAGTTGTGTTCATGTCCCGGCTGAGTGCCTTTCACATTATCTATCTATCTATCTATCTATCTATCTATCTATCTATCTATCTATCTATCTATCTATCTATCTGTTATATAGTGCCTTTCATTTCTATCTATCTATCTATCTATCTATCTATCTATCTATCTATCTATCTATCTATCTATCTATCTATCTATCTATCTATCTATCTATCTATCTATCTATCTATATATAGTGCCTTTCATTATCTATCTATCTATCTATCTATCTATCTATCTATCTATCTATCTATCTATATAGTGCCTTTCATTTCTATCTATCTATCTATCTATCTATCTATCTATCTATCTATCTATCTATCTATCTCCTTCCTGTTCTTGCTGTCGCTGTGCATGCTGGGTGGTTGTCTTGAGTGTGAGCGAGTGGAACTGGTGGTGGACGCTGAGGTGAGTGTGGTGATTCTTTTTTCTTCTAATTTTCTAGTTTCTTATTTCTATCTTTTCTTTGGTGAAAACAGCTACACTTGTTTTTGTACTGAGTGGCTTAGGCCACGGCAGCCGCAATGGCTGCTAATCTTGAGCGTTTGAGCCGCCGCCATGGGATTAAACTTATATCGGAGGAGTTTGTTCCTTTAGAGGCGGGGTTTTGGCGGTAGGCGAAGTGGTCGGATGTGACAATATTAAGTCAGCTTCACGAATGAGCGGGAATATCGTGGTTTTTTTGAGCTCTGTGGATTTAGTTCCGACAGTGGTTGAGAAGGGGGTGGTTATTAATGGCTCCTTTGTACAGGTTTCCCCTTTAGCCGTCCGTCCCGTAGAGTAACAATTTCAAATGCGCCGCCTTTTCTCAAAAATGAAACTATAGCGAAAGAGTTGGAGCGGCATGGGCGTCTGGTATCGAAAATTCGGCACATTCCTTTAGGTTGTAAATCGCCTGATTTAAAACATGTCTTGTCATTTAGGAGACAAGTTTTTATGGTTTTAAATAGAATGGATGACGAATTAAATGTGGCAATGAAGTTTAGAGTGGACGGTTTCGATTATGTGATTTTCGTCACTTCTAACGAAATGAAATGTTTTGGGTGCGGGAGTGAAGCACATTTAATTAAACAGTGTCCTGAGAAACACCAAGGGAACAAGAAAACTAGCCGTACAAATACAGAAATAGAGGGGCAGAAAGTGGAAGATCACGAAATTGTGGCTGATGGCGCAGAGGCGCAAGGTGATAAGAATAAAAATGCTACTAGAGCTGAAGGGCAGGAGAATCAAGTGCCGCCCAGAGATGAGCCGAATGAAGGCGGTAGTGAAACGGTAGATCAAACAGCGACTGCAGCAGAAAGTGTGTGGGGAGAAATTGATATGGATGAGGGAGGCAGCAACGAGACAGAGGAAAAAAGTGAATTTAAACGTCCTGCTCAAAAAGGCAAGGAGAAAGAGAAGATCGGGCACGAAAGAAAATTGTTTTAAGTCAGGGCTCGGGGTCGTTGGAGAGGATCCCGCCTATGGTCCTTGTCAGGAGGATTTTCCGTCTTCGCGGAGACGGCCGATAACGTCTCAAATGCGGGAGTGTCGGGGAAGAAAACGACGACGGTAATATCTCCGATGGGTCTGCTGCCTCGGAGCCCCCAGAGTTAAAAGCCAGGGGGGGTTACAGCGCTCAAAGTGTGAAAGAGTTTTTGGTGAATACCGCCGGAAAAAAGGGGGTGGATGTGGCCGAATTTTTCCCTGACATTGACCTCTTTCTATCGTCTGTCCGCGGGTTGCGACGAGACAAAGCAGTCTCCGCAATGTTTGATGTTAAAGAGCTCGTGAGGCTAAAGAATTTAACAAGTAAACTGAGAAAACAGTCCAATCTAAACACCACCTAATGGCTAAGCCCCTGTTAAATCTACTCCACAGTCTTTGTGGTGGTCCCTGTGTTTCATTGTGTGTTCATCTATCTATTCTGTTACCATGGCAAGTGTACACATAGGAACCCTAAATATTAACGGTGGGAGAAGTCCAGATAAGAGGGTCGCATTGTTTGATTTTATCAGACAAAAGACTTGAATGTCACCTTTCTACAAGAAACCCACATTGATGAGCAAAATCAGTGGGAGTGGAGCAGAGATTGGAAGGGGGACATTTTATTTAGTAATGGGACAAATGTTAGTGCTGGAGTGGCCATTTTATTTCTTGGAGGACTTCAAGTAGAAGTTTGCAGCACTGATGAGCTGGTGAAAGGGAGACTCCTGAAAGTGACGGTGAAACTTCAAGGCAGTGTCGTCACTTTCATTAATGTGTACCGAATGAGGGTGAGGAGAGGCTCCACTTCTTTAACAAGTTAGGAGATCTTTTATCCAAGTGTGACCCTGAGGAAGTGGTGGTGTTAGGAGGGGATTTTAATTGTACACTTGATACCAGAATAGACAGAAATAATGGGCTGGAACCGCACCCTCGCTCAGCACGAGCTTTAGGTAAAATAATTAAGGACATTGGGCTGGAAGATGTATGGAGGGCTAAATTGGGGCCTGTCGGCAATACACCTGGGGCGGACGAGTGGAAATACGATCTCAATGGCAGACTCGATCATTTTATAGTTTTAAGCACCTGTTAGGTTTATTTAAGGTGTGCTCTATTGTGCCTACTGGATTCTCTGATCACAGTTTGGTGTGTTGTACACTTATTTGTAACACTTACAGACCCGTAGTCCATACTGGCATTTTAACACACTCCTCCTTAAAGATCAGAACTTTAAAGAGTTATTTGTTCATTTCTGGGGAGGCTGGAAGGCTATGAAGAAGGAGTTCACCAGCTTACAACAGTGGTGGGAGGTTGGGAAGAGTCACATCCGGGCCTTGTGTCAGGAGTATACCAGAAATGTCACCCAAGTATTGCGGTCAGAAATGGCAGCTTTAGAAATTAAAATAGCTGAATTTCAACAGCTTCTAGAGAAGGGTCCAAATGAGCAGCTTCAGGCGAGCCTGACTTCTGCTAAACTGGGGTTGGCTCACCTGCTTGAGACCAGAGCTCAGGGGGCTTTAGTGAGGGCCCGTTTCAACGACTGACTGAGATGGATGCACCAACTCAATATTTTTGGTTTAGAGAAAAAACTCGCAGAGTAAAATCTTACATTGCATAAGAACACCCGATGGCAGTGAGACACAAGAGCCCAGTGAAATAAGGCAGGTGGTCCGCGAATTTTATGAACTTCTGTTTGCTGCAGATGGAGATGGTGGCAGTGAAGACCAACAGGCCTTTTTGCAGGACTTACCGCAGCTGCCCAATGCAGATGTGGCACAGCTAAATAGAGAGGTGACCTTTGCAGAACTCACCACAGCCCTGGGACAGCTGAAAACAGGGAAGGTCCCGGAATCGATGGAATACCAGTGGAGTTTTATAAAGAGTTCTGGGATGTCATCGGCCTGGACTTATTGGAAGTGTTCCAGTGGAGTTTTAAACTGGCTTGTTACCACAGAGCTGCCGTAGAGCCGTGATCACGCTGCTGCCGAAGAAGGGAGACTTGTGTCTCATTAAGAACTGGCGGCCTGTGTCTCTCTTATGCGCTGATTATAAAGTTCTCTCTAAAGCCTTAGCCAACAGGATGGTCCAAGTTTTAGGGAGAGTGGTGCATCCTGATCAGAATTACTGCGTGGCTGGCAGGTCCATCTTTAATAACATTTTTTTAATTCGGGACATTTTGGCTGCTGCAGAACTGTTTGGTTTTCAGACTGGTCTTATTTTTCTTGACCAGGAAAAAGCTTTTGACAGGGTCAGTCACTCATTTTATGGAATGCCATGAAGGCGTTTGGGTTTGGGGGGTCTTTTATTAAACATATTCGTTTACTTTATAGTGACATTTCTGGTATCATAAAGGTCAATGGTGGCTTGTGTGCACCTTTCAGTGTCAGAAGAGGAGTCAGACAGGGCTGTTCTTTGTCCGGCATGTTATATGCTCTGGCGCTGGAGCCTTTCCTGGTGCACCTGAGGAAGGTGCTGACTGGTCTCTCCATCCCCAACTGCAACATGGACCCTGTGAAAGTCACTGCTTATGCAGATGATCTTGCTGTGGTCATCACAAGCCAGAAGGATTTGGACAAATTAACTGATTGTCTGAGGAATTACAGCAAAGCATCTTCGGCTAAAGTGAATTGGAACAAAAGTAGTGCAGTGTTGGTTGGGAACTGGAAGGATGTAGTCCTCCTCGACTGAAGGGGTCTGCAGTGGACAACTGGAGGCTTCCTGTACCTGGGAGTCCATCTTGGAGATGACCACTACATCCAAAAGAACTGGGAGGGTCTGTTGGACAAGGTTACAGCTCGGCTTGCCAAGTGGAAGTGGATACTCCCTCAGTTATCCTATAGAGGACGGATGCTGGTCATTAATAACCTGGTGACCTCCAGCCTGTGGCATAAGTGTATTTGTCTACAACCTCCACCTTTGCTTGTTCAGCAGATACAGAAGGCGATCATGGATTTTTTTTGGACTGGTACCCATTGGATACAGAAGGGCGTTCTATTTTACCATTGGATGAAGGCGGACAAGGGCTTATTGACATTACCAGCAGGGTTGCTGCTTTCCCTTCAGACCATTCAAAACTGCTGTATCCTGTCGAGCAGAGCCAGTGGATGAACTTAGCCGTACTCTTCTTTAAACAAGCCAGGCATATGGGACTTGGGAAAAGTTTACTGCTGTGCCACTTAGATAAGATCAAGACTTTACAGGTGCCAGGTTTTATAAAAGCCTTTAGCAGCATGGCAACTGCTGTTGATAAAAAAGGACTGTGATGACCTCTCCACATTTTGGGTCCTTCATGAACCACTGTTCTACAATCCTGCTGTTGGCACTGCTACAGGACTTTCTGAAAATTGTATTAATCATTTCATAATACATGGAATAACCACAATAAAGGACATAATTGACTGGGAAAATTACACTTGGAAAAGTGCACAAGTGGTAGCAGTGGAGACAGGAGTGCACTCAGTCCGCTAATGGAGAAGTTTCTGTGGCAGGTACAATCATCAATGGACAGGGAATCCATGACACTCCTGCACGGAATTTTCTCATCACAACTGAAGCCAACTGACAAACACCTTTTCCAACGCTTACTGTGTCTCCGGCTGTTGAACTGAGGGATGGTGAGACTAATGTTTTAGCCTTAAGTTCTCTAGAGGCGTTATCTCTACCTACAGTGCCGGGGAAACAGCTGTACAGGATTTGTGTGAAGGTGAACAACCTGGAGCAGCTGAGGACACGAAGACACGACACACCATGGAGAGACAAGCTTGGAGCCCCTCAGGGACTGAACCCTGCATGGAGGTCGTTGTACAAGCCGCCATTGGCCAGTAGGGTGGGAGACCTGCAGTGGAGGTTGGTACATGGGATACTAGCGGTGAACTCCTTCTTATCGATTATATGTCCGGGGGTCTCGGATTGCTGCCCTTTTGTGGTCTGAGGGAAAGTGTCTTTCATGCATTTATGTATTGTGAGAGGCTCCAGACCTTTTTAGTGAAATTGAAAGAATAGTAGAAGGGCTGGGGGTCCCGTATAATGGCACGGTGTTTGTGTTTGGGGTTAGAATTACAAAACACACCAGAGAAAATATGAACTTAATTAATTTTATTATCGGGCAAGCAAAACTGTCAATATGGAAGACCCGTAAAAACAAGATTACTGGGAGTGGAAATGAAAATGTTGTTGTATTTTTTAGAAAAGTATGTGAAAGTAGGATATTAGTGGATTTTAATTTTTATAAGTCCACAAATAATTTAGCAAAGTTTAAGGAAATGTGGTGCGTGAATAATGTGCTTTGTGTATGTGATGAAGATAATTTGCAATTTGTGCTTTGACTTTGGTGTTTCATTCCTTTATAAATTGGGTGGATAAATTGAGAATAAGTGGGATTGGAGGGTGGAAACAATGGGGGGGATTAGATAAATATATACTCCAAGAACAATATGAATATGTAATGGTTTAAAAATGAATATTCATCATTAGGAAAGTGTGTACGTGTTTTTTTGTAAGACTTAAGATTTTGAGTTTTACTGTGTTTTTTTGTATTTATTCCTGTGTTTATTTAATAAAGTTTGCTTTTAAAAATAAAAAAAAATATCTATCTATCTATCTATCTATCTATCTATCTCTATCTATCTATCTATCTATCTATCTATCTATCTATCTATCTATCTATCATATAGTGCCTTTCACATCTATCTATCTATCTATCTATCTATCTATCTATCTCTATCTATCTATCTATCTATCTATTATATAGTGCCTTTCATTATCTATCTATCTATCTATCTATCTATCTATCTATCTATCTATCTATCTATCTATCTATCTATCTATCTTTCATTTCTATCTATCTATCTATCTATCTATCTATCTATCTATCTATCTATCTATCTCCTTCCTGTTCTTGCTGTCGCTGTGCATGCTGGGTGGTTGTCTCGAGTGTGAGCGAGTGGAACTGGTGGTGGACGCTGAGGTGAGTGTGGTGATTCTTTTTCTTCTAATTTTCTAGTTTCTTATTTCTATCTTTTCTTTGGTGAAAACAGCTACACTTGTTTTTGTACTGAGTGGCTTAGGCCACGGCAGCCGCAATGGCTGCTAATCTTGAACGTTTGAGCCGCCGCCATGGGATTAAACTTATATCGGAGGAGTTTGTTCCTTTAGAGGCGGGGTTTTGGCGGTAGGCGAAGTGGTCGGATGTGACAATATTAAGTCAGCTTCACGAATGAGCGGGAATATCGTGGTTTTTTTGAGCTCTGTGGATTTAGTTCCGACAGTGGTTGAGAAGGGGGTGGTTATTAATGGCTCCTTTGTACAGGTTTCCCTTTAGCCGTCCGTCCCGTAGAGTAACAATTTCAAATGCGCCGCCTTTTCTCAAAAATGAAACTATAGCGAAAGAGTTGGAGCGGCATGGGCGTCTGGTATCGAAAATTCGGCACATTCCTTTAGGGTTGTAAATCGCCTGATTTAAAACATGTCTTGTCATTTAGGAGACAAGTTTTTATGGTTTTAAATAGAATGGATGACGAATTAAATGTGGCAATGAAGTTTAGAGTGGACGGTTTCGATTATGTGATTTTCGTCACTTCTAACGAAATGAAATGTTTTGGGTGCGGGAGTGAAGCACATTTAATTAAACAGTGTCCTGAGAAACAGCAAGGGAACAAGAAAACTAGCCGTACAAATACAGAAATAGAGGGGCAGAAAGTGGTAGATCACGAAATTGTGGCTGATGGCGCAGAGGCGCAAGGTGATAAGAATAAAAATGCTACTAGAGCTGAAGGGCAGGAGAATCAAGTGCCTCCCAGAGATGAGCCGAATGAAGGCGGTAGTGAAACGGTAGATCAAACAGCGACTGCAGCAGAAAGTGTGTGGGGAGAAATTGATATGGATGAGGGAGGCAGCAACGAGACAGAGGAAAAAAGTGAATTTAAACGTCCTGCTCAAAAAAGGCAAGGAGAAAGAGAAGATCGGGCACGAAAGAAAATTGTTTTAAGTCAGGGCTCGGGGGTCGTTGGAGAGGATCCCGCCTATGGTCCTTGTCAGGAGGATTTTCCCGTCTTCGCGGAGACGGCCGATAACGTCTCAAATGCGGGGAGTGTCGGGGAAGAAAACGACGACGGTAATATCTCCGATGGGTCTGCTGCCTCGGAGCCCCCAGAGTTAAAAGCCAGGGGGGGTTACAGCGCTCAAAGTGTGAAAGAGTTTTTGGTGAATACCGCCGGAAAAAAGGGGGTGGATGTGGCCGAATTTTTCCCTGACATTGACCTCTTTCTATCGTCTGTCCGCGGGTTGCGACGAGACAAAGCAGCCTCCGCAATGTTTGATGT
The DNA here is from genome assembly GCF_016835505.1 of Polypterus senegalus. Taxonomy (NCBI): domain Eukaryota; kingdom Metazoa; phylum Chordata; class Cladistia; order Polypteriformes; family Polypteridae; genus Polypterus; species Polypterus senegalus. The sequence continues at coordinate 15,889,354 of NC_053154.1, read as the reverse complement.
TAAAGAGCTCGTGAGGCTAAAGAATTTAACAAGTAAACTGAGAAAACAGTCCAATCTAAACACCACCTAATGGCTAAGCCCCTGTTAAATCCACTCCACAGTCTTTGTGGTGGTCCCTGTGTTTTATTGTGTGTTTATCTATATATTCTGTTACCATGGCAAGTGTACACATAGGAACCCTAAATATTAACGGTGGGAGAAGTCCAGATAAGAGGGTCGCATTGTTTGATTTTATCAGACAAAAAGACTTGAATGTCACCTTTCTACAAGAAACCCACATTGATGAGCACAATCAGTGGGAGTGGAGCAGAGATTGGAAGGGGGACATTTTATTTAGTAATGGGACAAATGTTAGTGCTGGAGTGGCCATTTTATTTCTTGGAGGACTTCAAGTAGAAGTTTGCAGCACTGATGAGCTGGTGAAAGGGAGACTCCTGAAAGTAACGGTGAAACTTCAAGGCAGTGTCGTCACTTTCATTAATGTGTACGCTCCGAATGAGGGTGAGGAGAGGCTCCACTTCTTTAACAAGTTAGGAGATCTTTTATCCAAGTGTGACCCTGAGGAAGTGGTGGTGTTAGGAGGGGATTTTAATTGTACACTTGATACCAGAATAGACAGAAATAATGGGCTGGAACCGCACCCTCGCTCAGCACGAGCTTTAGGTAAAATAATTAAGGACATTGGGCTGGAAGATGTATGGAGGGCTAAAATGGGGCCTGTCGGCAATACACCTGGGGCGGACGAGTGGAAATACGATCTCAATGGCGAGACTCGATCATTTTATAGTTTTAAGCACCTGTTAGGTTTATTTAAGGTGTGCTCTATTGTGCCTACTGGATTCTCTGATCACAGTTTGGTGTGTTGTACACTTATTTGTAACACTTACAGACCCCGTAGTCCATACTGGCATTTTAACACACTCCTCCTTAAAGATCAGAACTTTAAAGAGTTATTTGTTCATTTCTGGGGAGGCTGGAAGGCTATGAAGAAGGAGTTCACCAGCTTACAACAGTGGTGGGAGGTTGGGAAGAGTCACATCCGGGCCTTGTGTCAGGAGTATACCAGAAATGTCACCCAAGTATTGCGGTCAGAAATGGCAGCTTTAGAAATTAAAATAGCTGAATTTCAACAGCTTCTAGAGAAGGGTCCAAATGAGCAGCTTCAGGCGAGCCTGACTTCTGCTAAACTGGGGTTGGCTCACCTGCTTGAGACCAGAGCTCAGGGGGCTTTAGTGAGGGCCCGTTTCAACGACTGACTGAGATGGATGCACCAACTCAATATTTTTGGTTTAGAGAAAAAACTCGCAGAGTAAAATCTTACATTGCATAAGAACACCCGATGGCAGTGAGACACAAGAGCCCAGTGAAATAAGGCAGGTGGTCCGCGAATTTTATGAACTTCTGTTTGCTGCAGATGGAGATGGTGGCAGTGAAGACCAACAGGCCTTTTTGCAGGACTTACCGCAGCTGCCCAATGCAGATGTGGCACAGCTAAATAGAGAGGTGACCTTTGCAGAACTCACCACAGCCCTGGGACAGCTGAAAACAGGGAAGGTCCCTGGAATCGATGGAATACCAGTGGAGTTTTATAAAGAGTTCTGGGATGTCATCGGCCTTGACTTGTTGGAAGTGTTCCAGTGGAGTTTTAAAACTGGCTTGTTACCACAGAGCTGCCGTAGAGCCGTGATCACGCTGCTGCCGAAGAAGGGAGACTTGTGTCTCATTAAGAACTGGCGGCCTGTGTCTCTCTTATGCGCTGATTATAAAGTTCTCTCTAAAGCCTTAGCCAACAGGATGGTCCAAGTTTTAGGGAGAGTGGTGCATCCTGATCAGAATTACTGCGTGGCTGGCAGGTCCATCTTTAATAACATTTTTTTAATTCGGGACATTTTGGCTGCTGCAGAACTGTTTGGTTTTCAGACTGGTCTTATTTTTCTTGACCAGGAAAAAGCTTTTGACAGGGTCAGTCACTCATTTTATTGGAATGCCATGAAGGCGTTTGGGTTTGGGGGGTCTTTTATTAAACATATTCGCTTACTTTATAGTGACATTTCTGGTATCATAAAGGTCAATGGTGGCTTGTGTGCACCTTTCAGTGTCAGAAGAGGAGTCAGACAGGGCTGTTCTTTGTCCGGCATGTTATATGCTCTGGCGCTGGAGCCTTTCCTGGTGCACCTGAGGAAGGTGCTGACTGGTCTCTCCATCCCCAACTGCAACATGGACCCTGTGAAAGTCACTGCTTATGCAGATGATCTTGCTGTGGTCATCACAAGCCAGAAGGATTTGGACAAATTAACTGATTGTCTGAGGAATTACAGCAAAGCATCTTCGGCTAAAGTGAATTGGAACAAAAGTAGTGCAGTGCTGGTTGGGAACTGGAAAGGATGTAGTCCTCCTCGACTGGAAGGGGGTCTGCAGTGGACAACTGGAGGCTTCCTGTACCTGGGAGTCCATCTTGGAGATGACCACTACATCCAAAAGAACTGGGAGGGTCTGTTGGACAAGGTTACAGCTCGGCTTGCCAAGTGGAAGTGGATACTCCCTCAGTTATCCTATAGAGGACGGATGCTGGTCATTAATAACCTGGTGACCTCCAGCCTGTGGCATAAGTGTATTTGTCTACAACCTCCACCTTTGCTTGTTCAGCAGATACAGAAGGCGATCATGGATTTTTTTTGGACTGGTACCCATTGGATACAGAAGGGCGTTCTATTTTACCATTGGATGAAGGCGGACAAGGACTTATTGACATTACCAGCAGGATTGCTGCTTTCCGCCTTCAGACCATTCAAAAACTGCTGTATCCTGTCGAGCAGAGCCAGTGGATGAACTTAGCCGTACTCTTCTTTAAACAAGCCAGGCATATGGGACTTGGGAAAAGTTTACTGCTGTGCCACTTAGATAAGATCAAGACTTTACAGGTGCCAGAGTTTTATAAAAGCCTTTAGCAGCATGGCAACTACTGGCGATAAAAAGGACTGTGATGACCTCTCCACATTTTGGGTCCTTCATGAACCACTGTTCTACAATCCTGCTGTTGGCACTGCTACAGGAATTTCTGAAAACTTTATTAATCATTTCATAATACATGGAATAACCACAATAAAGGACATAATTGACTGGGAAAATTACACTTGGAAAAGTGCACAAGTGGTAGCAGTGGAGACAGGAGTGCACTCAGTCCGCTTAATGGAGAAGTTTCTGTGGCAGGTACAATCATCAATGGACAGGGAATCCATGACACTCCTGCACGGAATTTTCTTATCACAACTGAAGCCAATTGACGAAACGCCTTTTCCAACACTTACTGTGTCTCCGGCTGTTGAACTGAGGGATGGTGAGACTAATGTTTTAGCCTTAAGTTCTCTAGAGGCGTTATCTCTACCTACAGTGCCGGGGAAACAGCTGTACAGGATTTGTGTGAAGGTGAACAACCTGGAGCAGCTGAGGACACGAAGACACGACACACCTTGGAGAGACAAGCTTGGAGCCCCTCAGGGACTGAACCCTGCATGGAGGTCGTTGTACAAGCCGCCATTGGCCAGTAGGGTGGGAGACCTGCAGTGGAGGTTGGTACATGGGATACTAGCGGTGAACTCCTTCTTATCGATTATATGTCCGGGGGTCTCAGATTGCTGCCCTTTTTGTGGTCTGAGGGAAAGTGTCTTTCATGCATTTATGTATTGTGAGAGGCTCCAGACCTTTTTTAGTGAAATTGAAAGAATAGTAGAAGGGCTGGGGGTCCCGTATAATGGCACGGTGTTTGTGTTTGGGGTTAGAATTACAAAACACACCAGAGAAAATATGAACTTAATTAATTTTATTATCGGGCAAGCAAAACTGTCAATATGGAAGACCCGTAAAACAAGATTACTGGGAGTGGAAATGAAAATGTTGTTGTATTTTTTAGAAAAGTATGTGAAAGTAGGATATTAGTGGATTTTAATTTTTATAAGTCCACAAATAATTTAGCAAAGTTTAAGGAAATGTGGTGCGTGAATAATGTGCTTTGTGTATGTGATGAAGATAATTTGCAATTTGTGCTTTGACTTTGGTGTTTCATTCCTTTATAAATTGGGTGGATAAATTGAGAATAAGTGGGATTGGAGGGTGGAAACAATGGGGGGGATTAGATAAATATATACTCCAAGAACAATATGAATATGTAATGGTTTAAAAATGAATATTCATCATTAGGAAAGTGTGTACGTGTTTTTTTGTAAGACTTAAGATTTTGAGTTTTACTGTGTTTTTTTTTGTATTTATTCCTGTGTTTATTTAATAAAGTTTGCTTTTAAAAATAAAAAAATATCTATCTATCTATCTATTATAGTGCCTTTCACTATCTATCTATCTATCTATCTATCTATCTATCTATCTATCTATCTATCTATCTATCTATCTATCTATCTATAATATAGTGCCTTTCACATATCTATCTATCTATCTATCTATCTATCTATCTATCTATCTATCTATCTATCTATCTATCTATCTATCTATCTATCTATCTATCTATCTATCTATCTATCTATCTATCTATCTATCTATCTGCTCCACGAGGCTTCAGGAAGCTGGCAGCGCTGTGAAGATTCTGTTTGTTGATTTCTCCAGTGCCTTCATTCAGTACTATCCAGCCATCTCTGTTAAGAAGTAAACTCAGAGATAAGATAAGCAGGTGGATGAGTCTGTGGTGGTCTGGATGATGGACTACCTGCCTCAAGATCAATGATAACTGCACGCTAGTTTTGTTTCCCTGCGTGGGCCACACTAGTATTTTCATACACGCTATTGCCCAAGTGGCTTCACTGCTTTATATTCTGCTCAGTGTATTACGCTGAATGATGAATCTGATTTCAAATTGACCTCTCCTGTTCTTTCTTGTACCTCTGCCCCCCTTTTTAACTCACTTGCCACTTTTCTACAGCTAACGCCCTGCCCGTCCACAGTGTGCCCCTAACAGCCTCTCACAAATCCCGCCGTCATGTTTGCTAAATTCCAGGGAGCCTTATATAACCGCTTTCTCGGTTGCTATGGCGATGGTGGGTCTTTGCGAAGAGAGAAGTGGGAGAGGGGCAGGGGATGACGGAGCACAAAACCAAGGAAAACAACACGAGACCACCCTCCCCACCTCCCAAAACCACATGGAGCACATGGCCGTCCATGTGGCGCTTTGTTGCTGTCATGCCATTTATGGCAGGCCTTCCCTAAATCCACGTGGGCTTTGATGACTTAAGTGGGATGGAGGCGGCATCAGGCAGGCTGGCGGCACGCAAAGTGACACGTAACTTCGCCTCCTCTCAACAACACAATTGTAGGCAGAGCCGCATCTCCTCGTCTCATCACAGCTTCTCGGTCAGATTGGTGCTTTGTTTACTTTGTTCTTATGCTGTTTATCTTTTTAATAAGCCCCTCATACAGTTCAGGGGGCACCCAGACTCACTGATAAGGGATACACATCTGTGCCAGTAATTAACCTAACCTGCACACACTTTAGTTGAATCCTATGTATTTATAGTGCCTTTCGCTCTTGGGCTAGAATCACAACCACAGGAAATCCCATTAAAGGGATCTGAATCCCAGGGTCCATTACCTGTACTGCACAGTGAGACCACTGGCTGGAGAAGTGAGCTGCTCAGGGTCAGTCAGTTAGTCAAAGATGTACACAAAATCAATCTTTATATAGGACTCCTTATCAAGGATATCCGGAGGAGAGTAAAGAGAGTGGAACTGAGGGTAGGAACTCTGAATGTTGGCAATATGACTGGTAAGGGGAGAGAGTTAGCAGGTATGATGGAGAGAAGGAAGGTTGATATATTGTGTGTTCAAGAGACTAAATGGAAGGAGAGTAAGGCCAGGTGGATCAGAGGTGGATTCAAATTGTTCTATCATGGTGTGGATGGGAGGAGAAATGGAGTAGGAGTTATTCTGAAGGAACAGCATGTCAAGAGTGTTATGGAGGTGAAATGAGTGTCAGACAGAGTAATGATTATGAAGCTGGAAATTAGAGGTGTGATGATGAATGTTCTTAGTGCATATGCACCACAAGTTGGGTGTGCGATGGATGAGAAAGAAGATTTTTGGAGTGAGTTGGATGAAGTGATGAACAGAAAGTGGTGATTGGAGTGGATTTCAATGGGCATGTTGGTGAAGGAAACAGTGGAGACGAGGAGGTGATGGGTAGGTATGGTGTCAAGGAGAGGAATGAAGAAGGTCAGAGGATAGTGGATTTTGCCAAAAGGTTGGATATGGCTGTGGTGAATACGTATTTTAAGAAGAGGGAGGAACATAGAGTTATGTACAAGAGTGGAGGAAGATCCACACAGGTAGATTACATCCTATGCAGAAGAGTTGATCTGAAGGAGATTGAAGACTGCAAAGTGGTATGCAGTTAAGCAGCATAGGATGGTGGTCTGTAGGATGACGTTGAAGATCAAGAAGAAGAGGAAGAGAGTGAGTGCAGAGCCAAGGATCAAATGGTGGAAGTTGAAAAAGAAAGACATGCAAGGTTGAGTTTAGGGAGGAGGTGAGACAGGCACTGGGTGGCAGTGAAGAATTACCAGACAGTTGGGCAACTACAGCAGATGTAGTAAGGGTGACAGCAAGAAGGGTGCTTGGCGTGACATCTGGAAAGAGGAAGGAGGAAAAGGAAACCTGGTAGAATGAGGAAATACAGGAGAGTATACCGAGGAAGAGGATGGCAAAGAAGAAGTGGAATAGTCAGAGAAATGCAGAAAGTAGACAAGAGTACAAGGAGATAAGGCACAAGGTGAAGAGAGAGGTGACGAAAGCTCAAGAAAAGGCGTATGATGAGTTGTATGAGAGGTTGAACACTAAGGAGGGAGAAAAGGACCAGTGGGGTACACAGAGGGACTGAGCTGGGAAAGATGTGCAGCAGGTTAGGGTGATAAAGGATAAAGATGGAAACGTACTGACAAGTGAGGAGAGTGTGTTGAGCAGATGGAAAGAGTATTTTGAGTGGTTAATGAATGAAGAGAACGAGAGAGAGAAGAGGTTGGATGATGTGGAGATAGTGAATCAGGAAATGCAACGGATTAGCAAGGAGGAAGTAAGGACAGCTATGGAGAGGATGAAAAATGGAAAGGCCGTTGGTTCAGATGACATACCTATGGAAGCATGGAGGTGTTTAGGAGAGATGGCAGTGGAGTTTTTAACCAGATTTTTTAATGGAATCTTGGAAAGTGAGAGGATTCCTGAAGAGTGGAGAAGAAGTGTACTGGTGCCGATATTTAAGAATAAGGGGGATGTGCAGGACTGTAGTAACTACAGGGGGATAAAATTGATGAGCCACAGCATGAAGTTATGGGAAAGAGTAGTGGAAGCTTATTTAAGAAGTGAGGTGATGATTAGTGAGCAGCAGGATGGTTTCATGCCAAGAAAGAGCACCATGGATGCACCGTTTGCTCTGAGGATGTTGATGGAGAAGTTTAGAGAAGTCCAGAAGGAGTTGGAGAAAGCATATGACAGGGGGCCTCAAGAGGAGCTGTGGTATTGCATGAGGAAGTTGGGAGTGGCAGAGAAGTACGTAAGAGTGGTACAGGATATGTACGAGGAACGTGTGACAGTGGTGAGGTCTGTGGTAGGAGTGACGGAGGTGGGATTACATCAGGGATCGGCTCTGAGCTCTTTCTTATCTGAAATGGTGATGGACAGGTTGACAGACAAGATTAGACAGGAGTCCCCGTGGACTGTGATGTTTGCTGATAACATCGTGATCTGTAGCGAGAGTAGGGAGCAGGTTGAGGAGACCCTGGAGAGGTGGAGATCTGCTCTAGAGAGGAGAAGAATGAAGGTCAGTAGGAACAAAACAGAATACATGTGTGTGAATGAGAGGGAGGTCAGTAGAATGGTGAGGATGCGTGACCCTGTGTTTGGATTCAGTGGGTTGGAAAATGGATGGATGGATGTTCTGTGACCTTTAGATGAAACTGAGTTTATTTTTTCTGACTGCTTTCTTTGAAGATCTGTGTTATAAAATGCAGCTCACCCCCCTATGAGGGGGCTTTTTGCACTTAGTCTCTGTAAGGCAAAGACCCTCTACTCATCAAGTGTAAGAATAAAAAGAATTCTGCTTGTTTGAATTGGTTTCTGCCTGCTGTTGTCTTGAACCTTCATCCACAATTGCTTGGTGACCTTGTTTAACAAATTAAATAAATGAATCTTCTTGTAACCATTGGCATCTCATCCAGCCCTGGTCCATGCCTTAGAGAGGACAGGAATGAAGGTCAGTAGGAACAAGACAGAATACATGGGTGTGAATGAGAGGGAGGTCAGGGGAATGATGAGGATGAGGGGAGTAGAGTTGGTGAAGGTGGATGAGTTTAAATACTTGGGATCAACAGTACAGAGTAATGGGGATTGTGGAAGAGAGGTGAAGAAGAGAGTGCAGGGTGGAAAGGGTGGAGAAGAGTGTCAGGGAGTAATTTGTGACAGACGGATATCAGCAAGAGTCAAAGGGAAGGTCTACAGGACGATAGTGAGATTAGCTATGTTATATGGGCTGGAGATGGTGGCATTGACCAGAAAGCAGGAGACAGAGCTGGAGGTGGCAGAGTTAAAGATGCTAAGATTTGCCTTGGGCGTGATGAGGATGGACAGGATTAGAAATGAGGACATTAGAGGGTCAGCTCAAGTTTGACGGTTTGGAGACAAAGTCAGAGAGGTGAGATTGTGTTGGTTTGGACGTGCAGAGGAGAAATGCTGGGTATATTGGGAGACGGATGCTAAGGATAGAGCTGCCAGGGAAGAGGAGGAGAGGAAGGCCTAAGAGAAGGTTTATGGATGTGGTGAGAGAAGACATGAAGGTGATGGGTGTGACAAAACAAGATGTCGAGGACAGCAAGATATGGAAGAAGATAATGTGTGGCAAACCTTAAAAGGAGCAGCCGAAAGAAGAAGAAGGAAGTATAGTCGGCTCTGTCCTTTCTTACACAGAACATCAGTATTGACAGTCCAGTCCAATTTATCTTCCAGCTGCACTCCCAGGTATTTATAGGTCTGCACCCTCTGCAAACAGTCACCTCTGATGATCACGGGGTCCATAAGGGGCCTGGTCCTCCTAAAATCCACCACCAGTTCCTTGGTCTTGCTGGTGTTCAGGTGTAAGTGGTTTGAGTCGCACCATTTAACAAAGTCCTTGATTAGGTTCCTATACTCCTCCTCCTGCCCACTCCTGATGCAGCCCATGATAGCAGCGTCGTCAGCGAACATTTGCATGTGGCAGGACTCGAGACTCAAGAATTGTATTGGAAGTCTGATGTATGTTGGCTGAACAGGACCGGTGAAAGTCCAGTCCCCTGCGGCGCTCCTGTGTTGCTGACCTCAATGTCAGACCTGCAGTTCCCGAAACGCACATACTGAGGTCTGTCTGTAAGATAGTCCATGATCCATGTCACCAGGTGTAAATCTACTCCCATCTCTGTCAGCTTGTCCCTAAGGAGCAGAGGTTGGATGATGTTGAAGGTGCTAGAGAAGTCCAGAAACATAATTCTTACAGCACCACTGCCTCTGTCCAAGTGGGAGAAGGATCAGTGTAGCATATAGATGATGACATCCTCCGCTCCCACCTTCTCCTGATATGTGAACTGCAGAGGGTCGAGGGCGTGGCGGACCTGTGGTCTCAAGTGGTGAAGTAGCAGCAGAAAGGGGTCAATACAATACAATACACAGAACAGAACACAAGTAATCCTGAATACAGTATAAAAATAAAAAATGTACAAGTATGGAGCAGAATTCAACAGTAGATGATATCCCATAATAGGATTTGGATTTGTTCAGAGTCCTGGAGACCTCAGCCATCAAGCTGCCTCCCCCATTTGGCCAGCCAATCCAATGATAGGACCCCTCTACTCGATGATTCCCGTGATCCTCCATCAGAACAACTTGGCAGGTGGGCCGTGGCACCAAGTGCCACATTTGAGTACCAAGAAGAGAAACAGAATAGGTGAGCGTTAGTAATAAATTCTAACTATCATATTATTATTTTAGTGTTAATGAATTCATCCCAAAGGTGGTCTATCGGGTTGAGGTCAGGGCTCTGTGCAGGCCAGTCAAGTTCCTCCACACCAAACTAGCTCCTCCATTTCTTTATAGACATTGCTTTGTGCGCTGGTGCACGCACAGTCATGTTGGAGCAGGAAGTGGCCATCCCCAAACTGTTCCCACAAAGTTGGGAGCATGAAATTGTCCAAAATGGATTTGTATGCTGAAGCATTAAGAGTTCCTTTCATTAACCCCTGAAAACCAACCCCACACCACAATCCCCCCCTCCACCAAACTTTACACTTGGCACAATGCAGTCAGGCGAGTACCGTTCTCCTGGCAGACTCTTCCATTGGATTGCGTAATTCGCTACTCCAGAGGACACGTCTGCACTGCTCTCGAGTCCAGTGGCAGGCGGTAGGCTTTACACCACTACTTGGCTGCAGCTGCTCGACCGTGGAGACCCACTTCATGAAGCTCTCCCTCTACGCTGCACTGTTCTTGAGCTTTCGGAGGTCTGTAGCTGTTGATTCTGCAGAAAGTTGGTGACTTCTGCACACCTCAGCATGCGCTGTGCCCACTCTGATTTTTATGTGGCCTATCACTTTGTGTTGCTGTTGTTCCCAATTGCTTCACTTTGTTACAATACCACTAACTGTCGACCGTGGAATATTTAGGAGCGAGGAAATTTCACGAATGGACTTCTTGCACAGATGGCATCCCATCACGGTACCAAAGCTTGAATTCACTGAGCTCCTGAGAGCGACCCATTCTTTCACAAATGTTTGTAGAAGCCAGCAGTCTGCATGCCGAGGTGCTTGAGCTTATACACCTGTGGCCATGGAAGTGATTGGAACACCTGAATTCAATGATTTGGAAGGGGGAGGGGTCCCAATATTTTGGGCCATATAGTATATATAGTGCCTTTCAGTAGTGAACATCATCTCCAGCCATATTACATACATACTACAGATCTTTCTTTATTGTAATCACTGCCTGGAGAAATAACTCACTTGAAGTCATCCAGTAAGTCGGGGTGGAACCTGAGTCGGTGACCACTACACTTTATATAGTGCCTTTCTATTGTGGTTGTCCCCTCGAGGCACATTATATATGCAGTGAAGTTGTTTCTATATTTCCACAATATGGCCATTGGCAGAAGAAATGACTCACTCAAGGTCAACTGGTTAGTCAGTAGTAGACACTGAATGACTGACTTTTACTCTTAATATAGCGCCTTTTTATAGCAGACACCATATTAAGGCACTTTATATGTACATCACATTTGATTCCCAATTTCCAAAAAATGTAAGCCCCCTCAGGTCAGGTGACTGACTTCAGGTCACACATGACACCTACTGTACATTTATAAGCAGTAAATCCGTGGTGGACCTTTACTCTTTATATATCCATTGTGGCACTTCTTGAGTGATTTTGGGCTATACAAAAATAAATTGTATTGTATATAGTGCCTTTCTAGAGTGAACTCCATCACCTAGCATATGACATACACAGATCATTTGTTTCCATAGTTCAATGGTGGCACTAGGTCTGGTCCTCTCAGTGAGTCAGAGATGGAGAATGACCCGGAGACTGTCTCTATCTCTTTATATACTGTAGCTCCTTTCTGAAGTGATCACCATCTCCGGGCACATGCCATGTACGATAAAATTACTTCCAACTTTATGTAATGTGAACCCTGGCTGAAGAAATGACTCACTTGGAGTGGCACGTTAAGTCAGTGGTGGATGATAAACTGCTGACCATTTTTTTTCTTCATATAGCGCCTTGCCACAGTGAACATAATCTCAAGGCAAATAGCATGTGCAATAGACTTTCTAAATGTCCATAAGGTGAGCACTGCCTGAAGAATCGACCGACTACTCACATGTAGCATGTCGATGGTGGATGGTGAGCTGGTGATGTTTACTCTTTATATAGCACCTTTCTGCAGTGAACACTACCTCATAACACATTGTGAATTTCCCCTTGGGATTAATAAAGTATCTCTATCTATCTATCTATCTATCTATCTATCTATCTATCTATCTATCTATCTATCTATCTATCTATCTATCTATCTATCTATCTATCTATCTATCTATCTATCTATCTATCTTTAACTTGGACAGAGGCAGTGGTGCTGTAAGAATTATGTTTCTGGACTTCTCTAGCGCCTTCAACACCATCCAACCTCTGCTCCTTAGGGACAAGCTGACAGAGATGGGAGTAGATTCACACCTGGTGCCATGGATCATGGACTATCTTACAGACAGACCTCAGTATGTGTGTCTCGGGAACTGCAGGTCTGACATTGTGGTCAGCAACACAGGAGCACCGCAGGGGACTGTACTTTCTCCTGTCCTGTTCAGCCAACATACATCGGACTTCCAATACAACTCGGAATCCTGCCACATGCAAAAGTTCGCTGATGACACTGCTATCGTGGGCTGCATCAGGAGTGGGCAGGAGGAGGAGTATAGGAACCTAATCAAGGACTTTGTTAAATGGTGCGACTCAAACCACCTACACCTGAACACCAGCAAACCCAAGGAGCTGGTGGTGGATTTTAGGAGGCCCAGGCCCCTCATGGACCCCGTGATCATCAGAGGTGACTGTGCAGAGGGTGCCGACCTATAAATACCTGGGAGTGCAGCTGGATGATAAATTGGACTGGACTGCCAATACTGATGCTCTGTGCAAGAGAGGACAGAGCCAACTATACTTCCTTAGAAAGCTGGCATCTTTCAACATCTGCAATAAGATGCTGCAGATGTTCTATCAGACGGTTATGGTGAGCGTCCTCTTCTATGCGGTGGTGTGCTGAGGAGACAGCATAAAGAAGAAGGACGACTCATGACTGGACAAACTGGTGAGGAAGGTGGGCTCTATTGTAGGCACGGAGCTGGACAGTTTGACATCCGTGGCAGAGCGACGGGCGCTGAGCAGACTCCTGACAATCATGGAGAATCCACTGCATCCACTGAACAGGATCATCTCCAGACAGAGGAGCAGCTTCAGCGACAGACAGACTGCTGTCACCGTCCTGCTCCACTGACAGACTGAGGAGACCCCACACTATGCGACTCTTCAATTCCACTCGTGGGGGTAAACGTTAACATTATACAAAGTTATTGTCTGTTATACCTGCATTGTTATCACTCTTTAATTTAATATTGTTCTTTATCAGTATGCTGCTGCTGGAGTATGTAAATTTCCCCTTGTGATTAATAAAGTATCTATCTATCTATCTATCTATCTATCTATCTATCTATCTATCTATCTATCTATCATATAGTGTCTTTCACATATCTATCTATCTATCTATCTCTATCTATCTATCTATCTATCTATCTATCTATCTAACTGGCATATAGTGCCTTTCATATTATCTATCTATCTATCTATCTATCTATCTATCTATCTATCTATCTATCATATAGTGTCTTTCACATATCTATCTATCTATCTATCTATCTATCTATCTATCTATCTATCTATCTATCTATCTATCTATCTATCTATCTATATATAGTGCCTTTCATATTATCTATCTATCTATCTATCTATCTATCTATCTATCTATCTATCTATCTATCTATCTATCTATCTATCATATAGTGTCTTTCACATATCTATCTATCTATCTATCTATCTATCTATCTATCTATCTATCTATCTCCTTCCTGTTCTTGCTGTCGCTGTGCATGCTGGGTGGTTGTCTCGAGTGTGAGCGAGTGGAACTGGTGGTGGACGCTGAGGTGAGTGTGGTGATTCTTTTTTCTTCTAATTTTCTAGTTTCTTATTTCTATCTTTTCTTTGGTGAAAACAGCTACACTTGTTTTTGTACTGAGTGGCTTAGGCCACGGCAGCCGCAATGGCTGCTAATCTTGAGCGTTTGAGCCGCCGCCATGGGATTAAACTTATATCGGAGGAGTTTGTTCCTTTAGAGGCGGGGGTTTTGGCGGTAGGCGAAGTGGTCGGATGTGACAATATTAAGTCAGCTTCACGAATGAGCGGGAATATCGTGGTTTTTTTGAGCTCTGTGGATTTAGTTCCGACAGTGGTTGAGAAGGGGGTGGTTATTAATGGCTCCTTTGTACAGGTTTCCCCTTTAGCCGTCCCGTCCCGTAGAGTAACAATTTCAAATGCGCCGCCTTTTCTCAAAAATGAAACTATAGCGAAAGAGTTGGAGCGGCATGGGCGTCTGGTATCGAAAATTCGGCACATTCCTTTAGGTTGTAAATCGCCTGATTTAAAACATGTCTTGTCATTTAGGAGACAAGTTTTATGGTTTTAAATAGAATGGATGACGAATTAAATGTGGCAATGAAGTTTAGAGTGGACGGTTTCGATTATGTGATTTTCGTCACTTCTAACGAAATGAAATGTTTTGGGTGCGGGAGTGAAGCACATTTAATTAAACAGTGTCCTGAGAGACAGCAAGGGAGCAAGAAAACTGGCCGTACAAACACAGAAATAGAGGGGCAGAAAGTGGAAGATCACGAAATTGTGGCTGATGGCGCAGAGGCGCAAGGTGATAAGAATAAAAATGCTACTAGAGCTGAAGGGCAGGAGAATCAAGTGCCGCCCAGAGATGAGCCGAATGAAGGCGGTAGTGAAACGGTAGATCAAACAGCGACTGCAGCAGAAAGTGTGTGGGGAGAAATTGATATGGATGAGGGAGGCAGCAACGAGACAGAGGAAAAAAGTGAATTTAAACGTCCTGCTCAAAAAGGCAAGGAGAAAGAGAAGATCGGGCACGAAAGAAAATTGTTTTAAGTCAGGGCTCGGGGGTCGTTGGAGAGGATCCCGCCTATGGTCCTTGTCAGGAGGATTTTCCCGTCTTCGCGGAGACGGCCGATAACGTCTCAAATGCGGGGAGTGTCGGGGAAGAAAACGACGACGGTAATATCTCCGATGGGTCTGCTGCCTCGGAGCCCCCAGAGTTAAAAGCCAGGGGGGGTTACAGCGCTCAAAGTGTGAAAGAGTTTTTGGTGAATACCGCCGGAAAAAAGGGGGTGGATGTGGCCGAATTTTTCCCTGACATTGACCTCTTTCTATCGTCTGTCCGCGGGTTGCGACGAGACAAAGCAGCCTCCGCAATGTTTGATGTTAAAGAGCTCGTGAGGCTAAAGAATTTAACAAGTAAACTGAGAAAACAGTCCAATCTAAACACCACCTAATGGCTAAGCCCCCTGTTAAATCTACTCCACAGTCTTTGTGGTGGTCCCTGTGTTTCATTGTGTGTTCATCTATCTATTCTGTTACCATGGCAAGTGTACACATAGGAACCCTAAATATTAACGGTGGGAGAAGTCCAGATAAGAGGGTCGCATTGTTTGATTTTATCAGACAAAAGACTTGAATGTCACCTTTCTACAAGAAACCCACATTGATGAGCAAAATCAGTGGGAGTGGAGCAGAGATTGGAAGGGGGACATTTTATTTAGTAATGGGACAAATGTTAGTGCTGGAGTGGCCATTTTATTTCTTGGAGGACTTCAAGTAGAAGTTTGCAGCACTGATGAGCTGGTGAAAGGGACTCCTGAAAGTGACGGTGAAACTTCAAGGCAGTGTCGTCACTTTCATTAATGTGTACGCCTCGAATGAGGGTGAGGAGAGGCTCCACTTCTTTAACAAGTTAGGAGATCTTTTATCCAAGTGTGACCCTGAGGAAGTGGTGGTGTTAGGAGGGGATTTTAATTGTACACTTGATACCAGAATAGACAGAAATAATGGGCTGGAACGCACCTCGCTCAGCACGAGCTTTAGGTAAAATAATTAAGGACATTGGGCTGGAAGATGTATGGAGGGCTAAAATGGGGCCTGTCGGCAATACACCTGGGGGGACGAGTGGAAATACGATCTCAATGGCGAGACTCGATCATTTTATAGTTTTAAGCACCTGTTAGGTTTATTTAAGGTGTGCTCTATTGTGCCTACTGGATTCTCTGATCACAGTTTGGTGTGTTGTACACTTATTTGTAACACTTACAGACCCCGTAGTCCATACTGGCATTTTAACACACTCCTCCTTAAAGATCAGAACTTTAAAGAGTTATTTGTTCATTTCTGGGGAGGCTGGAAGGCTATGAAGAAGGAGTTCACCAGCTTACAACAGTGGTGGGAGGTTGGGAAGAGTCACATCCGGGCCTTGTGTCAGGAGTATACCAGAAATGTCACCCAAGTATTGCGGTCAGAAATGGCAGCTTTAGAAATTAAAATAGCTGAATTTCAACAGCTTCTAGAGAAGGGTCCAAATGAGCAGCTTCAGGCGAGCCTGACTTCTGCTAAACTGGGGTTGGCTCACCTGCTTGAGACCAGAGCTCAGGGGGCTTTAGTGAGGGCCCGCTTTCAACGACTGACTGAGATGGATGCACCAACTCAATATTTTTGGTTTAGAGAAAAAAAACTCGCAGAGTAAAATCTTACATTGCATAAGAACACCCGATGGCAGTGAGACACAAGAGCCCAGTGAAATAAGGCAGGTGGTCCGCGAATTTTATGAACTTCTGTTTGCTGCAGATGGAGATGGTGGCAGTGAAGACCAACAGGCCTTTTGCAGGACTTACGCAGCTGCCCAATGCAGATGTGGCACAGCTAAATAGAGAGGTGACCTTTGCAGAACTCACCACAGCCCTGGGACAGCTGAAAACAGGGAAGGTCCCGGAATCGATGGAATACCAGTGGAGTTTTATAAAGAGTTCTGGGATGTCATCGGCCTGGACTTATTGGAAGTGTTCCATGGAGTTTTAAAACTGGCTTGTTACCGCAGAGCTGCCGTAGAGCCGTGATCACGCTGCTGCCGAAGAAGGGAGACTTGTGTCTCATTAAGAACTGGCGGCCTGTGTCTCTCTTATGCGCTGATTATAAAGTTCTCTCTAAAGCCTTAGCCAACAGGATGGTCCAAGTTTTAGGGAGAGTGGTGCATCCTGATCAGAATTACTGCGTGGCTGGCAGGTCCATCTTTAATAACATTTTTTTAATTGGGACATTTTGGCTGCTGCAGAACTGTTTGGTTTTCAGACTGGTCTTATTTTTCTTGACCAGGAAAAGCTTTTGACAGGGTCAGTCACTCATTTTATGGAATGCCATGAAGGCGTTTGGGTTTGGGGGGTCTTTTATTAAACATATTCGCTTACTTTATAGTGACATTTCTGGTATCATAAAGGTCAATGGTGGCTTGTGTGCACCTTTCAGTGTCAGAAGAGGAGTCAGACAGGGATGTTCTTTGTCCGGCATGTTATATGCTCTGGCGCTGGAGCCTTTCCTGGTGCACCTGAGGAAGGTGCTGACTGGTCTCTCCATCCCCAACTGCAACATGGACCCTGTGAAAGTCACTGCTTATGCAGATGATCTTGCTGTGGTCATCACAAGCCAGAAGGATTTGGACAAATTAACTGATTGTCTGAGGAATTACAGCAAAGCATCTTGCTAAAGTGAATTGGAACAAAAGTAGTGCAGTGTTGGTTGGGAACTGGAAGGATGTAGTCCTCCTCGACTGAAGGGGGGTCTGCAGTGGACAACTGGAGGCTTCCTGTACCTGGGAGTCCATCTCGGAGATGACCACTACATCCAAAAGAACTGGGAGGGTCTGTTGGACAAGGTTACAGCTCGGCTTGCCAAGTGGAAGTGGATACTCCCTCAGTTATCCTATAGAGGACGGATGCTGGTCATTAATAACCTGGTGACCTCCAGCCTGTGGCATAAGTGTATTTGTCTACAACCTCCACCTTTGCTTGTTCAGCAGATACAGAAGGCGATCATGGATTTTTTTTGGACTGGTACCCATTGGATACAGAAGGGCGTTCTATTTTTACCATTGGATGAAGGCGGACAAGGACTTATTGACATTACCAGCAGGATTGCTGCTTTCCGCCTTCAGACCATTCAAAACTGCTGTATCCTGTCGAGCAGAGCCAGTGGATGAACTTAGCCGTACTCTTCTTTAAACAAGCCAGGCATATGGGACTTGGGAAAAGTTTACTGCTGTGCCACTTAGATAAGATCAAGACTTTACAGGTGCCAGGTTTTATAAAAGCCTTCTAGCAGCGTGGCAACTGCTGTTGATAAAAAAGGACTGTGATGACCTCTCCACATTTTGGGTCCTTCATGAACCACTGTTCTACAATCCTGCTGTTGGCACTGCTACAGGACTTTCTGAAAATTGTATTAATCATTTCATAATACATGGAATAACCACAATAAAGGACATAATTGACTGGGAAAATTACACTTGGAAAAGTGCACAAGTGGTAGCAGTGGAGACAGGGTACACTCAGTCCGCTAATGGAGAAGTTTCTGTGGCAGGTACAATCATCAATGGACAGGGAATCCATGACACTCCTGCACGGAATTTTCTCATCACAATTGAAGCCAACTGACGAAACACCTTTTCCAACGCTTACTGTGTCTCCGGCTGTTGAACTGAGGGATGGTGAGACTAATGTTTTAGCCTTAAGTTCTCTAGAGGCGTTATCTCTACCTACAGTGCCGGGGAAACAGCTGTACAGGATTTGTGTGAAGGTGAACAACCTGGAGCAGCTGAGGACACGAAGACACGACACACCATGGAGAGACAAGCTTGGAGCCCCTCAAGGACTGAACCCCGCATGGAGGTCGTTGAAGCCGCCATTGGCCAGTAGGGTGGGAGACCTGCAGTGGAGGTTGGTACATGGGATACTAGCGGTGAACTCCTTCTTATCGATTATATGTCCGGGGTCTCAGATTGCTGCCTTTTTGTGGTCTGAGGGAAAGTGTCTTTCATGCATTTATGTATTGTGAGAGGCTCCAGACCTTTTTTAGTGAAATTGAAAGAATAGTAGAAGGGCTGGGGTCCGTATAATGGCACGGTGTTTGTGTTTGGGGTTAGAATTACAAAACACACCAGAGAAAATATGAACTTAATTAATTTTATTATCGGGCAAGCAAAACTGTCAATATGGAAGACCGAAAAACAAGATTACTGGGAGTGGAAATGAAAATGTTGTTGTATTTTTTAGAAAAGTATGTGAAAGTAGGATATTAGTGGATTTTAATTTTTATAAGTCCACAAATAATTTAGCAAAGTTTAAGGAAATGTGGTGCGTGAATAATGTGCTTTGTGTATGTGATGAAGATAATTTGCAATTTGTGCTTTGACTTTGGTGTTTCATTCCTTTATAAATTGGGTGGATAAATTGAGAATAAGTGGGATTGGAGGGTGGAAACAATGGGGGATTAGATAAATATATACTCCAAGAACAATATGAATATGTAATGGTTTAAAATGAATATTCATCATTAGGAAAGTGTGTACGTGTTTTTGTAAGACTTAAGATTTTGAGTTTTACTGTGTTTTTTGTATTTATTCCTGTGTTTATTTAATAAAGTTTGCTTTTAAAAATAAAAAATAAAAATATCTATCTATCTCTATCTATCTATCATATAGTGTCTTTCATATCTATCTATCTATCTATCTATCTATCTATCTATCTATCTATCTATCTATCTATCTATCTATCTATCTATCATATAGTGCCTTTCATATCTATCTATCTATCTATCTATCTATCTATCTATCTATCATATAGTGCCTTTCATTATCTATCTATCTATCTATCTATCTATCTATCTATCTATCTATCTGTCTATCTATCTATCTATCTATCATATAGTGTCTTTCACATATCTATCTATCTATCTATCTATCTATCTATCTATCTATCTATCTATCTAACTGGCATATAGTGCCTTTCATATTATCTATCTATCTATCTATCTATCTATCTATCTATCTATCTATCTATCTATCTATCTATCTATCTATCTATCTATCTATCTATCTATCTATCTATCTATCTATCTATCTATCTATCTATCTATCTATCTATCTAACTGGCATATAGTGCCTTTCATATTATCTATCTATCTATCTATCTATCTATCTATCTATCTATCTATCTATCTATCTATCTATCTACATGACGGGCACAAAGTTTGTTTTCCTATTTGAACAATATGAAGAGCCTCTGTCACTAGGATTTCCTCATTCAATGAGTCAGTTGGAGATGCTGAGCCGCTGACTTTTACTCTTTTATATAGTGCCTTTCTATAGTGATCACCATATCCAGGCATATGCCATGTAGATTAAAGTTGCTGGATCACATGTTCTGGGCCTGCACCAAATTAACATCATTCTGGACCAAAATCTTTAAAAGCCTTTTAGACAGCCTTGGTGTCACAATCCCTCCTAACCCATTAATAGCTGTGTGTGGTGGGCTCACAGAGGGGCTTAAAGTGGGGAAGGACAAGCAAACTGTAATGTCCTTCACTTTATAGTTAGCATGTAGACTTATTTTGCTCAACTGGAGTAATCCTAACTCTCCTTTTCTAAGTCAGTAGGTAACTGATGTTTTATATTATTTGAAACTGGAAAAAATCAAATTCTCACTTAGAGGATCTGTGCAGAACTTTTTTTCAAAACCTGACAAGATCTGATCAATAACATTATACAATAAGCATTGAAATTGAGGATGCAGGTTCTCTCCCCTCTTTTATTTATTTACTCTATTTATCTTTCATTTATTAAATTGTCTATTTACTTATTTTTACTAGCTTAAAGTTTTACTCTGCCGGCCAAGATCTCTTTCTCATGGGGGAGGTTTGATTTATTTCAAACCTATTTCAGATTCAAATGTATTTGTTAGGAATGTTATTTGATTTTAATAAAATCAATAAAATCACAAAAAAAAAAAAACAAAAAAAAAAAGTTGCTTCTAAATTTCCATAGTGTGAGTACCGGCTGAAGAAGCGACTCTCATGGAGTCACACAATAAGTCAGCCGTGGATGGTAAACTGGTGATGTGTACTCTTTATATAGCGCCTTTCTGAAAGCACATGACATGCGCAGTGGAGTTTCTCAGTGTTTTGTCTTGGTACAGTAATATTTTACTCTATTTTCTCCTTTTGTATTATTAATATGCAGCCTTTGTCAGAATGCCTCAAATCTCCCAGACTTGCTTACCACTGTCTATAAGGTATTGTATTTTATAACTTCTCCCCAGCTTCCCTTCTACATCTATAATCTCAGGTAATTAGGTGTAGTAAAAGACAAGCAGGAGTTAAGTTACACTCTAAGTAATGTATTATTGATAATATTCATAAATAATAACAATATGCAAAACACAAGTGAATATTGGCAACCATACAACATGATAAGTGCTGATGTGTAGTTTCAGGTGGCACACAGACTTGGTAGTTACTTAAAATGTCTCTAGTTTAGTCCTCATTTGTGGTCATCTTTCTTCAGAACAGGCCGCGTGCCTGTCTTAATATGGCAGCCGAGCTGTGCTCTTCATTGTGTTGTCCTTTTCAGTTCATGGTGTGCGATGCTCCTTCATTATTTGGTCAGAGAGAGAGAGGGTGAGGTAAAGCAAATAAAATTATAGGTTTTCTGTCCAACCCCTACAGCCAATAGGGCGTTGTGGTACTTAAAGGCTTCTGATATGAGCCAGTTCCAAACAGCCATACTTCAGACCAATGGGGGGACTGAATACCCTCAACACCTGCCCACCAAACCATGTGTTAAGGTAAAGCTTGGCAGTTAGGCAGCCTGGCTTTCCTGAGGGGGTTGACTTGGAGTTCTGCAAAGTAATATTAGCCAAACTGGTTTGAGGCACTTCACCTGACCCTGTCGTAAAATTACAAAGAGACTCAGTCCTAAAAAGGGTGAAGGGGTTCTTAAACCATCAAACCATTGCTGTTATTATCTGTAATTTAATTAACGCTAATATTACATTGCTTTGTCTAAGTTACAAATAAAGACATACAAAATTGTATGCAAAGTTTCACATCACAACACCCAGTTTAAGCACTGCCTAGAGAAGTGACCTGCTTAGAATCTCCCAGTATGGCAGTGGTGGATGGTGAGCTGGCGAGTTTTTACTTTTTATATGCAGTAGCACCTTACCATAGCAGGGGCTCTCAGTCTCGGTCCTGGAGACCCCCTGTGTGTGGCTCAATATATAGAAATTAAATAATCAGGTTTGGTTAAAAAAATGCACTAAGCAGTTATATGGGAATAATGTATTTTTTTCATTCTAACCATATTTTTATCTTGAATTTTATTCTGCTTTTCTAGGTGTTCTAATTGTTTAATAATCCACTATTTACTAATTAGTGGGTCTGACGCTAAAGTTGTTGTAGCTTTTCATGATTCAGTGTTGTTTGACTGGGTGTCTGCTTTGCTCACTTTTAATTGTCATTATTAAGATACAACAAAGGGGGAAAAATATAATTAAATTAAATGTATAGCAAAAATAGAAATATTTGTAAATGTCTCTCTATTATCCATCCATTATCCAACCCGCTATATCCTAACTACAGGGTCACGGGGGTCTGCATGGTCCCAATCCCAGCCAACACAGGGCGCAAGGCAGGAAACAAACCCTGGGCAGGGCGTCAACCCACCGCCGGGCACACACACACACACACACACCAAGCACACACTAGGGACAATTTAGAGTCACCAGTGCACCTAACTTGCATGTCTTTGGACTGTGGGAGGAAACCAGAGTAGCCAAAAAAAAAAAAAATCCTGGGACGAGACGTGACTTTTTCAGAGAGATACTTTCATGTCCTGCGAGATGAGACTTTGTGCCAAGAGATTTAACTACGTCTGAGCCCAGAAATAAAATACAAAGAGTAGAAGACAAAGTAGAACATCGTAAACAATTCAAAAACATTGGTGCGGTACACAGGCAGGGCAGGTTAGAGATAATGGAAGTGCTAAAATTCGAAAGTCTCAAAAAAAGGATAGTAAAGATCGTATTAGCGCAAACAAACGGAAATTATTACTCTGTGAAATAATGGAACAGCGAAAAAGAGATCGTTTGGATTTAAACTTTAAGTCAGAGACTTGTAGATTGTCTAATTCGTGGTGCCATCAGGGTAAAGTAGTGTTTCTTCCCAATGAGGAGGCGTGTTGGCGAGAATGAAAAGATTTGTTGTTTGGTGAAAGTGAAATCCACAAACGCGGGCGGCAGAGACGTGAGGTGGCTTGTGCGCAGTGTAGGCCTGGAGGGGTTTGGCGAGCGAAGCAAGTCTTATAAATGTAAATGTCATGCCACTGTGATATTCTGAATGTACAGTCGTGGCCAAAAATTTTGAGAATGACACGAGTGTTGGTCTTCACAAAGTCTGCCGCTTCAGTGTTTTTAGATCTTTTAGTCAGATGTTTCTTTGATGTACTGAAGTAGAATGACAAGCACTTCAGAAGATTCAAAGGCGTTTATTGACAACTCCATGAAGTTTATTCTCAGAGTGAATATTTGCATTGTTGGTTCTTCTTTCTTTTTCATGACCCCTGCAATTCACCCTGGCATGCTGGCAATCAACTTCTGGGCCCAATCCTCACTGATGGCAGCAGCCCATTCTTACAGAATCTGAATTGGTGGGTTTTTGTTCGTCCTCCCGCCTCTTGAGGATTGACCACAAGTTCTCAACGGGAAGTTTCCTGGCCATGGACCCCAAATTTCGATGTTTTGTTCCCCAAACCACTTGGTTCTCGCTTTTGCCTCATGGCCTGGTGCGCCATCATGTTGGTCACCAAACTGCAACATATTTTGCAGTCGTTCATGTGAAATGACCTGCTCAGGGTCACACGATATTTGAGAGGTGGGGACTGAGCCTCTCTGGTGGGTTGGTGCCCTGCCCGGGGTTTGTTTTCCTGCCTTGCGTCCTGTGCTGGCTGGGATTGGCTCCAGCAGACCCCCGTGACCCTGTAGTTAGGATATAGCGGGTTGGATAATGGATGGATAGATGGACTGAGCCTGTGAGCTGTGCTTTATCGAGCACCTTTCTATTGCGAGTGCCATCTAAGTGCACCTGCGGTGGGTTGGCACCCTGCCCAGGATTGGTTCTTGCCTTGTGCCCTGTGTTGGCTGGGATTGGCTCCAGCAGACCCCCGTGACCCTGTGTTCGGATTCAGTGGGTTAGAAAATGGATGGATGGATGGATCTAAGTGCACTTTACAAATTCAAATCTTTATTACATTTACGTCCCTATCTCTAAAATTGGATCCAGTTGAGTGACTCACTCGGGGTCCTACGGTAAGCGAGAAACAGGACCTGCACGTGGGTCTTATTTCATAAAGTGCCTTTCTACGATGAACGCCTTCCTAAATTGCTTTGCCTGCACTAAACTATTTCTTTTCTTCTACAATTGTAGCCGAGTTGGTCACGTTGACGCCGTAAGTCACAGTGGTGGGCTGAACCTTCATCCTCGAGTTTCCAGCCCTGTGCTTTAACTATTAGGCCACAGCACACAGGAATTGATGTGTCATCTGTTTATTTGTAGGCCGCTCAAGTAGCTTGAACCCGTCTCTTTGTGAGACATTTTTTATTCCTCCCTTCTTCTGTGAACCGCATGCCCTGACATTGCCCCTCAGACACGAATCAGTCATTTCTTTTAATATATAGCACCTTTCATACAGACACATGGCGATGCTGCTGATTGGAGTTTAAAATCGGCACACCGCACCTTTGGTTGGTCTGCTGCCGGCTCACTGGCCAAGGTTGGCACATGGCTGCCTGCTTCAGACTCGGGAGGGTGGGCAGGCCTCTCGGACAAGATTGAGACAACTGGCTGCACAGGAGAAAGCTGATCGCTTTACGCCATATATGGAGACATAGCTGCGGCATAGACGCACTGAGACTCTTGGCTGCTTGTTAACATAACCTAACATTCTCAAAAGTTGCTCACGATTAGAGACTGGGAATGCCAGTTCTTCACAGGGTATGCTTCCACACACCCGGCCAATCTAATTCGCAATGGAGAAAAGTGCAAACTTCACACGGGCGAGGACAGGCTTGAACCCAGATACCTTAGGAGTGTAAGTTGGCAGCCCTCGCTGCTGTGCCACAATACATCATGTTTTTTTACCCAAGTGCCAAGTACCACAATGCCAATGAAATATGCGTGTGAAGACAAAAGACACTTGGCGCACCTTCTTGTTCCAAATGACCTTATGCTGTTGTGCGTCACTCACCAGAGGAGGTTACCATGGAAACTACAAGCGCCAGCCAATCACCACTGCCGGCTTTCTGAGGTGTGTTTGCTGATGCCATCCTTTCTAGCTTTGGGCAAATGGGGAAGGAAAGCAAAAATCAGAAGTTTCAAAAATTGCTAATTAAATCCTTAAAGTCCAAAAGAACATAAATTTAAAGAAAACGAGACGTAAGCCAGCACCCCGGGGCCGGGGCTGTGCCGTGGTATGGCTGATGTGGATGGTGTTGTTGGTTGTGCTCCAATCTCTGCAGTGACATACATGACAATGCTTTTTCCATTGTAAAGCTCCCAGCATGCTGTGCAGATTGATAGACTCTATATAAGATGACGTGTTTTTTTTAATTAGATGGCCAAACTTATGCTTTTGTCTACAGAGGGTCTGCTTGGCAAGATGCACAAAAAATTATGTTGTGGTGTGATTTGCAAAACATTTTGTAAAGGGGAGCTCCGTGAAAGGCACTATATAAAAATGAAGTTCTGCTGTCGCCTATAGCGTGTCTGCTTGGCAGGATGCACATACAATTGTGTTGTAGTGTGTTTTGTAATGCATTTTGTGAATGCCGTGCTCTGTGAAAGGCGCTATATAAAATAAAAATGGTGTGATTTGTTGACAGTGATTTTATGGAACTGTCCTGGGTGCGTCTCTTTCAAGGTGTTCATGAACGAATGCACAGCGGCCCCCTGTTTGGTGGTGGTGTTACTTTTAAAGACAGTATTGAAGGCGCTATATTAAATGATGATTTGATAATTCAAGACAAATGATGAAGATGTGGCTGGTTTGGGTGAAGCTGCACAATACGTTTCTTGTGAGCGATGCTATACAAACGAAGGGCTTTTCTGCTAGATAGCCGATGGATGACCGAGGACTATGGAGGTTTTGGTGCCGTTCTGTTTCATCTTCTGGGTGTATGGTGCTATGGGAAATGTGAAGATTTATTGGAGCCCATGACATCAGCGGTTTCTGTGGTTCCCCAGGGATCTTCTCTAACAAGATGAAGCACAAGAACATTTACTGTTGTGCTTGAAAGTTTGTGAACCCTTTAGAATATTTCTGCATAAATATGACTTTAAACAGTATCAGATTTTCACTCAAGTCCTAAAAGTAGATAAAGAGAAACCAGTTAAACAAATGAGACAAAAATATTATACTTGGTCATTTATTTATTGAGGAAAACGATTGAATATTCCATATTTGTCAGTGGCAAAAGTATGTGAACCTCACGGATGATCAGTGAGTTTGAAGGTGAGGTGTCAGGTGTTTTCAATCAATGGGATGCCAATCAGGTGTGAGTGGGCACCCTGTGTTATTTAAAGAACAGGATCTATCAAAGTCTGCTCTTCACAGCACATGTTTGTGGAAGTGTATCATGGCACAAACAAAGGAGATTTCTGAGGACCTCACAAAAAGAGTTGTTGATGCTCATCAGACTGGAAAAGGTTACAAAACCATCTCTAAAGAGTTTGGACTCCACCAATCCACAGTCAGACAGATTGTGTACAAATGGAGGAAATTCAAGACCCTCCCCAGGAGTGGTCGACCAACAAAGATCACTCCAAGAGCAAGGAGTGTAATAGTCGGCGAGGTCATAGAGGACCACAGGGTAATTTCTAAGCAACTGAAGGCCTCTCTCACATTGGCTGATGTTCATGTTCATGAGTCCACCATCAGGAGAACACTGAACAACAATGGTGTGCATGGCAGGGTTGAAGGAGAAAGCCACTGCTCTCCAAAAAAAACATTGCTGCTCGTCTGCAGTTTGCTGAAGATCATGTGGACAAACCAGAAGGCTATTGGAAGAATGTTTAGTGGACGGATGAGACTAAAACAGAACTTTTTGGTTTAAATGAAAAGCGTTATGTTTGGAGAAAGGAAAACACTGCAGTCCAGCATAAGAACCTTATCCCATCTGTGAAACATGGTGGTGGTAGTATCAGGGTTTGGGCCTGTTGTGCTGCATCTGGGCCAGGACGGCTTCCCTTCATTGATAGAACAATGAATTCTGAATTATATCAGAGAACTCTAAAGGAAAATGTCAGGACATCTGTCCATGAACTGACTCTCAGGAAAAGGTGGGTCATGCAGCAAGACAACGACCCTAAGCACACAAGTCGTTCTACCAAAAAATGGTTAAAGAAGAATAAAGTGAATGTTCTGGAATGGCCAAGTCAAAGTCCTGACCTTAATTCAATCGAGATGTTGTGGAAGGACCTGAAGAGAGAAGTTCATGTGAGGAAACCCACCAACATCCCAGAGTTGAAGCTGTTCTGTACGGAGGAATGGGATAAAATTCCTCCAAGCCGGTGTGCAGGAATGATCAGAAGTTACCGGAAACGTTTAGTTGCAGTTATTGGGGGGTCACAGCGGATACTGAAAGCAAAGGTTCACATACTTTTGCCACTCACAAATATGTAATATTCAATCGTTTTCCTCAATAAATAAATGTCCAAGTATAATATTTTTCTCTCATTTGTTTAACGGGTTTCTCTTTATCTACTTTTAGGACTTGAGTGAAAATCTGATGATGTTTTAGGTCATATTTATGCAGAAATATTGTAAAGGGTTCAAGCACCACTGTAGATATTAATGTTGAAAGGCCTTGCAAAAGGGAGCTCTGTGTAAGGTGCTATATAATGACTGACTGATTGGCAGACTGGTGGCCCATGACAAAGTGATTTTACTTTATTTTTGGTGGCTGCCTAAGGTACTTCTCCTCAGCACTAAAATGCTAATACTGCACGTGAATGGTGATCTTGTTCATTTTTAAAGGCCTTGTAATGGTGTGCTTTATGTAGTACAGAGGGGCCGAAGGGGTGCACTGAAGTCCGCAAGCAGATGTTGAGGCCTGGGCTTTACCAAAAACAGCCTCTCATCCAGGACTTTGTGAGGAATTTGAAGGGGGATCACCAGATGAAAAACTGCAAGCAAGAGGTTAGAAGAGTGGCCCATTCTAAACCTTGCTGAGTGTGTGCATCTATTACTTTAATACGAATAATAACTTTTATTTATTTATTTATTTACCAGTAACAGCGTACTGCATGATAACGTGCACTGAATCCACTTGACTTGAGCATTCCTACTTTTCATCCTCTTTCTCTGTCTCAGTTTACCATTCGTTTGCTCAGAGGTTGATTTTCTTGCCGATTCCTGAGCACCTCTTCTTTTCTCCACTCTAGCGGGCCGCTGCTTCTCTTCTATTGTTGGCATCTTTCCGCGTTGAAACTGATTAAGTTAGTTTTTGTATCGTAATTACTAAGTACGTTTTTCTTCATTTTTCACTTAAGCTGACACTTCAGTCTTCAATCTGCCTCAAGAATGATTTAAGATATGAAGAGGTAGAGGAAGTATGACTGCGAAGGTGGTAGGGAATGAGAATGGCGCCCGAACGCATGCGCCACATGGCTGCCCTGCAGCGCACTGCTGAGAGTTGATTCTACAATTACGTGTCCCTGCGAGACAGCAGTGCTACCTCTCCACCACTGTGTCACCCCCATCTGTGTAATTATTAACATCCATCCATCCATTTTCTAACCCGCTGAATCCGAATACAGGGTCACGGGGGTCTGCTGGAGCCAATCCCAGCCAACACAGGGCACAAGGCAGGAACCAATCCTGGGCAGGGTGCCAACCCACCGCAGGACACACACAAACACACCCACACACCAAGCACACACTAGGGCCAATTTAGAATCGCCAATCCACCTAACCCGCATGTCTTTGGATTGTGGGAGGAAACCGGAGTGCCCGGAGGAAACCCACACAGACACGGGAGAACATGCAACTCCACGCAGGGAGGACCCGGGAAGCGAACCCGGGCCTCCTAACTGCGAGGCAGCAGCGCTACCACTGCGCCACCGTGCCGCCCTGTAATTATTAACAGTATTCATTATTTAAGAAAGAGAAGAAGAAGAGGGAGACATGTCCGGAGGCAGGAGGAGAGGAGGAAAGTAAAGAGAATGAAACAGAGGGTAGGAATTTTGAATGTTGGTAGTATGACTGCTAAGGGGAGAGAGTTAGCAGATATGATGGAGAGAAGGAAGGTTGATATATTGTGCATGCAAGAGACTAAATGGAAGGGGAGTAAGGCCAGGTGGATCGGAGGTGGATTCAAATTGTTCTATCATGGTGTGGATGGGAGGAGAAATGGAGTAGGAGTTATTCTGAAGGAACAGTATGTCAAGAGTGTTTTGGAGGTGAAAAGAGTGTCAGGCAGAGTAATGATTATGAAGCTGGAAATGGGAGGTGTGATGATGAATGTTGTTAGTACTGTGATATAAACACAGACCCGACATCATAAAAAGATTTGGGGCAGCCACACGTATAACATCCCCAGCTGCGAAAGGTTTGTAGAATTGAACAGAGATGTTCACAATACTGAGTCCAAAACAGTACTGATTCCATGGTGGTAAAATGGCGACTTTAAAGGCCCATACAGGAAGTGACGTCATCAAAGGGGCGTGCCCTGGAAGTGACGGCAACTGGACCAGAAGTGACATCATCGAAGGGGCGGGACCCAGAGGTGACATCACCGAGGAGGCGGGACCCGGAAGTGACATCTTCTAAGGTACCGGAACCTGGTAGGATTTCTCGGGAAAGGTCTGCAGGGAACTAAGAAAGACAGTCAGTGCACCTCGCCCTCCCCTGGTCGGATGTGGTATTGGCATTACTTAAGCCCTTCAGCTGTCTCCTTCTCGCATGTGTGTGACAGTGCATATACACCACAAGTTGGGTGTGCAATGGGTGAGAAAGAAGATTTTTGGAGTGAGTTAGATGAAGTGATGAACAGTGTAACCAAGGGACAGAAAGTGTTGATTGGAGTGGATTTCAATGGGCATGTTGGTGAAGGAAACAGAGGAGACGAGGAGGTGATGGGTAGGTATGGTGTCAAGAAGAGGAATGAAGAAGGTCAGAGGATAGTGGATTTTGCCAAAAGGATGGACATGACTGTGGTGAATATGTATGTTAAGAAGAGGGAGGAACATAGAGTTATGTACAAGAGTGGAGGAAGATGCACACAGGTAGATTACATCCTATGCAGAAGAGTTGATCTGAAGGAGATTGAAGACTGCAAAGTGGTGGCAGGGGAAAGTGTAGTTAAACAGCATAGAATGGTGGTCTGTAGGATGACGTTGGAGATCAAGAAGAGGAAGAGAGTGAGGGCAGAGCCAAGGATCAAATGGTGGAATTTGAAAAAGGAAGACTGCAAGATTGAGTTTAGGGAGGAGGTGAGACAGGCACTGGGTGGTAGTGAAGAATTATCAGACAGCTGGGATACGACAGCAGATGTAGTAAGGGTGACAGCAAGAAGGGTGCTTGGCGTGACATCTGGAAAGAGGAAGGAGGAAAAGGAAACCTGGTGGTGGAATGGGGAAGTACAGGAGAGTATACAGAGGAAGAGGATGGCGAAGAAGAAGTGGGATAGTCAGAGAAATGCAGAAAGTAGACAAGAGCACAAGGAGATAAGGCGCAAGGTGAAGAGAGAGGTGGTGAAGGCTAAAGAAAAGGCGTTTGATGAGTTGTATGAGAGGTTGGACACTAAGGAGGGAGAAAAGGACCAGTGGGGTACACAGAGGGACTGAGCTGGGAAAGATGTGCAGCAGGTTAGGATGATAAAGGATAAAGATGGAGACATACTCACAAGTGAGGAGAATGTGTTGAGCAGATGGAAAGAGTACTTTGAGAGGCTGATGAATGAAGAGAACGAGAGAGAGAAGAGGTTGGATGATGTGGAGATAGTGAATCAGGACGTGCAACAGATTAGCAAGGAGGAAGTAAGGACAGCTATGGAGAGGATGAAAAATGGAAAGGCTGTTGGTCCAGATGACATACCTATGGAAGCATGGAGGTGTTTAGGAGAGATGGCAGTGGAGTTTTTAACCAGATTGTTTAATGGAATCTTGGAAAGTGAGAGGATGCATGAGGAGTGGAGAAGAAATGCTGATATTTAAGAATAAGGAGGATGTGCAGGACTGCAGTAACTACAGGGGGATAAAATTGATGAGCCACAGCATGAAGTTATGGGAAAGAGCTCAGGTAAGAAGCTAGGTGATGATTAGTGAGCAGCAGTATGGTTTCATGTCAAGAAAGAGCACCACAGATGAGATGTTTTTCTCAAGGATGTTGATGGAGAAGTTTAGAGAAGGCCAGAAGGAGTTGCAGTGCGTCTTTGTGGACCTGGAGAAAGCATATGACAGGGGGCCTCGAGAGGAGCTGTGGTATTGTATGAGGAAGTCGGGAGTGCAGAGAAGTACATAAGAGTTGTACAGGATATGTAAGAGGGAAGTGTGACAGTGGTGAGGTCTGCGGTAGGAGTGACGGAGGTGGGATTACAACAGGGATCGACTCTGAACCCTTTCTTATTTTCAATGGTGATGGACGGGTTGACAGACAAGATTAGACAGGAGTCCCCGTGGACTGTGATGTTTGCTGATGACATTGTGATCTGTAGCGAGAGTAGGGAGCAGGTTGAGGAGACCCTGGAGAAGTGGAGATCTGCTCTGGAGAGGAGAGGAATGAAGGTCAGTAGGAACAAAACAGAATACATGTGTGTGAATGAGAGGGAGGTCAGTGGAATGGTGAGGATGATGCAGGGAGTAGAGGACAAAGATGGATGAGTTTAAATACATGGGATCAGCAGTACAGATTAATGGGGATTGTGGAAGGGAGGTGAAGAAGAGAGTGCAGGCAGGGTGGAGTGGGAGGAGAAGAGTGTCAGGAGTGATTTGTGGCAGACGGGTATCAGCAAGAGTGAAAGGGAAGGTCTACAGGATGGTAGTGAGACCAGCTATGTTATATGGGCTGGAGACGACGGCACTGACCAGAAAGCAGGTGACAGAGCTGGAGGTGGCAGAGTTAAAGATGCTAAAATTTGCATTGGGTGTGACGAGGACGGACAGGATTAGAAATGAGGACATTAGAGGGTCAGCTCAGGTTGGACGGTTTGGAAATAAAGTTAGAGAGGCGAGATTGTGTTGGTTTGGACATGTGCAGAGGAGAGATGCTGAGTATATTGGGAGAAGGATGCTAAGGATAGAGCTGAAAGGCAAGAGGAGAAGAAGAAGGCCTAAGAGAAGGTTTATGGATGTGGTGAGAGAGGACATGCAGGTGATGGGTGTGACAGAGCAAGATGACGAGGACAGAAAGATATAGAAGAAGATGATCCACTGTGGTGACCCCTAATGGGAGCAGCCAAAAGAAAAAGAAGAAATCATTATTTAAACGAATTTAATGATTTATCTGTAAAATGTAACATACATACTTTAATGCATTTCATCATAAAAGTGATATCAAGTATAAATCTAAAGATTCTAAATTTGCAGAGAGTTGGAATATAATACATGTAATGTGTTCTGTGTGGTGATCTATTGCTGTCTGCCGCTACTGTCAGGTCCAAGAAGCTCGTAGCGATTAAAAACTGGGATGACGTTTACGATGGTCTGCTTTAATGATAAAGCAAACTACGAGGTTAAAGTGCACATTTTGAGATTAAAGCTGAAATTTCCACTTTAATCACAAAATACACGTTTTCACCGTGTCCTTAATTTTTTTTCTCAGTGGCACAAATACAGCGCTATACAGACTGTTGCTGTTGTGAAGTTGCAAAAAAAAAAAAGACGGCACAGAAGACGGTTTGTGAGACTTTTAAAATCTATTGTGTAATTATGATCAGGAATATGCGATGCTTGAATATAAAAGCACCACGAATGCATTTGTATGTCGGCATTTTGCTTCACCACATCGAAACATTCATCAAACATCGAAGCGTGTTCATCGATCCCGTAGGATCCGCATAGCGTCTTTCTGTCACATGCAGATAGTAAACAGAGACTCTGACGTCACGTTCTGACTTCATCACACTGCGCCCCCCCACTTTTTGCTGGTACTGCAACTCGCGCACGTGTCACGTTCATTTCTGAGGACCTGCTCAGAGGGCGAATGAATGCTGGGAATGCGCGACAGCCATGATGTGGGCGCGTACACGTTCTGAGCGTGAAGTATAAACGAGCCCTAAGTGTGCTCTTGTGTGTATCCTGAAGTGCACAGCAGGGAAACCTCCGAGCCTGTCCAGCTGATATCGGTAATCAGATTCTTGACGGTATAACATGCTCATTGTGACTTTTTTGGTTTGTCTTTGCAGTGGTTTGCCACATATTTTGAAACGTTTGCCCCCTCTCTGTAAAGGAACACCAACTACTGGCTGTGGACGATCCTTGAGATGACAGGTGGTTCTTGTCAACATCTGGAAATCCCTTTGAGAACCCCTCGAATGATGTCAACCGGTTACACAGCAAGCAAGTCCTGATTAAAGGCAACTTTTGTTTAAACTGGTGAGTCCCAACGTGGGGCAATTCGAGAATTTAGGTACATTAAACAATTTATAAAATGAAACAACAGAAATTCACTGTTAAAAATGATAGAAAAAAATAAACAAATTTTTATTTTTTACAGAGACATTTATATATTTATATAAACATAGAAGGTATGGTGAAGAACCCTTTAATTTATGATTTTACAACCGGCTTGGGTTTTTCTACTTAGGAATCGTTTTTACCATTAAAATAATATGAATTGTAACAATGATTATAAAATTTTGCAATAAAACAAAAATATAAAATTATCAAAATATTACGGAAAAAGCTGTCATTGAAGTTATTTTATATTTATGAAAATCACGTCTCTTATTACAGTCATGGCCGAAATTATCGGCACCCCTGGAATTTTCCCAGAAAGTGCACCATTTCTCCCAGAAAATTGTTGCAATTACAAATGTTTTGGTATCCACATGTTTATTTCCTTTATGTCCATTGGAACAACACAAAAAAACAGAGAAAAAAAGCCAAATCTGACATCATGTTAAACAGAACTCAAAAACCGGGCTGGATAAAATTATTGGCACCCTCAACTTAATATTTAGTTGCACGCCCTTTGGAAAAAATAACTGAAATCAAGCACTTCCTATAACCATCACCAAGCTCGTGACACCTCTCAACTGGAATTTCCGACCACTCTTCTTTTGCAAACTGCTCAAGGTCTCTCAGATTTGAAGGGCACCTTCTCCCAACAACAATTTTGAGATGTCTCCATAAGTGTTCAATCAGATTTAGATCCAGACACATTGCTGGTCACTTCAGAAGTCTCCAACGTTTTGTCTTCAACCATTTCTGGGTGCTTTTAGAGGTATGTTTGGGGTCATTGTCCTGCTGAAACACCCATGACCTCTGACGCAGACCCAGCTTTCTGACACTGGGCCCTACATTGCGCCCCAATATCTTTTGGTGGTCTTCAGATTTCATGATGCCTTGCACACAGTCAAGGCATCCAGTGCCAGAGGCAGCAAAACTTTCCCAAAACATCTTAGAACCTCCACCATGATTGACTGTAGCTACTGTGTTCTTTTCTTCGTAGGCCTCATTCCATTTTCTGTAAACGGTAGAATGATGAATTTTACCAAAAAGCTCTACCTTGGTCTCATCTGTCCACAAGAAGTTCGCCCAGAAGGATTTTGGCTTCCTCAAGTACATTTTGGGAAACTCCAGTCTGGCTTTTTTATGTTTCTGTGTCAGCAGTGGGGTCCTCCTGGCTCTCCTGCCATAGCGTTTCATTTCGTTCAGATGTCGAGCTGACACTGACGCACCCTGAATCTGCAGAACAGCTTGAATATGTTTTGGAGTTGATTGCGGCTGTTTATCCACCATTCGGACTATCATTCGTTGCAGTCTTTTATCAAGTTTTCTCTTCTGTCTATGTCCAGGTAGATTAGCTACAGTGCCATGTGTTGTGAACTTCTTGATTATGTTGCGCACAGTGGACAAAGGAACATGAAGATCTTTGGAGATGGACTTGTAGCCTTGAGATTGCTGATATTTTTCCACAATTTCCTCAGACAATTCTCTGCTCTTCTTTCTGTTCTCCATGGTTAGTGTGGCCCACTCAGACACACAACAGGAAGGCTGAGTCAACTTTTCTCCATTTTAACTGGCTTCAGGTGTGATTGCTATATTGCCAGCACATGTTTCTTGCCACGGGTGAGTTCAAACGAGCATCATATGCTTGAAATAAAACGATTTACCTACAATTTGGAAAAGGTGCCAATAATTTTGTCTGGCCCATTTTTGGAGTTCTGTGTGATATGATGTCAGATTTGGCTTTTTTTCTCTGTTTTTTGTGTTGTTCCAATTCACATAAAGGAAATAAACATGTGGATACCAAAACATTTGGAATTGCAACAATTTTCTGGGGGAAATTCCAGGGGTGCAAATAATTTCGGCTATGACTGTATATGTTTTCAAAACTGTATTTACTGTATTTTCATATGACTTCATTTTTTTTAACAATTTCTAAGTGATTTCTTTGTCAGTACTTCAATTCTCCTTCCCCTCTTTTGTTTCCATGTTCTTTAGAAGCTTGTTTAGACCAAATTAACATTATGGGCTTCTTCCACGTGAGTAGGAGTTACAATACAATACAATCCAGTTTATTTTTGTATAGCCCAAAATCACACAGGAAGTGCCGCAATGGGCTTTAACAGGCCCTGCCTCTTGACAGCCCCCCAGCCTTGACTCTGTAAGAAGGAAAAACCCCCAAAAAAACCCTTGTAGGGAAAAAAATGGAGGACACCTCGGGAAAGGCAGTTCAAAGAGAGACCCCTTTCCAGGTAGGTTGGGAGTGCAGTGGGTGTCAAAAAGAAGGGGGTCAATACAATACAATACACAGAACAGAACACATCCTTAATACAGCATAAAAATAAAGATTTTAGAAGCACGGAGCAGAATTTAACTGTAGATGATATCACATAATAAGATTTGGATATTTTTAGAGTCCTGGAGACCTCATCCATCAAGCTGCCTGCCCATTTGGCCATTCCACGGCTGAAACGTTGCTCAGCTAGCCAATCTGATAAATGGACCCCTTTTCCCATGATTCCATCAGGGATGACTTTACCACAGGCAGGCAAACAACGTGGCAGGTGGGCCATGGCACCAATTGCCACATTTGAGTACCGAGAACAGAGTTCACTTTTTGAATAGGTAATAATAAGAATGAGGTATATGTTACATTGGGGGACATCATGATTTTAGAGATGCTTAGGTGGGCCATGGCCAAAAATCGGTTGGGAACCACTGGTTTAAACAAATAACACCCGAGCATTGTTTAAATGAAAATATGAAAGTATGCTTTTAACTATGTGGCTACAGGTAGAAATCATGTGTTCAGGAGGGTACTGGAAATGGCAGCCATTATATCCTGCAATGATGTTGACAAGAGCACCACGGCTGGCTACCTGGCACACAGCAATGCCATGGCGTAAAAGCATTCCCACCTTGGCCGGCCGGAAACCATCGTCAGGGGAAAGTCATCATCCAGACCTTGATGAGTGAAGGTAGCTCAGAGTGAGATCAATTGATAATTGTCCACCATTTTAAAACATTCTTCCATACAATTCAATGAGCTCCTGTTAATTCTGTGTTTTAAATTGAATAGTGAAAAAGACAGAAGGCCATCTAACGTAAAAGTGGCAGGAGTGGCCTGATGGAGTAGGAGAGGTGGGTTAGAAGTTGAATGGGAGGTCGTGGCAGGGTAAGCAGAGGCTGTCATCTGCACCCTGGGCGTTTAGGCTTGGAGGCAGAGGGTCATGCAGTGTGCAATTGGGGGGGGGGGATTTGTAAGCCTCCACCCCTCCAAAAAGAACAGAGGGTCATGTAAACTAGGAAGCATTTGTGGAAAGGAAAAAAGTGAAAAGATAGAAATTGCCGGGTCCTCTATCCTGAAACAGTTCATAAAGGCTGAGTGTAGGTAACCTTAAACCCCAAAACATGCCAAATTTAGAAGGTTTTGGAGAAAATTGCCAAAAATTGAGCTGTTTTTGGAAATATTGGAAATGTGCATTTCTCAAAGGAATCGGGGGGGATGCTGAAAAAGGCCACAAAATGCACAAGGATTACATGAGGAAGCAGAGAAAGATGTAAAAGTGAAAAGGCTGCAGACATTGTTGGGTGCCTGTGTCCTGAAGGAGTATATAAAGAATGAGTGTAGGAGGAGTTGGAGCAAAATGAATGCAGAATAAAGAGTTGGGGAGGAGCCTAAGATGCAGATAGGAGTAGTTCAAACAAGCTCAGTGGAGAAGTGGGGTGGGGTGGGGAGGTTGTGTCCTTTTGTTAAGAAGGGCCAGGGACAAATGGAACGCAAAAGAAAAGGCTATGGGTGGAGCTTCAGGCACTGATGGGAGGGGCCAGAGCTACCATGTTCCCCCGAAAATAAGACCGGGTCTTCTATTAATTTTTGCTCCAAAAGATGCACTAGGGTTTATTTTCAGGGGATATCTTATATTTATACATGTACAACAATATGCATTTATCCAAATACAGTCATGTCATCTTCTTCTGCAATATCGTCATCTCTCCACATTCAAACCCTGAATTCTAGCCTGAATTTCTTGCTACTCCAGCCCCATTGCAAATTGATGTGCACGCTTCAATGTTTGATGATGGTGAAGCAAAATGCCGACATACAAATGTATTCATGTTGCTTTTATATTCAAGCATCGCATATTACCCAAAGTAATGACACGATACATTTTAAAAGTCTCACATATCATCTTCTGTGCCATCTTCTTTTTTTTTTGTACCTTTTACAATACCACCAGAATGTACGGCGGCGTATTTGAGCCACAGAGAAAAAAAAATAAGGACATAATGAAAATGTCTATTTTGTGATTAAAGTGGCAATTTCAGCTTTAAACTCGAAATGTCCACTTTAACCTCGTAGTTTATCATTAAAGCAGACCGTCGTAAACGTCATCCCAGATGTTAATTGCTACTCGCTTCTGGTTTTTCCTCCTGACCTGACCTCCAACTCTCTGCACATTTAGAATTCTTAGATTTATAACTGATATCACTTACATGGTGAAATGCATTAAGATATGTATGTTACATTTACAGATAAATCGTTAACTTTGTTTAAATAATGAATGCTGTTAACAGTTACACATATCAGGTGGTACGGTGGCAGAGCGGTAGTGCTGCTGTCTCGCAGTAGGGAATCACATCCCTTGTGATCCCTGCTTGGAGTTTGTATGTTTTTCCTGGTGGGTTTCCACAGTGTGCTCAGTTTTCCATCCAAAGACATGAAGGTTTGGTGTCTTGGTGACGCTACAATGACACTACTGTATGTGAGTGTTTGTTTTCACCTTGCGATGAGCTGATGCCCCATCCAGGGATTTTGTTTCTGTTTTGTGCCGATTCTCCTGGAATAGGCGCATCCCCAGATTGATGAATGTAATCATTAAACATCCTTTTCAGAGATATTGTGGAAAGGTGTCCTCGGAATTTAACGGATGTTTAAGGCACATGCGTTACATCGCGTGAAGTATAATCCTGGTCTTAGGCGCCTTACTTTTCAGCTGACGATATTGACTAGGGCTTATACAGTGCATCCGGAAAGTATTCACAGCGCATCACTTTTTCCACATTTTGTTATGTTACAGCCTTATTCCAAAATGGATTCAATTCATTTTTTTCCTCAGAATTCTACACACAACACCCCATAATAACAACGTGAAAAAAGTTTAATTGAGGTTTTTGCATATTTATTAAAAATAAACAAACTGAGAAATCCCATGTACATAAGTATTCACAGTCTTTGCTCAATACTTTGTCGATGCACCTTTGGCAGCAATTCCAGCCTCAAGTCTTTTTGAATATGATGCCACAAGCTTGGCACGCATATCCTTGGCCAGTTTCGCCCATTCCTCTTTGCAGCACCTCTCAAGCTCCATCAGGTTGGATGGGAAGCGTCGGTGCACAGCCATTTTAAGATCTCTCCAGAGATGTTCAATCGGATTCAAGTCTGGGCTCTGGCTGGGCCACTCAAGGACATTCACAGAGTTGTCCTGAAGCCACTCCTTTGACATCTTGGCTGTGTGCTTAGGGTCGTTGTCCTGCTGAAAGATGAACCGTCGCCCCAGTCTGAGGTCAAGAGCACTCTGGAGCAGGTTTTCATGCAGGATGTCTCTGTACTTTGCTGTAGTCATCTTTCCCTTTATCCTGACTAGTCTCCCAGTTCCTGTCCCCCACAGCATGATGCTGCCACCACCATGCTTCACTGTAGGGATGGTATTGGCCTGGTGATGAGTGGTGCCTGGTTTCCTCCAAACGTGACGCCTGCCATTCACACCAAAGAGTTCAATCTTTGTCTCATCACACCAGAGAATTTTGTTTCTCATGGTCTGAGAGTCCTTCAGGTGCCTTTTGGCAAACTCCAGACGGGCTGCCATGTGCCTTTCACTAAGGAGCGGCTGGCCACTCTACCATACAGGCCTGATTGGTGGATTGCTGCAGAGATGGTTGTCCTTCTGGAAGGTTCTCCTCTCTCCACAGAGGACCTCTGGAGCTCTGACAGAGTGACCATCGGGTTCTTGGTCACCTCCCTGACTAAGGCTCTTCTCCCCCAATCGCTCAGTTTAGATGGGCAGCCAGCTCTAGGAAGAGTCCTGGTGGTTTCGAACTTCTTCCACTTATGGATGATGGAGGCCACTGTGCTCATTGGGACCTTCAAAGCAGCAGAATTTTTTCTGTAACCTTCCCCAGATTTGTGCCTCGAGACAATCCTGTCTCGGAGGTCTTCAGACAATTCCTTTGACTTCATGCTTGGTTTGTGCTCTGACATGAACTGTCAACTGTGGGACCTTCTATAGACAGGTGTGTGCCTTTCCAAATCATGTCCAGTCAACTGAATTTACCACAGGTGGACTCCAATGAAGCTGCAGAAACATCTCAAGGATGATCAGGGGAAACAGGATGGACTCAATTCTCAATTTTTTTATTTTTAATAAATTTGCAAAAACCTTAAGTAAACTTTTTTCACGTTGTCATTATGGAGTGTTGTGTGTAGAATTCTGAGGAAAAAATTTATTTAATCCATTTTGGAATAAGGCTGTGACATAACAAAATGTGGAAAAAGTGATGTGTTGTGAATACTTTCCGGATGCACTGTATATCATGCTAAGGCTTATTTTCGGAGTAGGTCTTATTTTCAAGGAAACACTGTAATAGAATGCAAAAAAAAAAATGGGTGGAGCCTCAGACACAGTAATGGACTGTCTGTCTGTAACATGACCTTCAAATGGAACAGCTGGGCCAGAGCCTCAGTAACAGCCAGTAACAGAAATGCAAAAACAAAGTCTAGGGGCAGAGCTTCAGGTACAGATTGGATGGTCCAAAGCAAATAGAATGTGAAATGAAGAAGTGCATGTGGAGTAGGAAAGGAAGGGCTGGGGCTGAACCTTAGACCCAAACAGGAGGGGCCAGGGACAAATTGTATGATGAACGACAGGCTAGGGATGGAGCCTCTAACACAGTTACTGTAGTTGGGGCAAGGACCACATTGAATTCAAAAGAAACGGCTAGAGGTGGAAGCTTCGCACACAGATAAGAGGAGCCAAATGACATGCTGAAGTAAAATCTAGGGGTGGAGACATATGGGGTGCAAAAGAAATGGCTGGGGCAAGCCTTTAGACCAAGACGGGAGGCCCCTAAGCAAATGGAATAGTGCTGGAAGAGCTAAGGTGGAAGCCACAGGCACAGGTGGGAGGAGTTCAAACAAACTGAATACAGAAAGCCAAACTAAGGGGTGGGGCTTCAGACACAGATGGGAGGGTCCAGCACAAATGGAGTGGAGCCTCAGAAATAGGATGGTGGCAAATGGAGTGCAAAAGGAAGACCTTGGTGTGGATCCTCAGACTGAGTGCTAAAGTATACAAGAGTGAGAAAGGAAAGGATGGAGTGGATACAACTAGGTGAGGTCAGAGATAAATGGGATGCAAAAGGAAGGCTAGGGGCAGAGCCTCCTACACAGACTTGGGGTCAATAGCAAATGTCATGCTAAAGGATGGGGGCTAGGGCTGTAGCTGGCTCCAGGTAGAATGAAATACCAATCCATCAGTTCATCACAGAGCACACCAAATGAAAGCCACTAATGAATCAATCCTGAATGATGATGGATTGCCAAGAGTGACAGCAGACATGAGAATTACAATAAAATTGGGGACCTAAAATGCATGGCCTGACTTGTTTGGTTTAACTGGTGTGGGAACAGGCGAGCAAATCAAAAAAAAAAAATAACAAACACACACAGTGTACATCTCTAGTTATCTTACACGGGCACTTTATTTCCCCTCAACTGAAATGTGGCTGAATTCTCCCATGCCAGGCTCACCAGTTGATTGTGGTGGTGCAGAACTGACAACAAATCAAACTTCTGCAACAAGTCTAGAAGGTCAACTGGTGCAGCAGTTCTCTGCAAACATTGGAAACTCTGTTTCTAAAATGCAAAGCCCTTTGTTTGTTTAGAGAATTCTCATCCATCATTCTGACTGTAGTTTATATTCCACCCCTCCGCCACAAGTAAATGCACACTCGGCACAGGAGCTTCTGGCTGATCCAGTTACAGCCATAGATAATACGCCCCACAGTTCTCTGATTAGCGTTAACCTCACAAATCTGAGCAGTGAGCACCCCAAACACAAGGAGACAGTTAACTGTCCACAAGGGAGCAGACGACCATGGATCACTGTTATTGCAGGTTAAGAAGATACCTGATATGCTGTAGGCCGTGCACTGCTTCTCATGTAATGGTCCAGTTATTAGCCATATATGGAAAGAAAACTGAACACAGAAAAATCCAAAAACGGCAACTCCAAGCCAAAGCCAGCCTGGACTGAGACGTTTTTAATGAAACCTGTCATGTATGCCATTGATGAGTAGGACAACACTCTTATATTCTTTATTGGTTTCCATTATTGAAAACAGCAATGAAGAATGATGTCTTATTATAAGAAAGGTGAGATATGTTCATGATTTCTAATAAGAACAAAGTCTCATGGGATTATTGTGAGCACTAAACTGCTATAAACTCATTATTTTAACATGGCTTTTAGTTTAATCCTGATACTCTTTATATGAATTTAATTTTCAGTATCAATTCTGGTGGCTCCATAATCTGTACTATCCCCTACTTTCTCTTCTGTTCTTTTTCCGGTTTTCTGCGGTGTTGATCTGCGCCACCACTACCTGATCAAAGCACTGTGATGTCCCTAAATTGACGGAGTAAAGGCCAGAAGTCCATGTGACCGTCATCGTTAAGTTCTTCCATGAGAACCCTGAATACCATGAGGACTGATTGAGGTCATTGATGTGAGGTCTGGGTGGTCTCGTGGCCTCAGAACCCCTGCAGATTTTTTTTTTCTCCAGTCATCTGGAGTTTTTTTTTTATGTTAATTAGTGTTCCCTAATTTTATTCTCTTATTTACTTTGTCTTTTTTCTCTTCCCTCATCATGTAATGCACTTTGAGCTCCATCATTTGTATGAGAATATGCTATAGAAACAAATGTTATCGTTGTTGTAAACATGGGGAAAAGCAAATGCAATGGCCGTGAACCAAAATAGAAATCAAATGAACAAAAATCCCAAAGTGCAACGTAACTGCCCAATTTTTGCTGTTTGTTTTTTTTTTTTCCTGTATTACATCCAAGAACGTTCCATTGTTTGCTTTGAATTATCCTCCAAAGGCGACCTTATTTAACCCGGAGGTAACCGGCTTGATTGTCAGGTTGACCTGTGGTCATGAGAATTGTGATATACCAGAACCCGCAGTGCCCTGAAGCGCCAATGAAACCAATGCAAGCAGAATGATCACGTGATAACTTGAACGCAGCCGTGAGCATGTTACACTCACGTGACGCATACCATGACGTAAAACTGTAAAATACAGCAATTTGGAGGTCCAACATGGCATAAAGGGGTGTTAAGCCCCTGTGGAATATGGCCGGCCAGTCATACTGGCTAATACCTCCAGGCCGCCAGGTGGAGCCCTCCCTACAGCATGAAGGTGCCCTGAATGCCAGCAGGGAATTACGGACCATGGAGTTTTTATCCACAGCCCTGCTGAATACCACGGGGGCTGATTGAAGGTGCTGCAGGGAGGAACAATAAAGGTTTTCCCTACAACCCGGAAGTGCATCCGAGTCACATGGACAAAGGGAATGACGTGCTTCCGGGTTGAAGAAAAGGAGTTTTTATCTGACCCAGAAGTGCTAGGAAGTCACATGGACTGCGGGTTCAGAAGCACGTCCGGGTCAAGGACTATAAAAGGACAATGGGAAATCCCAGACGTTGAGCTGAGCTGGGTGGAAGGGTGGCAACGCGTCTGGGAGTGGAGGATTATTGTTTATTGTTAGTGATTGATTATTGTATGAGTGTTGTGGAGAGGAGGGTGCTTTGTGTACTGTTTATTAATAAAAAGTCAGAATTTTGGACTTTTACCTGGTGTCTGGAGTCTGATCGAAGGGTTCAAGAGGACGATAGTGCCCTCTATCTGTCACACCCTCTAAAGTCCCACAACGCAGACCAGGTCCTTCACAGAAGAGGCTCACCCTCTGACGGCCTGTCCTCCCTACACCACAGGCAGACTTGGATACTGAAATGCCTGTGATGAGAAAGGAAAGCCGTAAAAACCCTTTGGCTTGGGAATCAAGTCCGCAAGGAATCTTATGGAAAAATGTATTTATATAAACAAAAGAAGAAGGAAAAAATTGGTAAAAATAAGGCAAAATGCAAAGGGCATTAACTATTAACTTACATTCTTACTCAATGTTCCTGTCCAGGAGCAGGACCCAGCAACTGTGATGTACAGGTGGACTGAACTAAAGAAGTGTGACAAGGTGGTGGATGCACTAAAAGAGCACACATGGTGTGGAACAGGTAGAAGGGTCAGAAAATCCATAGGAACTCAAAATAAAGATTATCACAAGCGCCTTACACAAAAACAAGACTTAAAGAAACAAGTCAAAACAACATTAATCTCTTCCTATGTAGTGATTTACAGCAAATGTTTCATAAAAGAGGTGAGAAAGCCTCTAACTAAAACACAGCCTAACTAGGACTGTCTGCAGAACAGACCTCATCCAAGGCAGCCTGGCCCCAAATCCAAATGACAGGCTTTAAGGCCTGCTCAGGCCCAAAATGGGGTTCAGACTTTTAAACATACTCAAAACTAATCCAAAGGAGAGAAGAACTGCAAAACCTCTAGCTTGAAGGACAAAATAAAACAATGTTCTAAAAATTCAAAAACTTCATTAAACAACTACAAAACAATGGAAAATCAGGCAAAAAATTAGGGAT
The DNA here is from genome assembly GCF_016835505.1 of Polypterus senegalus. Taxonomy (NCBI): domain Eukaryota; kingdom Metazoa; phylum Chordata; class Cladistia; order Polypteriformes; family Polypteridae; genus Polypterus; species Polypterus senegalus. Next base: position 15,845,127 of record NC_053154.1, on the reverse strand, counting down.
TAAGGCCAAAACAGTAAATAAAAAAGACCAATCAATAATCCAAATTTTGAGCCCAAAAACAAAGCAAAAGTTCACAATAACCAGAAAATCAGAGCAGAACTTGCAATAAACCTTCACTTCACAAACCTCAGGGAACTTCTGAATCACCAGCAGCTCAACTTGACATACAAAGGCAGAGGGTGGCCCTTCATCAGTTCTGGATGCCATACCTCTTGGGTTGTCACCCATAAACAATAAGGAATGTAGCTTGGAAGCACATATTGACATTCTTCTTCTTCTTTCGGCTTCTTCTGTTGCCACAGTGGATCATCTTGTTCCATATCTTTCTGTCCTGTGGATCTTGTTCTGTCACCTCCATCTCCTGCATGTCCTCTCTCACCACATCCATAAACCTTCTCTTAGGTCTTCTTCTTTTTCTCTTCCCTGGCAGCTCTATTATTAGCACCCTTCTCCCAATATACTCAGCAGCTCTCTTCTGCACATGTCCAAACCAACATAATCTCACCTCTCTGACTTTGTCTCCCAAACGTCCAAACAGAGCTGACCCTCTAATGTCCTCATTTCTAATCCTGTCCATCCTTGTCACACCCAATGCAAATCTTAGCATCTCTAACTCTGCCACCTCCAGCTCTGTCTCTTGCTTTCTGATCAAGGCCACCATCTCCAGCCCATATACCATAGCTGGTCTCACTACCGTCCTGTAGACCTTCCCTTTCACTCTTGCTGATACCCGTCTGTCACAAATCACTCCTGACACTCTTCTCCACCCATTCCACCCTGCCTGCACTCTCTTCTTCACCTGTCTTCCACAATCCCCATTACTATGTACTGTTGATCCCAAGTATTTAAACTCATACCCCTTTGTCAACTCTACTCCTTGCATTCTCACCAATCTACTGTCTTCCCTCATCCATCCATCCATCCATTCTCTTCCGCTTATCCGAGGTCAGGTCGCGGGGGTAGCAGCTTAAGCAGAGAGGCCCAGACTTCCCTCTCCCCGGCCACTTCTTCCAGGTCTTCGGGAGAATCCCAAAGGCGTTCCCAGGCCAGCCGGGAGACATAGTCCCTCCAGCGTGTCCTGGGTCTTCCCCGGGGCCTCCTCCCGGTTGGACGTGCCCGGAACACCTCACCAGGGAGGCGTCCAGGAGGCATCCTGATCAGATGCCCGAGCCACCTCATCTGACTCCTCTCGATGCGGAGGAGCAGCGGCTTTACTCTGAGCCCCTCCCGGATGACTGAGCTTCTCACCCTATCTTTAAGGGAAAGCCCAGACACCCTGCGTAGGAAACTCATTTCAGCCGCTTGTATTCGCAATCTTGTTCTTTCGGTCACTACCCATAGCTCATGACCATAGGTGAGGGTAGGAGCGTAGATCGACTGGTAAATTGAGAGCTTTGCCTTACGGCTCAGCTCCTTTTTCACCACGACAGACCGATGCAGAGCCCGCATCACTGCGGATGCCGCACCGATCCGCCTGTCGATCTCACGCTCCATTCTTCCCTCACTCGTGAACAAGACCCGAGATACTTGAACTCCTCCACTTGGGGCAGGATCTCTCCTCCAACCCTGAGAGGGCAGTCCACCCTTTTCGGCTGAGGACCATGCTCGGATTTGGAGGTGCTGATTCTCATCCCAGCCGCTTCACACTCAGCTGCGAACCGATCCAGAGAGCTGAAGATCACGGCCTGATGAAGCAAACAGGACAACATCATCTGCAAAAGCAGTGACCCAATCCTGAGTCCACCAAACCGGACCCCTTCAACACCCTGGCTGCGCCTAGAAATTCTGTCCATAAAAGTTATGAACAGAATCGGTGACAAAGGGCAGCCCTGGCGGAGTCCAACTCTCACTGGAAACGGGCTCGACTTACTGCCGGCAATGCGGACCAAGCTCTGACACGGTTGTACAGAGACCGAACAGCTCTTATCAGGGGTCCGTACCCCATACTCCCGAGCACCCCCACAGGATTCCCGAGGGACACGGTCGAATGCCTTTTCCAAGTCCACAAAACACATGTAGACCGGTCGGGCAAACTCCCATGCACCCTCCAGGACTCTGCTAAGGGTGAAGAGCTGGTCCACTGTTCCGCGACCAGGACCGAAAACCACACTGTTCCTCCTGAATCCGAGGTTCGACTATCCGACGGACCCTCCTCTCCAGAACCCCCGAATAGACTTTTCCAGGGAGGCTGAGGAGTGTGATCCCTCTATAGTTGGAACACACCCTCCGGTCCCCCTTTTTAAAGAGGGGGACCACCACCCCGGTCTGCCAATCCAGAGGCACTGTCCCGATGTCCATGCGATGTTGCAGAGGCGTGTCAACCAAGACAGTCCTACAACATCCAGAGCCTTAAGGAACTCGGTATCTCATCCACCCGGGGCCCTGCCACCAAGGAGTTTTTTGACCACCTCGGTGACTTCAGTCCCCAAGTTCTGCTTCCTCATTGGAAGGCATGTTAGTGGGATTGAGGAGGTCTTCGAAGTACTCCTCCCACCGACCCCCAACGCGTCGAGTCGAGGTCAGCAGCGCACCATCCCCACCATATACGGTGTTGACACTGCACTGCTTCCCCTTCCTGAGACGCCGGACGGTGGACCAGAATCTCCTCGAAGCCGTCCAAAAGTCGCTCTCCATGGCCTCTCCAAACTCCTCCCATGCCCGAGTTTTGCCTCAGCAACAACCGGCCGCTGCTCGCTTGGCCTGCCGGTACCTATCAGCTGCCTCCAGAGACCCACAGGACAAAAAGTCCTATAGGACTCCTTCTTCAGCTTGACGGCATCCCTCACCGCTGGTGTCCACCAACAGGTTCGGGGATTGCCGCCACGACAGGCACCGACCACCTTGCGGCCACAGCCCGGTCAGCCGCCTCAACAATAGAGGCACGGAACATGGCCCATTCGGACTCAATGTCCCCCACCTCCCTCGGGACGTGGTTGAAGTTCTGCCGGAGGTGGGAGTTGAAGCTACTTCTGACAGGGGACTCTGCCAGCCGTTCCCAGCAGACCCTCACAACACGTTTGGGCCTACCAGGTCTGACCGGCATCTTCCCCACCATCGGCCAACTCACCACCAGGTGGTGATCAGTTGACAGCTCCGCCCCTCTCTTCACCCGAGTGTCCAAGACATATGGCCGCAAGTCCACGACATTACGACCACAAAGTCGATCATCGACCTGAGGCCTAGGGTGTCCTGGTGCCAAGTGCACATATGAACACCCTTATGCTTGAACATGGTGTTCGTTATGGACAATCCATGACGAGCACAGAAGTCCAATAACAAAACACCGCTCGGGTTCAGATCGGGGGGGCCATTCCTCCCAATCACGCCCTTCCAGGTCTCACTGTCATTGCCCACGTGAGCATTGAAGTCTCCCAGCAAAACGAGGGAATCCCAGAAGGTATGCCCTCTAGCAACCCTCCAGAGACTCCAAAAGGGTGGATACTCCAAACTGCTGTTTGGCGATACGCACAAACAACAGTCAGGACCCTTCCCCCCACCCAAAGGCAAAGGGAGGCCACCCTCTCGTCCACCGGGGTAAACCCCAATGCACAGGCTCCGAGTCGGGGGGCAATAAGTATGCCCACACCTGCTCGGCGCCTCTCACCGGGGGCAACTCCAGAGTGGTAGAGAGTCCAGCCCCTCTTGAGAAGATTGGTTCCAGAGTCCAAGCTGTGCGTCGAGGTGAGTCCGACTATATCTAGCCGGAACCTCTCTCACCTCGCGCACAAGCTCAGGCTCCTTCCCTTCAGAGAGCTGACATTCCACGTCTTAAGAGCCAGTTTTTGTTGCCGAGGATCAGACCGCCAAGGTCCCCGCCTTCGGCCACCACCCAACTCACACTGCACCCAACCTCCTTGGCCCCTCCCATAGGTGGTGAGCCCATGGGGAGGAGTCTTCCCTCTCATTTTAACCTCCCTCTCAAAAGCACATATTCACATTACTTAAATTAATTAATTTTTTAATTACATTTATATAGTGCTTTTGTAGCTACTCCAAGCATTTCCTATAGACAGTGGGGAGACACTTCAGCTACCACCAATCTTCAGCATCCACTTGATTGAAGTGATGGCAGCCAGTTTGTGCCAGTACACTCACCACACAGGAATTAAACAATATTTACATAATACAACATAATCATAAATATTGGAAGAACCTCTGCCTGTAACACACCTGCAGAGACTCTTAGGCTTTCACTAACATTAAAGAGAGCGAGTGTCATGATAAGAGTTGAAAAGTCTGGTTTTAGACCTAAGAAGTCTACCATTGACCACATCCTGGCACTGAGGGTTCTCATGGAGTGCAAACGCTAGTATCGGCAGAGTTTCTTTGCAGCCTTTGTCAATTTTCGTAAAGTGTTCGACTCCATTGATCAAGCTGCCATGTAGGACATCCTGAGACTTCGTGGGATCCCCTCGAGGTTGCTGGATATCATGGCCGGCCTGTACTCTGGTACTGTGAGTGCTGTGCAGAGTGGAGGCAGGACCTCTGTGTTCTTCCCAGTTGATTCTGGGGTTCGTCAGTGGTGTATTCTGCTCCTGCTCTGCTCATTGCTTGCATGGACTGGGTGTTGCACAAGGTCGTGGGGTCCAGTGGCTGTGGGGCATCTGTTGGTGAAGAAAGATTCACGGATCTTGACTTTGCTGACAATGCTGTGATCTTCACACAGTCAATGGAGGCTCTGATCGGGGCGCTCGAGAGACTGAGTGAGGAGTCTGAGTGTCTGGGCTTGCGAGTGTCCTGATAAAAACCAAAAAGCCAGGACTTTATTGACCTCTAGGGCACGGCCATCAGCAGTGTGTCTGTCTGCGGAGAGAGTATCGACCTCATCAAGAGGTTTACTTACCTCAGCAGCGACATTCATGTCTCTGGTGACTCTTCCTATGAAGTCGGTAGACGGATTGGGAGAGCATGGGCGGGTCATGAGGTCGCTGGGAAGGGGTGTGTGGTGCTCCCGACATCTATGCAAAAGGATGAAGGTCCAAGTCTTTATACTCCTGGTATTTCCTGTCTTGCTATATGGTTACAGGACATGGACGCTATCCAGTGACCTGAGATGAAGACTGGACTTCTTCAGTACTGTGTCTCTTTGGAGAATCATCGAGTACTGTTGGTTTGACTTTGTGTTGCTCACGGAGTCCCAAATGAGGCACATGACCTGCATTATGAGGGAGCGTCAGTTATGGCACTACGGCCATGTGGTGTGATTCCCCGAGGGTGGTCTGGCTCACAAGAATCTCGATGTTGAGGACCAGACCAAGGGGACGCCCACGTAACACTTGCTGCAGCAGATAGAGGGTCATTTTCGGAGGGTGGGACTGGACCTCATGTCTGCCTGGGGTGTTGCCAACCAGGATCCCAAGCTGTTTCATTGTGTGGTGGGTGCAGCAACACACTGTATGAGTTCATGCTCCCTGACCTTGCTCCTTGGTATTTTAATTCTCAACAAATTTGCATCAGAAATTGAAAAAATGCACGAAACGAACTACTGTAGGTGTGAAAATGCCTTTAGTGACGTTGTAAACGCAGTCTTGGATGCTGTAATAGCATGTGGTGTCACCTCATAAAAAGTTCCAGCTCCAGGGGGTCAGTTACATGGCCAAAAGTTACGCTGTTTGGTGTCATGGTCAAGCCAGAGTTCATCCCGTGGCTTATAGTATATTTAGATTTCTTTGTTCTTGTTTCATTATTGTTTGTTGTTTTCTATCACTTCTGATGATAATGTTCTGTTTATCTATTATTTATATAATTTAGGGTTTATTTTGGGGCTATGGCAGATGAATTATGAGGAAATATTTAAGGAACTGAGCTTCTTCAGTTTAAGGAAAAGAAGATTAATTGGAGACATGATTGAAATGTTTAAAATTATGAAGGGAATTAGTCCAGTGGATTGAGACTGTGACTTTAGAATGAGATATCAAGAACACAGAGACAAAGTTGGAAACTTAAGGGAAAACTTCACACAAACATTAGGAAGTTTTTCTTCACACAGAGAACCACAGACACTTGGAATAGGTGACCAAGTAGTGTGGTAGACAGTAGGACTTTAAGGACTTTCGAAACTTGACTTGATGTTATTTTAAAAGAATTAAGTAGAGAGGACTAGTGAGTTTTGTTGGGCTGAATGGACCGTTCTCGCCTAGATTGTTCCAATGTATTTTTGTTACTATAACTTTTTTAGTCATTATTTAGTTTCTTAGCACAGTATGTTATGTTTTCTAATATTCCATGTATGTTATCAATGGATCACCAAGACGCATAGCTACCATTTCATCACTATTAAGGAACCACCTTCAGCTAATAAAGGCAGGCTGAGAACTGAAGTCAAGTGCGGTTCATTTATATGTGATTTGGAGGAGTGTGCTTATCTTTTGTATTACTTTTGTCTTTGTATTGCTTTTTTCTTCCTGGATTTAAGAATTACGATTAAAGATGGATGGGGATTATCAGGTTGGTGGGCTGGGAGACAGAGAGGCAAGATTTCTTTGGCTTGGACGTGTGAAGAGGAGAGATGCTGGGCATACTGGGAGAAGAGTGTTAGAGAGAAAGAGGAAGGCCTTAAAGAAGGCTTATGGATGAGGTAAGAGAGGACATGAAGGTGGTGGGGTGTGACAGAGAAAGATGCAGAGGACAGGAAGATAAGGAAGAAGATGATCCACTCTGGTGAACCCTAACGGGAGCAGCCGAAAGAAGAGGAGGGATTTTAGCAGCATCTGTCTTCATGCAGACGTTGTACTAGTCAGCTGTGGTGAAGAGAGAGCAGAGTAGAAAAACAAACTACTTGGTTTACTGCCCAAACTTCATTCCTACCCACACCTATGGTCACCAGGTTAAGGTAGTGACTGAAAGTACCAGATTACATATAAGTGGCAGGAATGACTTTCCTTCACAGCAATTCTGGGTTCAACCTTGGAGACTGAGTGAGGAGTACAGATATTCAGGAGGAGCTCAAGGTAGGGCCGCTGCTCCTCTACATTGAAAGGACCCAATTGAGGTGGTTCTGGTATCTGCCTCCTGGATTCTTCCTTGGGGAGGAGATTTGAGAGTCCAACCGGGAGGAGACCTTGGATCAGACCCAGGTCACTCCTGAGAGATTATATGTTCCAGATGGCTAAGGAACACTTTGGTGTCCTCCCAGAGGAGTTGCAGGAGGAGGTGGTGGGGAACGAGCTGTCAGGACATTTTTGCTTAGCCTGCGGCCACTTGTGATCTGGACCCCAGATAAGTGTCAGAAAATGGATGGATTTAAGATTTAAGGTTTTAAACTTACTTTAGGATTGCCTGTTTCTTTTCTTAAATAAATATTTTTATTAATAAAAATTCCTGTGGACTGTTTTGAAAATGAGTCAAATGTTTTGCTTGTGGTATTTAGCCTTTCCCTTGAGAAACTTTGAATTATTGAGATTTTGAAGCCTATTTTTGAGCTGTGGAAGCTGAAGTGCATTTTGGCCCAGTGTATGCTGAAATCGGCCAGTAGAGTTGGAGCCGCTGTTTGCACCTTTTTTGGGCAGACTGGTGGCATTTCTATCATGCTCCTCAGCTTATTTCTGGTGGCTTCAAACCAATTTGGCCTTGGGAAGTCATTACTGCTGTGACATTAGCACACAATGACCTCACCTCCAATAGTTCCAAAACCACCCTTACCATCTTGGTCTGAAACTGATGATGATATACTAATGACTTCTGGGGACATGCGTCCTAACAATGCATCATTGAAAATGCCACAAAAATAGACACAAGGAATCAACCAAATAACACTACGATAGCACAGCAAAAACAATAAAAATTAAGACGCTTCCAAATTTACCGTACACTGTAGTTATTGTCACACACGTACACATGGAAAACAGTTTGAAGGCGTGGGGGACGGTAATTCTCCGCTGGGACAGGAGGTGGCACTGTGTACTAATGACCGCTCTTCTTTCTGCCACCATAAAAAAACCTCCCACTGTTCCACTCCATCTGAACTAGTGTGGTGCTGAGGTATCACCCGTTGCATGGCTGAGCTCGGGTCCTAATCTGGGTCCTGAGTTGGTTTGTTGTGTGGTGGCTCCTAACCTCTCTCTCTCTCTTCTTCCCTTGACACCATCCCATCTGACGTTACCTCTGGAGTTCGTCCTCCTGGACCCGTCTCTTCCTCCCAAAGCACCTTAACTCTTTGAGGGCTGAATTATTTTTCCAAAAACCTGAAGTTTTCTGTAAAGCACACAAGGCAATGGTTTCACACATAAATCAACATAAACTGTCTGTTGCTATGTGTTGTGGCTGCGGTTGGCGCATGTTCGGCATCCCAGCAGAAGGTGGGAGTAGTCGTCTCAGTGTGACACAATATGGTTTGTACCTCTTGTCATCATAAGTGGTGGTCCTCCCAGACGAATGCTGCTACACGAAAGTGTTCAGCACCACGATCAGCTGGGGACCAATCAGATGATGCCGGTACCTCACTTTCATTTTTGATGTCCATTTCCAGATAACTTGCATCAAACTTGGAGTCCGACAAGTCAGAGTCCTTTAAAACGAAGTTACGAATTAAAAAGTCCATGGAATATTTTGCTTTGTACATTCGCTTTGGGCTCTCACCAGATGTTGATGCCATTTTAGAGGTTGTTTGATTTCGCTACTCATGCACGCGTAGGGAATCGAAAGTAAATCAGCAAAGCTATGTAACTTTCCTTCTAGCAAAGAGAGTCAAACTAAAACGTAAGGGCAAGTTTTACAGGTGATTACCGTCCTCTACCCCTGAATTTTGACAAAAGTTGATATCAGCCCTGAAAGAGTTAAGTACGGAAGAGCCACTATCCTAAGAACTGGTTTATACTTCACACTCAGAACGCATCATGGCTGCCATGCATTCCTAGCTTTCATCTGACGTGTCCTCTGAGCACGTCCTCAGAAAGTAACGTGATGTATGCGTGAGTTGCAGTATCAGTAAAAAATCGGGGAGCACAGTGTGTTCAAGATGGAACGTGATGTCAGAGTCTCTATTGACTATCAACACGTGACAACAAGCCACTTTACAGATCCTACAGGATGTTTGATGAATGATCCGATGTGTTGAAGTAAAATGCTGACATACAAATGTACTCGAGGTGCTTTTCTTTTGAAGCGTCGCATATTCATCATGGCAGTCGAGTGTTGTACCGCGGTAGCCTTGTGTTAGCCGTGTCGCACATTAATTAGACCACTAGGACAGCATTTTTTCACTTAAGAAACATAGCAAAAGTTAGACCTCTTATAACATTGAAAGATGCTGAGAAATTAATTCACCCTTTTGTGTTCAGTCGATAGATTACTGTAATGCTCTCCTCTCAGGACCACCCAAAAAAGACATCAATTGTTTACAACAAGTGCAGAATGCAGCTGCTAGAATCCTAACTAGGAAAAGAAAATCCGAATACATTACTCCAGTTTTGATGTCACTACACTGGTTACCTGTGTCATTCAGGATTGACTTTAAAATACTGCTTATGGTTTATAAAGCCTTAAATAATCTCGCTCCATCTTATATATCGGAATGCCTGACACGTTATATTCCAAATCGTAACCTTAGATCTTCAAATGAGTGTCTCCTTAGAATTCCAAGAACAAAACTTAAAAGAAGTGGTGAGGCGGGCGGCCTTCTGCTGTTATGCACCTTGTCACACACGTGTGCATGGGAAGCAGCTGAAGGGCTTAGACAATACTGTTTATACATCTGCCCAGGGGGGGGCGGGGTACGCTGACGCTCTTTCTGAGTTCTCTGGAGGTCTTACCCGGGAAATCCCACCAGGAGCCGCCATTTCCAGGAAGGACACACCACCTCCGGTTCCGGCCCCAAGAATGAGGTCACTTCCGGTTCCGGCCCCAAGGGTGATGTCACTTCCAGTTCCGGCCCAGAGGACGACATCATTTCCGCCCTCTGAGCTATAAAGCTCACTGCCTTTGCTTAGGCAGGCAGTTCTGTTTTGGACTCTGTTGTGTGAACAACTGTTTGAAAATGCCTCAAATACTTTTGCAGCCGGGAAACCGCATTAAACGGGTGGCTGCCCCAAACCTTTCCACGCCTCTGGTCTCCAGTTCTTACAGTGGCGTAGTCGGCAGGATGGTGTCCCCGAAGAACCCGGGACACGGACTTTCAAGGAACCAGGTGGGTGAGTACCGGGCCGAGTTTGGGCAGGGAGTGCCGGAGGGTCAGGAAGGACGCGGTGCAGGCTCTGCTCCACGAGCATAACCCGGGCTACCAACCCATCTCGTGGAGAAGGTAGAGGGGACCCACAGGCGTGGGCTGGCTTCTGGGGAAAACACACGAGTGGCTCAGTATGCTCTTCTGGGTAGGAAAGCCGAGCCGCCCATCGGGACCAAGGTCCCTGTTAACGATGGGCTGTCCCCAGGCCGGCAGGTGAAGAATATAATAGACTGGGAGTTTAACCCAACTAAAGGGCTGTCAGAGCAGGCTATGGCTCTCTGGCAACAGGTGGGTGAGTGGCTACGCCATTTGATTTGACCCCTTGCAAATAGTGCAGCAAGTGGCCTGTTTTTGCTGCTACAGCGATACCCCAGGAATTTGCCCAGCCGGCCTGGGGCGAATTCCATTCCATGGACGAGCTGCTACAGCTCTTGCAACCCTAGAGGCCGGCTGTGAAACCGGGAGGCAGAACAGCCGCTCTGTGGACTACCCGGGAGTTATGTCCTACAAAAGCAGTCCCTTCCACGCAATCCAGAGCCTGTTCGAAGTCGCCGGGCCGTCTGGCTTGCGACCTGTCGGGAACAAGGCGGACCGTAGGGGACAATGGCGGGTTGTTTGTGTGCCCTTAGCAATCCCTGGCGGATAAACATACGGAGAGCTTCTTATTAATGGACATATGATAACAGCGCTGTTTGATTCCGCAGTAACGTGTCTGTCGTTGCTCGCCGCTTTGTTCTACCGCAACAATGGATTAAGAAAAGACCAGTCTAAAATGTATACACGGAGATATCCGCTCGTACAATACCGCCCGGTGTTACGTATGTCTCGGAGGAACCCTTCGCGCTTTACGTGCGGTACACCCGATCCTCCGCTTCCGTAATCCTCGGGCGGACTGGTCTGACAGTAACGCGGTAGTTTAGAAAGCATTCCCAAAAGCTTTTGGCCTCGTTATAGATGATAAAGACTCATCTCAAGCTGCTTCCACACCGTAATCAGCCGACAGGGAGTGGGGCGGTAGGCCAAGAGAGTGACGAAGATACTCCCGGACCGTCGCGGGCTACTACGCCATCCACTAGCGCCCGGCAGCGAGGAGGATTCTCCGCCTTGAGGTCAGACCGACCCGCTCTCTGAGTTGCACTTTCAGTTTAGAGCGACTCCGGCTTCTTTCAAGAGAGAACAGTGGAATGACGACTCTCTGAAGCACATAAAGAATGCAGTGGTTCTCGTTAACGCCAACGACGCATTTGCCCATGCCACAGGGACCTCACTTTGTCATGGATAATGAATTATTGTATCGGGTTGCTGAACATGAGGGGAAGGTCCGAAGTTGTTGCTAGTCCCGCGACCTACCGGCGGCAGGTTTGCGAAGTTAGCCCACTCTCACCTTCTTGGAGGCCATCTCGCCCGATAAAACATTAGAGCGCATTAAGCTCCGCTTTTTGGCCGGGATTAATGAGGAGGTTCGCCGCTTTTGCATTTCCTGCCGGAGTGTCAACTGCGGCAAATTCCTAGGAAGGACCGTGCTCCTCTGATTCCCCTTCCCCTTATTGACGTTCCTTTGACAGGATTGGGGTGGATATAGTAGGACCCTGGAGCCCTCAGCCCGAGGATATAAATATATACTCGTCCTCGTGGATTATGCAACCCGATTCCCTGAAGCCGCTCCATTGCGCCGCTACCACTAAAAATATTGCACGGAACTAGTAGGAGTCTTTTCACGCGTGGGCATTCCTAGAGAAGTCCTGACGGACCAAGGAACGCCTTTCACCTCGGAAACGCTCAAGGAGACTGCCAAGTTACTGAAAATAAAGCATTTAAAACCTCGTGTATCATCCTCAAACCGATGGGCTAGTGGAGAGATTCAATCAAACTCTCAAGCAAATGCTACGTAAGGTAGTCAGCAAGGATGGGAGGAATTGGGACCAACTCCTCCCCCTTGTCCTCTTTGCCTACCGGAAGTCCTCAAGCCTCTACGGGTTCTCTCCCTTTGAATTACTATACGGAAGACAGCCCGGGCTTATTAGATATTTTAAAAGAGGGCTGGGAAGGGGAGGCACAGCCCTCCACTAACATTTTGGAGTATATCGCCCAGTTGCGATAGATTTGATGTAATAAGACCTATACTAAAAGTCATATCGAGGAGGCACAATCAGCACAGGCCCGCCTGTATGACCGTGTACGACTCTCCGGAGTTCCAACCGGGGATCGTCATGGTATTGGTTCCTACTTCACACTCTAAACTGCTCGCACATTGGCTAGGCCCCTACGAAATTAAGGAGAGGAAGGGATTGGTCGACTATTTGGTGAAACAGCCCAATCGCCGACCAGCTGAGCGAATATATCATGTAAACCTGCTGAAACCGTGGAAGGAGAGGGATCCCGATCCCTCCTCCGGACAGCCCTGCTCTCTCTCGGAAGTAAGTGCCCTTAATTTCGCGAACAGCTATCTCCCAGACAGAGACAGGAGCTCAAGCAGCTATCCGCCGGTCCCAGAGGTGGTAAGTGAACAACCAGGTCGGACCTCTCTGATTGCGCGACATAGTGACTGACCGGGGTGATCGTCCGTGAGCGACCCTACAGACTCCCGGAGGCAAAGAAAGTAGAAGTGGAACTGGAAATCAAGCGAATGCTGGCACTAGGAGTGATCGAGGAAAGTAGTAGTCCCTGGTCCAGCCCCATCGCCTTGATTGCTAAGCCTGACGGCAGTTGGAGGTTTTGCAATGACTTCCGCCGGCTCAACCAAGTTTCCGATTTGATGCTTATCCCATGCCTCGCGTGGGCGACCTCCTCGAGACTGGGACCAGCCAAATTCTTGACTACACTTGACATGACAAAGGGGTACTGGCAGGTTCCTTTAACGGAGTCCGAAGGAAAAACGCGCTTAGCACTCCTAGCGGACACTGGCAGTATCGTGTCCTTCCATTCGGGTTACACGGGCCTGACTTTTCAGCGCCTGGTGGACAAAGTGCTCCGCCCCATAACTCGCTCTGTGCTGCCTATCTGGATGACGTTGTCATCTATTCCAGCACCTGGAAGGAGCACATACAGCAGGTCACAGCAGTATTACGGACATTGGGAGAGGCGGGCTCGCATCAACCCCAAGAAATGTTACTTGGTTGAGAGAAGCCAAATATTTGGGCTACCTAGTGGGCGGGGTACTGTGAGGCCACAGTGTTCCAAGTTGCAAGCCATAATGGCCTGGCCCCGTCCTAAAACCCCGCGGCAAGTCCAATCCTTTCTCGGTTTGGCGGGTACTACCGCCGGTTTGTGCCTCGCTTCTCCGAGAGCGCCTTGACCGACTTGACAAAGAAAAGAGCTCCTAATACGGTGGTATGGTCTGATAAAGCGGGGCTGCATTCAGTGACTTAAAAGGGCTCTGACTTCAGCACCTATCTTAATCTCCCCTAACTTCTCTCTCCTTTTGTCCTCCAGACGGACGCCGGACACAGGCTTGGGAGCCGTGTTGAGCCAAAGCGCCGACGGTGTTGAACACCCGTTATGTACCTGAGCGGAAACTGTTGGACGGAGACCAGGTACGCGGGCGGTGGAGAAGGAGGCTTGGCGATCAAATGGGCGTGCACGCAGCTGCGTTACTACCTCTTGGGTCGCGTGTTCACTCTGGTGACGGATCATGCGCCTTTAAAGTGGATGGCCCTTCACAGGGAGTCGAATCCGCGGGTCACGAGGTGGTTTCTTGACCTGCAGCAGTACAAATATACGCTCGTTCATCGACAGGGGTCCCTTCATGCCAACGCCGATGCCCTCTCCCGGGCCCACGACCTCTCGGTGCAGGTCGCCCGACCCGGCGGGTCTGGGCTGAGGGGAGTCTTGTCACACACGTGTGCATGGGAAGCAGCTGAAGGGCTTAGACAATACTGTTTATACATCTGCCCAGGGGGGGGCGGGGTACGCTGACGCTCTTTCTGAGTTCTCTGCAGGTCTTACCCGGGAAATCCCACCAGGAGCCGCCATTTCCAGGAAGGACACACCACCTCGGTTCCGCCCCAAGAATGAGGTCACTTCGGTTCCGCCCCAAGGGTGATGTCACTTCCAGTTCCGGCCCAGAGGACGACATCATTTCCGCCCTCTGAGCTATAAAGCTCACTGCCTTTGCTTAGGCAGGCAGTTCTGTTTTGGACTCTGTTGTGTGAACAACTGTTTGAAAATGCCTCAAATACTTTTGCAGCCGGGAAACCGCATTAAACGGGTGGCTGCCCCAAACCTTTCCACGCCTCTGGTCTCCAGTTCTTACAACCTAAAATCTGGAATAGCCTGTGATAGGAATTCGCCAGGCTGATACGGTGGAGCAGTTTAAAACACTGCTGAAAACACATTACTTTAACATGGCCTTCTCATAACTTCACCTTCATTTAATACTGATACTCTGTATGTTCAGTTCATTATCATAACTATTTATGGTGGCTCTAAAATCCGTACTGACCCCTACTCTCTCTTCTGTTTCTGTGGTGGCAATCTGCACCATCACCACCAAATCAAAGCACCGTGATGTTCCCACATTGATGGATTAAAAGCCAGAAGTCTGACCATCAACATCAAGTGACTCCGTGAGAACCCTAAATACCAAGATGACTGTTTCATTGATGTGAGGTAGAATGCCCAGAAGGGGCTGGGTGGTCTCGTGGCCTGGAACCCCTGCAGATTTTATTTTTCTCTCCAGCCATCTGGAGTTTTTTTTCTTATTCTATGTTAATTAGTGTTGTCTTATTCTAATTCTTACTTTATCTTTTATTTCTCTTTTCTTCATCATGTAAAGCACATTGAGCTACATTATTTGTATGAAAATGTGCTGTAGAAATAAATGTTGTTGTTGTAGCCATAGATTGATACAGGCGAACGTAAGGTGAAATGACACCTTTTATTGGCTAACTAAATGGATTATAAATTCAAGCTTTCGAGGCAGCTAAGGCCCCTTCATCAGCCAAGGTGTAACCTGGAGTCTCTTGTAATATAACAGCAACTCTTTAACCATATCTTGCAAGTTGTTCACCAGGAGAAGAATGAAGTTGTAAACCTCTTCTTGGATATTCTTTTTAAATCGGTAGCAAATTTTTTTATTAGATGGTTTTGTAGCCTCTCTGAGCTTCTGATTCATAGCTGTTGTGCAAATCGGCTATTGTAAGTGTGTATGGTTGGTTACATCCTTGCCTGATGAAGGGGCCTTAGCTGCCTCGAAAGCTTGCATTTGTAATCTATTTAAGTAGCCTATAAAAGGTGTCATTTCACCCTACTTTCTCCTGTATTCACCATGGTAATGACGTGATACATTTCAAAGGTCTCACATACCATCTAATGTGGCATCTTTTTGGCACTTTCACAACAGCATCAGAATGTGTGGAAGTGTATTTGAGCCACAGAAAAAAAAATTAGGGACACAGTGAAAAGGTCTATTTTGTGATTAACGAGGAAATTTCAGCTTTAATCTTGAAATGTCCACTTTAATATCATAGTTTATTTTATCATTAAAGTAGACTGTTGTAACCGTTCTCTTAAAACCAACCCAGTCGTTAATCGCTATGTGCTTCTGCGGCTTCCTCCTTTAGTCAAGGCAGCGGCAGGCAGCAATTGCCACACACAACACATTAAATGTATGATATTCCAGCTCTCTGCACATTTAGGATACTTAGATTTATGCTTTATATCACTTTCATGATGAAGTGCATTATAGCATGTATATTACATGTTATAGATAAATCATTAACTTCTTTTAAATAATGAGTACTGTGAATAATTACACAGGTAGGGGCGGCACGGTGGCAGAGCAGTAGCACTGATGCCTCATAGAGAATCACATCCCTGGTGTTCCCTGCCTTTAGTTTTCATATTTTCCTGGTGGGTTTCCACTGTGGTTTCCTTCCAAGGACATGCAGGTTTGTGGATTTGATGATGCTAAAATGACGCTAGTGTATGTGTGTGTTATTGTATTCATCCTGCGATGAGCTGATATCCCATCCAGGAATTGTTTCTGCCTCATGCCTGATGCTCACTGGAATAGGCATGTCTCGGGATTGATGGATGTAATCATTAAACATCCAGAGATATGGTGTCCTGGGAATTTAAAGGATGTTTTGGGCGATTCACAACAAAGCACAGTTATCTGTCAATAGTATTATAGCAATAAATCTTGTTCACGTGGCCTGAGCGGGTGCAAGTCTCTGCCTTGCTTCTATGGCCAGTGTATAACACTTGTGGACGCGGCCCGGACACAGACAGGCAGACATGTTGTAAATCACCACCACACGTTTATTTTACAACTAATATTTACAAGTTTCCATTGCACACAAACCCCAACACAGTCCTGGCCACACAATGCCTTCTCTTCGGGCTGCCTCCACTCTCTCTTCTCCTGTCTTGTCCTGCTTCCACCCGACTCCAGCCTCCAATGAAGGGAGACGGCCCCTTTTAAATCATCCCGGATGAGCTCCAGGTGTGTCCCGGCATTCCTCCCTGGACACGCCCCAGTGTCTCCGGGTGTCCCTCTTCTTCTTCCCCCCAGCACTTCCTGGTGTGGCGGAAGTGCTGAGGTCCAGGGTCCCCAAGGCATTGGGGCACCCCCTAGCTGTGACCACTGGTCCCTACAGGGTTGGGCTTCCAAGCCCTCTACCCGTGGCCCCCAAAGCAACCAGGAAGGCAGCCCCCACATGATCCAGGGTGGGCATTGAGCCTCTTCTGGTCCTTCACGGCGTCCCGGCCGGGTTGTTGCCCCTGGCATCCCTGACAGAGCCCCACAGCCAGCGAAGACCACTCGGGAGGAGTGACACGTCCCGCGAGGGCAGCTTACCCCCGAAGCGGGTCCTACTCCTGGGCCACCGAGGTCCGGCCCTGTTCTCCAAACAGGGATAGGGGCGGAGACGCCACCTGAACACCTCCAGTTGGTGCTCTCCTGTGCCTCGCACAGGCTGCATCCCCCCTCTTACCGGCACCCCGGTGCCCACTCCTTCGGCACCCCCTCCGAGGTTTTCGCGCCCCTTTGATTGGCGCCACTCACTCCGTCGCAGGCTCCGCCAGCCGTGGCAGCACCCCCTCACTAGCGGAGAGTCGTTCCAACAGACGGCCCGTCTCCTGAGGGCAGGTCCCCAACGAAGTGGGTCCTACTGCTTGTCTGGGGTCCGGCCCTGAAACAGATAGAAAGAAAAGGGCAGAACCGCTGCCTGGACACCCTTCCCTGGCGTCCCTCTGTGCCACGCACTGGCAGCGTTCTCCCCTCCATCCGGCACCCCGGCACTTGCCTGTTCGGCACCCCCTCCACGGGTTCCGTGTCCTTCCTGTGGTTGGAATTGACGGAACCGCCTGCACTCCTTTCCACTCCGCTGACCTCAAGGATTCCCTCTGCCCCCGCAGAGGGTGGCCAGAACATGGATGTGTGCACCCAGCACCACGTCTCATCCTATCGGAGGAACCGGCACTCAGCCTCCAATTCCTCCTGTCGCTCTGGGACGCCCTGACGGTCTGAGTCTCCTTATTGAAAAGAAAGAGACTCCTTCCCGTCTGCGTCCCGGTAGAGTGGCGCGAGACTGCCACCGACTTGGGGTGGAGGGCGCTAGGACCTGGGGCACTCAACAGCCCGTGTCCTGCCAGCCCCCTCGCTGTCTCTCCCCTTACTGTGCGCGCAGCCCCCTGCGCCACATCCACTGTCGGAGGACTGCTTACTTGATACTGCTCGTTAGCTTCACAGCCGTTTTCAGCAGACCCTCCTTCATGCTGTACGGGGACAGCAGAACTTACCTTCCCCGCCGTACACCTCCAGCTGAAGAATCCAGCATCGCACCGTCTGATCGCCGTTAGCAGCTCCTCCATAGACGCGACCACCTTTATCTCCAGTACCCGCAACTCTGCCCGGAGGGCACGTAGCACCTGACAGAGCAGCCGGCAAAGACAGGAAGTTAACCGACGCGGAGCTTACCTGTCCGTCAGCCCCGGATGCCGGCAACTTCCTGTGGGCCTCTTCCTCTGGCCCAATCAGGTCTCCCCCCGGCACGTGATTGACATTCCTTCGTCCTGCCTCTCTCCGGTCATCGGCGGGCACGCAAGACACACCATCCAATCACATGCCTGTCAGGGGAAGAGACTTCCGGTCCGCGGCCATTTTGCCTCCCCTCCAGCGGCGGCGACGTGCTTGCCGGCAGCCTTGCTGTTGCTGAGGCTGCAGCGGCTACTTCTCACCAGCTCCTGCAGGCGCCACCGTGCCATCGAAGCCCCACCGACCAGCATGCGTCTGCTACTGACGCGGAACCGGGTTATCCCTGCCTACAAAATAAAGCATACACCCGGCTCCCCAGGGCCGGCTGCCTACCGGCAGGAAACTCACCTCCCGGGTCCCGTCCAACCAAGGAAACGTCCTCGGTGTGGCCTCCGTAGACACGATGCTGTCCCAGGCGCCTCTAGCAACGGTGCACCCACAGGAGCCTGCTGCAGTCCGGCTCCACACACTGTCGATCCGTCGATGGGGAAAACGGCTCTCCTGCGGACCCCTGGCGGTCCGTGGGGTACCTTTACCCCGCGGGGCTGTGTGCACGCAGCTCCCGCAGCACGTGGGTGGGTCCCCTGCTGCGCCGGGCCGTCCACAACAAGATATTTTTGTGCAGGTCCCCGCCTTGAAACAGTCGGAGCATCCTGCCGACTACGCCAGATGTGGACGCGGCCCGGACACAGACAGGCAGACATGTTGTTAAACACCACCACACATTTATTTACAATATTTACAATAAGATCAAGTGCACACAAACAAACCCCAACACAGTCCTGGCCACAATATGCCTTCTCCTTCGGGCCGCCTCCACTCTCTCTCTCCTGCTTTGTCCTGCTTCCACCCGACTCCAGCCTCATCCCGGACGAGCTCCAGGTGTGTCCCGGCAATCTCCCACCAACTCACCCCCGTGTGGCGGAAGTGCCGGCTGTGCTCCCGGAAGCTCTCCGGGTGTCCCTCTTCTTCTTCCCCCCAACACTTCCTGGTGTGGCGGAAGTGCTGAGGTCCAGGGTCCCCAAGGCATTGGGGGATCCCCTGGCGGAGACCACTGGTCCCTACAGGGTTGGGCTTCCAAGACCTCTACCCGTGGCCCCCAAACCAAACAGGAAGGCAGCCCCCACGTGATCCAGGGTGGGCATTGACCCTCTTCCGGTCTTTCACGGCGTCCTGGCTGGGTCGTTGCCCCTGACACACTCAACAAAAGAATAGTCCAATAAGACCATTTTGTTTTTATTTTTATGGCCTTATTTGGTCTTTCTGCTCACCATAACCAATTGTCTATGGGGGAGGAGTGAAAGGTTCGGATTCGTCAAAAATTTTGATCTCCGGTTTTTGACGGATCTCGATGTTTTAGGGTGCCCTGATACTGAAAACATTGATATCTCGGTTATGGGTGTGTGTGTCACAGTTTGTTGAGGACAGTCTAGAGCTATAACAGCTAGATGGAAAAATGCCAAACTTGAAACTTAAGCCTGTTATGCCCAGAGGGGACTGGGCGGTCTCTTGGTCTGGAATCCCTACAGATTTTATTTTCTTTCTCCAGCATCTGGAGTTTTTTTTTTGTTTTTCTGTCCACCCTGGCCATCGGACCTTACTTATTCTATGTTAATTAATGTTGACTTATGTTTATTTTTTATTGTGTCTTCTATTTTTCTATTCTTCATTTTGTAAAGCACTTTGAGCTACTGTTTGTATGAAAATGTGCTATATAAATAAATGTTGTTGTTGTTGTTGATGACGATGTTCTGATTAGTCTTTGAGCCAAATTTTGCAAGAGAAAGAAGCACTCTAGAACAGGGGTCTCCAACACATAGCTCACAACCTCTTTCCACGTAGCTCGCCAAAGGGTTAATGAATCCTACATAAATTTGAAAACTTGATTAGTCAAATTAGTGGTGGGCGATCTTTCCAAAAAATCATACCACGATCCTTTTAACACAAAATCCTGATCCACAATCTGAATTGCAATCTGTCTTTTCAATGTTGCAAATAAAACCTGCCTAATTTTTGTAAGTAAGCTGTAAGGAATGAGCCTGACAAATTTCAGCCTTCCACCTACACGGGAAGTTGGAGAATTAGTGAGGAGTGAGTGAGTCAGTGAGTCAGTGAGGCCTTTTATTAGTATAGATATATGAGTAAACCTTCAAAATAACGTGCAGTTAAAGTCTCAACAGCATTCTCAGCATTTCTGGAGCTCAGTGGAGCCCGATAACTATAAGAGTCTTCATCAAGCAGCCCTAAAAATGTCTGCTTTGTTTGGGTCTCCATACCTCTGTGAGTCTGACGTGAATGTCATGAAGTCAAAGTTCAGAACAAGACTGACAGACGAACATTTAAAGGACAAGACCTCAGTGGCTCCACTCCACCAGACACCTGCCTCTCTTGTTGAGTCATCTGACTAACTAAACAACACGTCTCACACGCAACTGGACCTGTGAGTAAAGTGACACAGTGACATGTGACAAAATGACAAATGAATAAGGAATATCTGTGGATTTGGAATTGCATTTTTTTTATTTTGACAACATTTGTGTTTTAATTCAATAGTGTGAGATACACTAGAAAATGTACAGAGACACACAAAATGCACTTGCAGGTGAACTCAATATTTTTTTGTGATATTTTAATGCAAAATGTAAGTTGTGGACACTGACATTTTGTAAATGTTCAGGCAAAACAAGCTTATTCAGTTTGTTTGGGTTGAAATAAGCGATGAGAATAAACGTTAGAAAACATGAGGAGCTCTCGGCCATTTTCATTTTGTAAAAGTATCTCTCCTTGTCTAAAGGAGCTCTCAAATACTGTAATTCTGCAATTAATTATGAATTCTTCTTGTCAATTACTGTCGTAATGGCCTATTTTATGATCAGAAAGATCACCATCAGAGCAGTAGATAATTACTGAACTGTTAAAGAATTGTTCGGTTAACTTGGTTCCTAGGGTGCAAAGCCTACTGCTGTTTACGTCCAAATTATTTAATTATCATTTTGATATTTTTGACTGTGGTGGGTTGGCGCCCTGCCTGAGGTTTGTTTCTTGCCTGGCGCCCTGTGTTGGCTGGGATTGGCTCCAGTAGACCTCCGTGACCCTGTGGTTAGGTTATAGCAGGATGGATAATGGATGGATGGATGGATATTTTTGACCCTTCTACATGTTGTGCCAAGTTTTACATTGTTCTTCCTAACCCCAGCAACCACTAATGCTGTGGAAAATGCTTACTGAGAAAAAACTGTAATAAAATCAGAAAGGAGTAAAAGAAACTGGAAAAATGAAATGGAGAGCGGGAATCGCAGGTAATGGAGCTGGAGGAAGGCGGGGGAGCGTATAGATGGATGCCAAGAGCAGACCCAGGAGTAAGTGAGTGGGAAGCAAGATGAGGAGAAAGAGAGGGGGAGAGGAAGAGAAAGAGAGGCGTCAGAGACCTGACCACCTACACATTGAGAAGCCCATTCAAATCTTCAGGCTACTGCTGCTGTAATTATCGATGTGTGCGATTTAATTACAACGTACACCAAGGCCATTCTTCTTTGAAATCCACTAATATACTATAATGGATTATTAGAGTCATTTGGTTTCCTTTTCATAAAATGAATGTGGATACCATGTTGTGCGTGCCTGCTTGATGGGCACAAAGCCCTGGGCGCTGTCCTATTTGAATGCGCATTTCATTTCTCTCCCTCAGGACCCCAGTTTTTTTTTTACCTTTCAATGGGGGATAATTACCTTTGATGATTCTTATTAAAGGGAGCATTTAAGCACCTTGGTGCAAGTCAGATTCGTTTTAAGTTCAATGTCGCATGTCTCGAGTCGCAGAGGGTCATTTTGAAAGCTGGCCGCTCGTGAGTAAAGGGAACACAGAAGGCAAAACCCATCTCAGCGGGTGCGTCTGTTAGAGAGTACTGCACTCCTCCATGAGGCACTTAAATCTATCTATTTATTTATTTATTTCATAATATCATTAAAATTATCCATCCATCCATCCTCTTCCGCTTATCTGAGGTTGGGTTATGGGAGCAGCAGCTTGAGCACTGACAGAGATACCCAGACTTCCCTCTCCCTGGCCACTTCTTCCAGCTCTTCTGGGGGAATCCCAAGGCGTTCCCAGGCCAGCCGGGAGACATAGTCCCTCCAGCGTGTCCTGGGTCTCCTCCTGGTTGGACATGCCTGGAACACCTCACCAGGGAGGTGCCCAGGAGGCATCCTGATTAGATGCCCGAGCCACCTCATCTGACTCCTTTCAATGCGGAGGAGCAGCGGCTCTACTCTGAGCCCCTCCCAGAAGACTGAGCTTCTCACCCTGTCTTTAATCAATTAAAGATAGGATTTTAATTTCCATTAAAATTAAATTTTGAAATTTCTCTCTTTGTTGGCATCTCGAGGGATAAATTGTAGCATTTTTTTCACCCCATTATCTCAGGTAAGACCCAATTTAAGGATCTCCTTCACCTGCAATTCAGTCACTGACATACTGGGTGGTTTGCGGCTGCTCAAGTAACCCCACCCAATCAAGCCTTTAGCCCCGCCCCACCTGTAAGGAGTTTCAATGATAGCGGCTTTTCTACCCACCAACATGGACCAGTCTGCTACAATATTTGATCTCAAACCCAGTATTGGCCAGTGTGTGATTTACATGTTTTTAAAATTTATTTTCCAGGGAACCCTCACAATTGTTATTTTCAGGCCCAAGGGGTTATTTAGAGGATTGCGGACCCTTCAGGGATACCCCCACGTCCCACTGGTCCTGGACACTAAAGAAATGAAACCCATACCAGTATTACGTATCGTTTAATCTATTCAAAAATCATTTTGAAGGAGTTGAGCATTAGTTTGGCAGTCTAAAAGGAACTGTTTATGGGGGCTTACTATGGACCCCACCGCACTCAATTATGTTAATAGGGCTGTTTGATTGGTTTACCGCTGGCTTCCATAACTTTCAAATGACCTAAATGATCAGTTTAGAACTTGACCCCTGAGGTTGCGGGTTCAAATCCCACTACTGACACCACTGTCTGACCCTGAGCATGTCACATGACCTGCCTGTGCTCCAATTGGAAAACCAAGAAATGTAACCAATTGCATCATAAATGTTGTAAGTCGCCTTTTATAAAGGCGTCAGCCAAATAAGTCAACGGAAAGGAACGGATAAATGAACTAATTGTCTCCGAGCTGGGTTAGGTAGGTTGATGGACATATTTAACAGGCAGTATAACGACAACAAATTAGCTAACGCGGGTTTACTGATACATGGATGGCTGTTATGGATGGTGTGAAAATAAACAAAGGACACGGTAAGGAGGATTGGGGTCCCAGAGACTGCCCCCATTTACAACCCCAAATCAGAAAAAGTTGGGACAGTGTGGAAAATGTGAATAAAAAAAGACAAAAGCAAGTTATAAATTCTTCTCAAATTTTATTTCATTGCAGACAGTATTCACACAAAATAATTCATGTTTTTTTTTTTTGTCAACATCATTTGATTTGTAAATAAATATCCATTCTTGCCATTCAGGCTTGCAACACATTTCAAAAAAAGTTGGGGCAGTACAGCATTTACCACTTTGTACAGATCCCTTTTAACAACACTTTAAAGATGTTTAGGCATTGAAGAAATCAAGTGACTGGGTGTTGCAGGTGTTAGTTTGTCCCATTCTTCCTGCAAACAACGTTTTAGGTGCGTAACAGTACGGGGTCTTCGTTGACACGTTTTTCGTTTCAAAATGCGCCAAACATTCTCTATAGGAGACAATTTGGGGCTGCAGGCAGGCCAGTCAAGCATCCGCACCCTCTTCTTACGCAGCCATGCCTTTGTTATGAACGCAGTATGAGGTTTGGCATTGTCTTGCTGAAATAAGCATGGGCGTCCCTGGACAAGACGTCGTCTTGAAGGCAGCGTTTGTTCCTCCAAAACTGAGATATACTTCTCAGCATTGATGGTGCCATCGCAGAAGTGCAAGTTACCTTTGCCGAAGGCACTGACACAACCCCATACCATGACAGACCCTGGCTTTTGGACTTGTATCTGGTAACAGTCTGGATGGTCCTTTTCTTCTTTAGTCCGCAGCACATAGTGTCCATTTCTTCCAAAACAGATGTGAAAAACCGATTCGTCTGACCACAATACATGTTTCCACTGCACAATGGACCATCCCAGATGCCTCCGAGCCCAGAGAAGTCGACGGCGCTTCTGGACACTATTTCTGTAGGGCTTCCTTTTGGCACAGTACAGTTTTAGCTGGCATTTCCTAATGTAACTACGTAGTGTAGTGCTTGAGAGTGACTTCCTGAAGTAGTCCTGAGCCCACGCAGTTGTATCATTTATTGATGAATGACGGTTTTTAATGCAGTGCCGTCTGAGGGCTCCGAGATCACGGCCATTCAGTTTAGGCTTGCGCCCTTGGCCTTTGCGCACGGTAATTTCTCCAGATTCCCTGATTCTTTTCACCATGTCCTGCACTGTAGAGGGAGCAATGCCCAAATCTCTTCCTATCTGTCTTTGAGAAACGTTTTTCTTCATCATTTCAAAGATTTTTGCCCGCACTTGGTGGCAAACTGCCGATCCTCTGCCCATCTTTGCTCCTAAAGGAGTAGGCCTTTCCTCGATGCTGCTTTTGTACCGAATCATGATTGCAATCACCAGTTTCAAATCACGTCATTATTTAGTTATTATACCTCATTACTACCCCTGAATTGCCAACTTTTTTTGGAATGTGTTGCCAGCCTGAATGGCAAGAATGGATGTTTATTTACAAATCAGATGATGTTGACCAAAAAAAAACATGAATTATCTTGTGTTCATACTGTCTGCAATGAAATAAAATTTGAGAAGAATTTATAACTTGCTTGCAATGAAATAAAAGTTAAGGGAAATTTGTAAATTACTGCTTTATTTTTTTATTCACATTTTCCACACTGTCCCAACTTTTTCTGATTTGGGGTTGTAATTTATATCTCTGAACTATGAAAAGTAGACAGCAGAAGGGTGCTTAACAAGGTTTGACAACAACAACTTTTATTTATATAGTACATTTTCATACAAATGATGGAGCTCAAAGTGCTTTACTGTACATGATGAAGAAAGAAAATTTAGGGAACACTAATTAACATAGAATAAAAATAAGGTCCAATGGGCAGGGAGGACAGAAAAAGCAAAACTAACTCCAGACGGCTGGAGAAAAAAAAACAAAATCTGCAGGGGTCCTGTAACCCAGGCTTTGTAAACCATAAGCAGTATTTTAAAGTCAATTCTAAATGACACAGGTAACCAATGTAGTGACACCAGGACTAGAGAGATGTGCTCGGATTTTCTTTTCCTAGTTAAGATTCTAGCAGCTGCATTCTGCAGTCGTCGTTATTGATTGATGTCTTTTTTGGGTGGTCCTGAGAGGAGTGCGTCACAGTAATCTAGCTGAAAACAAACGTGTGAACTAATTTCTCAGCATCTTGCAATGTTATAAGAGATCTAACTTTTGCTGTACACTGGTACCTCGGTATACGTCTGCTTTGGAATAAGTCCAACTTGGTATACGTCCTGTTTGGACACAAAAAATTTTGCTTGGTATACGACCTTTGTTTGGAATCCGACTCGCGTGCTAACCTTGTTTACCTCTCTCGAGACAAAGCCACGACTGCCCACGAGCGTTAGTGCGCCAGTTGCTAGCATTCAGTGAACAACCCGCGCTATAACTCTCTGTGAACTTTCACATGTGTGATATAGCGGGTCCACAGCTCCTGTCAAAGTCCAGCTTTAAATAAATAATCACCGCGCTCGCAGCTTGGTGAGGGGACGTGGTGGTTATGTGGCTGAAGGTTGTCAGGGCGAATAGCGATGTGGCCGTTTCTCAGCAAAGTGCACTTGTGAGGGGCCGTCCACATTCATGATTGTTCCTGGGGCTGCTTATCTTGATAAACAGAAGCGCGAGTTGGCTTGAAGGGGAGTAAAAAGAAAGAACGGACGAGAGAGAGAGCGAGAGAGCATGGATGAAGTGGCTGAAACAGGCAGTCTGAAGGTCAGCTGCGAGTAGGGCGACTCCCCAGTTGAGAAGCAGGCACTGGGCTTCTTGTTTTTTTAAAGAATGCTTCCTGCTTTTAACTTCGTTGTTTTTAAGAAGACTTTTTTCTATTGTTTTTAACCTCCACGTTTCATTTCTGATTTTATGGATTATTTATTGGGACTTTGGAGACTGCACTTTAATTTGAACACCTTGATTTGTTAATTGTTTTAATAAAAGCACTTTGCACTTTTTCACCATCCCCTTGCTTTGTTGTTACCGATGAGGTTAGCAGCGAGGCACATTACCAGCGGTGTAGGATTCAAGGGCTCTCCGGCAGCAGATGGGAGCATACAGCAAACCTGCATCGTCACAACGTGATTTTGTGTTTTTTTTCATGTAAATTTGAATTGATTGTTGAAAAGTATGAAGGTGGCATGCGTATCCGGGACATGGCTGTTGCATACCGCTTTGCGAGAACGACGGTATCTACGATTGTGAAAAACAAAGACGTTATTAAAAAGTAAAGTGAGGTAAAATTTTCATTTATTTCATCTAATTGCTTTTGTATTTATGTATTTTAGTATTAAGCCGTGTTTAAATTATTTTATACAACCCCATCAATGTATAATATGCCAATAGCAATAGAATTTTTTTTTTTCATGGGAACGGATTAATCATTTTCCCATTTTTTCTTATGGGAAAAATTTGTTTGGTTTACGTCCTGTTTGGTATAAGTCAAAGGGTCTGGAACGAATTAAGGACGTATACCGAGGTTCCACTGTATTTCTTAAGTGTCCTGGTAATCTGATTAACATGTGATTTAAAATTCAGGTCAGATTCAATAGTTACCTCTAAATTCTTTACCACCATCTTGACTTTTAATCCTAATGCATCAAGTTTATTTCTAATACCCTCATTATATCAATTTTCACAAAAATTTCTGTTTTCTCCTTATTTAGTTTGAGAAGATTACTACTCATCCATTCAGAAAGACAAGTGAGACATTGAGGTCAGTGAGTCGAGAGAGTCGGGGTCATCAGGTGCTATTGATAAGTACAGCTGTGTGTCGTCAGCATAGCTGTGGTAGCTCACGTTGTGCCCTGAGATAATCTGACCTAACGGAAGCATGGAGATCGAAAAGAGCAGCAGACCCAGGATAGAGCCTTGTGGAACACCATACAAAATATCATGTGTCTTTGAGATTTGATTACCACAACTCACAAAGAATTTTCTACCTGCCAGGTAGGATTCAAACCAATTTAAGACACTGCCAGAGAGGCCCACCCATTGACTAAGGCGATTTCTAAGAATTTTGTGGTCAATGGTTTCAAATGCAGCACTCAGATGTAAGAGGATGAGAACAGATAAATGGCCTCTGTCTGCATTTACCCGCAAGTCATTTACTACTTTAGCGAGTGCAGTTTCTGTACTGTGATTTGTTCTAAAACCTGACTGAAATTTATCAAGAATAGCAGGTTTATTGAGGTGGTCATTTAACTGCATAATGACTGCCTTCTCTAGAATTTTACTTAAGAAAGGCAGGTTAGAGATGGGTCTAAAATTTTCAAAAGCAGAGGAGTCGAGATTATGTTTCTTGAGTAGGGGTTTAACTACAGCAGTCTTAAGACAGTCTGGGAAGACCCCCGTATCTAATGACGAATTAACTATGTCAAGAATATTATCAATTAGCACGCCTGATACTTCTTTAAAAAAACTTGTTGGTATTGGGTCAAGGACCCAGGTGGAGGGTCTCAGTTGAGAAATTATTTTATGTAAATCAGGTGAATCTATCCTGGTGAAAGAATTAATTTGTTTAAAATGGAGTACTGGGTCTAAGAGGATCAGTATTGGGGAGATATACTGTATTATTTCTAATATCATTAATTTTGTGATAAAAAATACAGCAAAAGCATCACAAGTTTCACTGGAACTATTTTGAAGGCATTCCATTGAGTTACCTGGTTTAGCAGACGATCAATTGTAGAGAATAAGACTTGGAATACTAGCATTGTTATTTATCATTCTAGAGAAATAACAACACCTCTCAAGATGGACTGTGTTATTGTATTCTGTTATTTCAATCTTCAGTATCTCATCATGGATAGTTAGTTTAGTTTTTCTCCATTTACATTCAGCTCTACGGCATGTTCTCTTTAGATCAGACACTCTTTGGGTCTTCCATGGTATAACAGTGCTAAGAAGATTTGTTAACTGTCTTTTCAGGTGTGACTATGTCAGCAGCAGCTCTCACTTTAGTATTAAAGTTTTCCACCTTACTATTTACATTATCCTCGCTATTGTAGAAATGTAACACCATTGTAGAAAACAAAGCGAAAGATTTCAGAGGAGTGAAACTCTGCATCGCTACATGAATGGCATGATAATGGACTCTGATTCTAACCGTGTTGACCAGAAGGGGTGGAATGTCATGGCCACAAGAAGTGACCTCAGTGGTTGTCTGGCTGGAGACAGGTAGAACTCTGCCCTGCCCTTATGTCTTCCCTTTGTTTAAATTCAAAAGCCCAGCTTCGCCAGTTATCTCGTAAAGAATATGGGAGCTTTGAGATTATTATACGAATATTTGGATTGTTGTCGAATGCGTCATGACTCCCTGCATTTGCCGAGGCGTCCATACAGCCATCAAGAAGTTGACTCAGTGCAGCTGAGATTGGACTTTTTATTCCGATAATGTTGTGTTGTAAGACCAGTCAGTTAGCAACAATGGTGAGGCCGTCACTCGGTAGTTGGTGACGCAGGCCAGTGTTGTGCAAGTTCACACCGCACAAGAACTCGCTCAAAGTTCAGTTCACACAGATTAAAAGGAATAAATTCACGTTCATAGGTCACCATTTCAATTCTGAACAAGTTCATGTTCAGTTCATTTTGTATTTTTTAAGGAGTGAGATTAAATGTCCCATGAGTTTACTTTTTTCAATTTTGCATGCCTTATATTAGGCTATTAGAGTGTTCTTGAATAAAAATACAACAGTTGTTAAGACTCGCTTCGCACGCCAACCACTGTGTTTGGTTAATCGGATATACAATTTAAAAAAAATGTTAACGCTTCATTAAAAACAATATTTGGAATTACCTTTATTTCAAGATCGCATTGAATTTTGATTCCGTTTTTTGGTGACACATTGTGACATGCAACGTATAACTGCCCGTGAGTGAATATTGTTTCTGTTTCTCTAATAAATAATCTGACTTTTTCTAATGTTTGTCCCTGTGATTTGTTAATTGTCAAGCTATTCTCACGGGAAACTGTAAACATTTTAATACGAATGGCATATCAAGATCTCCTTTGGTGTGTAATGTTATTCCCGGAATATATACATCACCTTTCTTGTCACCTGTTAAGATTTGCATCGCTTCTCCGTGATCATAAATATACACCTGACAGAATTTTGTTTTCTTTGAAATTAAACTTGTCGTTGCTTTAACTGTTGCGGGACCACAGATTCTCATAGCGTATGGTCCATTATTGTGTAAATCTACGTTTTGTGCATTGAATGATGCGAAGCCGAAAAGACTTTGTTGTCTACTCTTTGCTTTTTATTTCTGACCTCACTTTGTCCTGCTGTTTTTTCAATTACACCTGGTTCTGATGATTAATTACCTTTTGCTTTGCGTCAATGTGCCACAGAAGTTTTACTTGAACAATCGCCGACTTCTTAACCCCAAACACAACTTTCTAGCACCTTCTCCAACCCCTCCTCCCTTACCGTATCAATCAATACCCCGCTATCAGTCTTCCATGCTGTACTCCGCCCTCCCTCAATGGGACCTAACAGTCACTTAAAACAAAAAGGGCTTCAGCCTGGCTGGGACGCTACAATACTTTCAGATTTTACTGCCTTCATATTCTTTACCTTTCTCTGCGTGTGTATCGCACCATCGTTTGTCTGAACCTTTCAAATTCAACTGCTTTCATAATCTCTTATCTGCCTTTTTTTCTCTCCAACGCTTTGGGTCTCTTTTCTCCGCGCTGCTCTGTCTTCTTTGCTTAGTCGTTGACGTTTCATCTAGAACGTATTGTCCATATACGCTTTACATGAGCTGAGAGCGCAGGATCTGTGTGTGCTACGTGCCTTTACACGACTGAATGTTTTGCTGGCTGTGCTCTCTTATTTGATAGTGTTTGCGTCTCGCGGGTCTTTTAAGTGTCTTCTTCTGAGAACTTCCGAGAAGATCACGTCATCTTTGCCCTGCTTTTCCTTTCCAGGATTTTTTTTTATAATAGAGAGATACACTTTATTGAGTTATGCCCAGCAACAAACACATATAACCATATATGCTAATATCTTCCTGGTCAAAAAAGAAATTAAATAGATGCAAGTATCCATGTGCCCTGCCTGGAGTTTGTTTCCTGCCTTTGCCTCCTGTGTTGGCTGGGATTGGCTCCAGCGGACCCCCGTGACCCTGTGTTAGGATATAGCGGTTTGGATAATGGATGGATGGATGGCAAGTATCCATATAAATTACCGCTCTATTTCCAGTGTGTGACACAAATGGTGACTGTGGAGCCGACGTGTAGGTGAACTAACCTTTTACGCCGCCGGTTAAAATTCACGTCACGTATTGCACGTAAGTGGCCTCGTGAAGTACAACATTTTCCTAAATGCAAAAGCGGAGCTTCACCGCATGCTCGTGTCCGTAGGGGTGCAACTTAAACACAAGCAGGCAGTCACAGACTGTGCCTATTTGATTTGATGTTCATTTTTCCGAAAACAAATAAATGGCAAAAAATTCGTACAAAATAAATATTCATAAAAATCCACTATTTGTGTTTATCCCAATGCCGTATTCGGATTCGGCTCCCCGTACATCACAGCGTAAAGCAAAACATTTAATCCGGACCTTAACCAGATCCAGAATGTCACCTAAAACTGAACTGGCTCACGTTCAAGTTCTTCACTTGCAAACACGTTACGTTAAGCTCACCGTTCTTAGAAAAACGAGCTTTTTCAATGGACGCACTCTTTTGAACTCATTCATGCACAACACTGACGCAGGCTGCATCTCTAAAAGAGTTAGAAAAGATGATAGACGTTGTACTGCCTGGCTCGTGTCCATTGGCTTCTCCATGTGTGGACAGTTTGGAATGAAGTACTCATATTCAATGGGAAGGGACAGTGGCGGACCTACATTTTTGGGGCCCTGAACTGTTATGAGGCCCCTTTGCAGCCAGCAATGAGGTCTGGGTAACCACTGTTATCTTCTTCAATGGGTTTGCTCCGTGACAGATTACCACAAACGTTTTTAAAAATGTAACTTCCTTCTGGGGACCCTCTTGAATTAAGGGCCCTGGGGCTTACGCTTCTTCAGTTTCATAGTAGATCACTTTAGTAGTTCATAGCAGAGGGAAAACGTTTTGTCGTATAGCAAGGCCCGCATCTTCCTTAACAGTTGGTGAAAGCCTTGATGTTTGAAGTTTTCTTTTTCCCTCTGGTTTTTCAGATCCCATGGTAATTTGGTGACCTTCAGTAATATCCACCAAATCTTCCACAACCTTCCATGACTGTCGTCTAACCAAATCAGGGAGAGCATGGAATGGAAAATCATAAGCAGCGATTCTGATCTACTTTTCTACTTTCGTTTTCCCAGGACGTAGCCAAGGTGTCATTTTTTTCCCAAAAGGTCAAAAGCTTGGGCTCTGACTGGGTGGTCACAATCAAAGAGACACTTGTATGTCTGAAATTACACCATACTGGATGAGGATAGGGTGGCATGGTGGTGCAGTGGGTAGCCCTGCTGCCTTGCAGTTAGGAGACCCGGGTTCTCCTCGTGTCTGCGTGGGTTTCCTCCTGGTGCTCCGATTTCCTCCCACAGTCTAAAGACATGCAGGTTAGGTGCATTGGCGATCCTAAATTGTCCCTAGTGTGTGCTTGGTGTGTGGGTGTGTGCCCTGCACCCAGGGTTTATTCCTGCCTTGCACCCTGTGCTGGCTGGGATTGCCTCCAGCAGACCCCCATGACCCTGTAGTTAGGATATAGTGGGTTAGATAATGAATAGATGGATGGATGAGGATTTCCATTTTATCCCTGGCAGATAGTCCAGCGCAGTCTCTTTTCTAGGTCATAATGTGCTCTTTCAGCTTCTCCAGTGAGGAACAAGGCAAGGCTATTAGAACGTTAGAACAATCCAGATGAGAACAGGCCATTCAGCCCAACAAAGCTCGCCGGTCCTATCCACTTATTTCTCCGAAAAAAAAACATTAAGTCCCTGATGTCTTACTGTCTTCCACACTACTTGGTCGCTTATTCCAAGTGTCTATCGTTCTTTGTGTGAAGAAAAACTTGATAATGGTTGTGCAAAATTTACCCTTCACAAGTTTCTTGATGAACTCATTTTAAAGTCACCATCTCGATCCACTGGACTAATTCACTTCATGATTTTAAACAC
The DNA here is from genome assembly GCF_016835505.1 of Polypterus senegalus. Taxonomy (NCBI): domain Eukaryota; kingdom Metazoa; phylum Chordata; class Cladistia; order Polypteriformes; family Polypteridae; genus Polypterus; species Polypterus senegalus. Next base: position 15,812,585 of record NC_053154.1, on the reverse strand, counting down.
TTCACTCAGGTCTCCTCTTAATCTTCTTTTAAGGCTCAGCTCTTTTAATCTTTCCTCATAACTCATCCCCTGTAGCCCTGAATCAGCCTAGTCGCTCTTCTTTGGACATTTTCTTGTGCTGTTATGTCCTTTTTGTAGCTTGGAGACCAAAACAGCACACAGGACTCCAGATGAGGCCTCACCAGTGTGTTATAAAGCTTTGAGTGTCACCTCCTGTGACTTGTACTCCACACATCAAGGCGCTATATAACCTGACATTCTGTTAGCCTTCTTAATGGCCTCTGAACACTGTCTGGAAGTCGATAGCTTAGAGTCCACTACGACTCCTAAATCCTTCTCATAAGGTGGACTCTCGATTTTCCGACCGTCCCTTGTGTATTCAAACCTCACATTTTTACTTCCTATGTGTAATACTTTACATTTACTGACATTAAACTTCATCTGCCACAAATCTTCTCAAGTCTGTCTGCTATCCAAGTCCCTCTGTGATGATTTAACAGGTTCTTAATTTTGTTGACCTTGGTATCATCTACAGATATTACCAGTTTGTTACATTCCTATCTAAATCATTTATATTTATTAAAAATAGCAGCACCCCCTGTACTGCCCCCTGCTGGTCACCACTCTTAGCATCTGCCAATTCTCATGAGGTTCCTAACACCATCACCTTTAACTTCCTGTGTCTGAGCCAATTCTGCACCCATCTAAAAACATCACCCTGAACTGCCACTTCTTTTAGTTTGATGCCCATCCTCTCATGTGGCACCTCATCAAATGCTTTCTGAAAGTCCAGATAAATAATATCATAAGCTCCACTTTGATCGTATCCTTTTGATGCAACCTGATAGAATTCCAACATGTTAGTAAAACACGACCTCCCTCTTCTGAACCCACACTGACTGTTCAGTTAAACTCCTGTCCTTGCCATGTGTTGCTCAATCTTATCCTTAATAATTCCTTCCATTAATTTTCCTGTTATGTATGTTAAGCTTACTGGCCTGTAGTTGCTTGGATCTGCCCTGTCACCCTTTTTATATAACGGGATGATATTTGCCATTTTCCAGCCCTTCAGAATCTCTCCAGTGCCCAGTGACTTCCTAAAAACACGTGTCAAGGGATCACATGAGTCCACTCCATCTGTGTCCATCCCTGGCAGTTAATGGTGGACTCAAAGTCTAAACGGTCTGCTGCTGTACCCTCTCACTTTTTTTTTAAAGAAGCTTGAGAGTTTTCCCATCAGCCAGGGTGTTTTCAGCAGCGTGTCTTACTTCTTCCTCTGCTGGTTGTTCCTGGAGTTGTTGTCTTTGCTCTGCCAAGTTCTGCACATGGGTTCAGACAAAATCTACCAACAAAATCTACCAACAAAGCCAATGAGAAAGTAAACAAAGGACCTGGTAAGGGAGTCTGATGTCAGCCCTGAGAAGGTAGAAACCAACACTGGACGGAGTGCCAGTCGATTTGGGCAGAACACGATGACAAACGGGAGTATGGATAATCTCCATCGATGCAACATTTCACATGAGTTTTGTCCATAGTGGTGTGGCTGGGTGCAGGAATGACAGGTCGGAAGCAACAAAGGAGACTTTGGGACACCAACCAGGTTGTCCCATTTAATGCCTTTAGGTGACAAAGTAAGAAGAGTCTCTCAGGCAGTAGTACAAAAAACAAGCTCTTCGGCTGTCAGGATGAGGGGTCGACCACAAGAGCCTCATCCAGTGGGTCTCTCGAAGTGTCAATGACACCTCCTTCCGGGCAGCCGGGCTTCTTATGGTGCACAAATCGGAAGGGGTGGGGCTAAGTGCCTTCACTGGGCAGTTTCTCTGGTGCTGCGGGGAGTGAAGGAGCAGAGGAAGTTAGCGACGGCAGACCCTCTCGTCCTGGCGGGTTATCAGACACCTCGATCGGGTCCATGAGGAGATCCTTCGATGTAAGTGCCGACGCTGGAGACAGAGGAAGGAAATCCTTGTAAGGGTTTGAAAAAGTAGGTCATAGGAAAATGGGATGCAGCAAGCTGCGTGGGAGGCGAGGAAAGCCGGAAAGTGAGGGCAATGAAGTTGGCGAGTGGGAGAAGAAACAGAGAAACTGTGCAAATAAATAAATAAAGAAAGAAAGCAATTTATGAAAAATAGAAAAGAGGGCCCAGAGAAATTGATAAAGTATCGAAAGCTTTCTTCCTTTGTCAGGATTATTCCCCCCCTCCGTGGGCCCTCAGCCTATCTGTGGTCTACAGGCTTCCCCTTGGCCATACTCTTCATAGCGTTGGACCGGCTTAGCCTTTTGAGGCAGATAATTTATTTCAGTGTTAGAAGTGGGTGTTTGCTTGTTTATTTGTTGGGTTTGGAAATTCAAGGCACTGTGCTATTTATTCACGGTCTTTGCATTTTTCCTCCTGGTGATTGTGCATATATTAACAATTTATTTACCATTTAACTCCTTGTTAGTTGGGACAAATGGATGGACGGCGTGATCATCGGATCGAAGGACAGCCGTGACTGACTGACCGACGTCCTATAATACTGGAGACCACTTTTCAGGCTCTGAGTCGTAAGTGATCCCCCCTTGGGACAAGAGGGGGGCGCTGCCACTAACCAGTTCTTTTCTGTCCACTCCAGTCCATAAGAACATAAGAAATCTGACAAACGAGAAGAGACCATTCGGTCCATCAAGCCCGTTTGTTTAGCTCATAGCTAAGCTGTTCCCAATAACTCATCCAGGTTCTTCTTAACTCTTTTTTTCCTTTTGGCTCAGGGCTAAATATATTTTCCAAAAAACTCAGTTTTCTAAAGAGCAATAGTTTCACACCTAAATCAGCATAAAACACTTATTTATGACAAATGTCACCAGTTTTATGTGCCAGTGTGTAAATTCCCAGACTTATTACATACCGGTTTGTTCCATCACTCATAAGCTGAAAGGCACTTTCTGGAAAAAAAATATCAGCTTGAAGTACTTAAGTGGCTGGTAATCTGAAGTGTCCGCCAGCACGCCGTGTCGTTCGATGAAGTCCAGTAGTCAGCTTGCCTCCCAAAGATCTACGCCCGTGTAGGAGAACGTTACCATTGGTGCCTTAGCGACACCAGCGTGGTCAGTACTATAATCAGCTAGGTGCCAGTCAGCTGATGCAGCTACCTGTCTTTCATTTTCGATTTCCACGTCATTTGCAACAAAATCGGAATTCAATAAGTCAAAGTCCGGTTCAGCAATAATATGCCAAAAATAAATCTACTTTCTCTATATAAAATCCTAAGCCTAAAAGTGCAGCAATTTTATGTCACATTTTCTGTCATGCTTTAAATCAGGCTTATTTTAAAACCTATATATACTCAGCAAAAAAAGAAACGTCCTCTGACTTTCAACTGTTTTTACTTTCAGTAAACTTAATGTGTAAATATTTGTATGAACACTAAAAGAGTCAACACCATAAGACATAAACTAAAAATGTTTCACAATGTGTCCCTGAATGAAGGGAGGCTCAAATTCAAAAGTACCAGTCAGTATCTGGTGTGGCCACCAGCTGCTTGAAGTACTGCAGTGCATCTCCTCCTCATGGACTGGACCAGATTTGTCAGTTCTTGCTGTGAGATGTTACCCCACTCTTCCACCAAGGCACCTGCAAGTTCCTGGACATTTCTGGGGGGAATGGCCCTAGCCATTGATCCAAATCGATCCCGCTCCAGGGTACAGGCCTCGGTGTAACGCTCATTCCTTCGACGATAAACACAAATCCGTCCATCACCCCTGGTGAGACAAAACCGTGACTCATCAGTGAAGAGCACTTTTTGCCACTCCTGTCTGGTCCAGCGAAGGTGGGTTTGTGCCCGTAGGCGGCGTTGTTGCTGGTGATGTCTGGTAAGGACCTGCCTTACAACAGGCCTACAAGCCCTCAGTCCAGCCTCTCTCAGCCTATTGCGGACAGTCTGAGCACCGATGGAGGGATTGTGTGTTCCTGGTGTGACTCAGGCAGTTGTTGTGGCCATCCTGTACCTGTCACGCAGGTGTGATATTCGGATGTACTGATCCTGTGCAGGTGTTGTTACACGTGGTCTTCCACTGCGAGGATGATCAGCTGTCCTTCCTGTCTCCCTGTAGCACTGTCTTAGGCGTCTCACAGTGCGGACATGGCAATTTATTGCCCTAGCCACATCAGCAGTCCTCATGCCTCCCTGCAGCATGCCTAATGCACGTTCACGCAGATGAGCAGGGACCCTGGGCATCTTTCACAGTCGGTAGACAAGTCTCTTTAGTGTCCTGCGTTTTCAGAACTGTGATCTTAAATGCCTACTTTCTGTAAGCTGTTAAGGTCTTAACGACCATTCCACAGGTTAATTAATTGATTATGGTTAATTGAACATGCATGGAAAACATTGTTTAAACCCTTTATAATGAAGATCTGTAAAGTTATTTGGATTTTTAAAACATTATTGTTGAAATACACAGTCCTGAAAAAGGGACTTTTTTTTTTTTGCTGAATATATATGTTGTGGCGAGTGGCTGGGGTTGGGACCCAACTGGGACGCCCAGGAGGACCGGAGGAGGGCTTGCACCTCTTCCAGACTATGAGGGGGTGACCACCCTGGTGGCTTTTGGGACCACGGGAATGGAGCTTGGAAGCTCAACCCTATACTGTAGGGGCCCGTGGTCACCGCCAGGGGGCGCCCCCAATGCCTGAGGAGCCCTGGCCCTCAGCACTTCCGCAACACTGGGGGGAAGAAGACCAGGGAAACCCAGAGTGCTTCCGGGTGTGCAGCCGGTACTTCCGCCACACTTGGGAGTGCCGGCGGAAGATAATCGGGAGGCACCTGGAGCACATCCGTGTGACTATAAAAGGGGCCCTTCAGTCGAGGGCTGGAGTCGGGAGTGCAGAGGAGGCGGCCTGAAGTAGGAAGAGGCGTTATGTGAGGGCCTGGACTTTTGGGGAGTTTTGGGGTTTGTGTGCACTCTGTAAATATTAGTAATTGTAAATAAACGCGTGGTGGTGCTTATTACGATGTCTGCCTGTCTGTGTCCGGGTCGCTTTCCACAATGTTTGGTATCATTCTTTCCAGAATTTATCAAACTTTAATGTGATGTTGTTAGATTTTCAGATTCTTATTCTATTTTTATATTATAAACTAAAAATTATAAAGACCTCACGTCCCACAAGACAAGACTTTGTGCCAAGAGATTTAACCACGCCCAGGGCCAGAAATAAAAGACAAAGAGTAGGACAGCTGCTGTACAGGCTTTTAAATGATTTAAGTGCTGCGTGAGATGCAGACCATGCAGTACGGCGGCAGCAGCAGCAGCAGCTGATCGAGCAAAGAGGAGGTAAAAAAACCTATTTGTTCCCCATTGTATCACCGTTTAAGAAGGGGTTTTGGAGGAGCGACTGCGTCTCCTTGGGGTGCGTTCAGCCCCCCTCTTCATAACACGAGCGGCAGAGACGCAAAGTGGCTGGCAAGAGGAGACAGCGGGGGGAACCCCCTAGTCTATATATAAAAATGCTAAGATCTGTCTTTCTGACACATGATTACTCATGAACTACCGGGGCTAGAACCTTCATCTCAGTCTTAATCGAAAACTTATGACCTGATATATCTCTCTTTTATAATAAAAAAAAATCGACTGCATCTCCTTGGGGTGCGTTCATCACCCCCCTTCACAACGCGAGCAGCAGAGACGCGAAGTGGCTGGCACGTAGCGCAAGCCGAGGGGGTTGGCAAGCAAAGTGAGCAGGGGGCGAACCCCCTATTATATATATACACAGAGTATTTTGTTTTGCCCATTCACTTTGCTATCTTGCCCAATGTTGCTGCCATTCTAGACTTTGTTTTCTCTATGCTACTCACACATACACACAAGGATCTGACGTTAAGTCAACAAGTCTAAGGGTCCTCCGAGCAAAGAAGGTCTACCTGTAACGTAATGGTGAGATTTACAGCAGCGCTTACAGCTTATATTGCCTTAAGTCCCTGAATGTTGACTTTAGTCGATATCCGACCATCAAGCCCATGCGTTGACAAAAGTCAACATCCGCCCTAAAAGAGTTAAAGGTCGTCGTGGTTTCTGCTTCAACTCCATGTCTCGGTAGTTTGTTCCTGATTCCCACAACTCTTTGTGTAAAGAAGTGCTTCCAGGCCTCAATCCTAAATGCACTTGCCCTTAATTTCCATTGATGTTCGTGATTCACCATTAAGCTGAATGAATGTTTCTGGATTGACTTTATCAATGCCTTTGAGGATTTTAAAGACCTGGGTGAGGTCCTCATGAAGTCTCCTCTGCTCGAAACTATCCATTGTGAACGGTACCCGGGCACAGACAGGCAGACATGTTGTTTTTACACCACCACACGTTTATTTACAATGTCTATTTACAATATTCAGTGCCACACAAACCCAAAAAGTCCTGGCCACTCAATGCCTTCTTCTTCGGGCCGCCTCCACACTCTCTTCTGCTTTGTCCTTCTTCCACCCGACTCCAGCCTCGAATGAACGGAGGCGGCCCCTTTTATCCACACCCGGATGTGCTCCAGGTGCTCCCCGGCAATCTCCCACCAACTCACCCCCGTGTGGCAGAAGTGCCGGCTGTGCTCCCGGAAGCACTCCGGGTGTCCTTCTCTTCCCCCCAGCACTTCCTGGTGTGGCGGAAGTGCTGAGGTCCAGGGCTCCCAAGGCATTGGGGCACCCCCTGGCGGTGACCATGGGCCCCTACAGGGTTGGGCTTCCAAGCCCTTAACCCATGGCCCCCAAAATAATCAGGGTGGCGGCCCCCACGTGATCCCAAGTGGGCGCACGCCTTCTTCCGGACCCTCAGGTTGTCCCGGCCGGATCATCGCCTCTGGCATCCCTGACACCATCCATCCATTATCCACTGCTTATCTGAAGTCGGGTCACAGGGGCAGCAGCCTAAGCAGTGAAGCCCAGACCTCCATCTCCCCAGCAACCTCCTCTAGCTCCTCTGGGAGGACCCCAAGGCATTCTCAGGCCAGCTGGGAGATATAATCCCTCCAGCATGTCCTGGGTCTGTCTCGTGGCCTCCTAGTGAGGCATGCCCGGAACACCCTCCCAGGCAGGCATCCATGGGGCATCCTGACCAGATTCCCAAACCACCACAACTGACTCCTCTTAATGCGGAGGAGCATCGACACTTCTCCGAGTCTCTCCTGGATAACTGAACTCCTCACCCTATCTCTAAGGGAAAGTCCAGCTACCCTGTGGAGTATCCGCGATCTTGTTCTTTCTGTCACTACCCAAAGCTCATGGCCATAGGTGAGGGTAGGAACGTAGATTGACTGGTAAATCGACAGCCTCGCCTTTTGGCTCAGCTCTCTCTTCACCACGACAGACCGCTGCAGAGCCCACATTACTGCGGATTCCTCACTGATCCGTCTGTCAACCTCCTGCTCCATTCTTCCCTCACTAAACTAAATAAGTTTAATTCTCCGAGTTTGTCACAGTAGGACATGAGGGACTTGGCTGCTCTCCTCCACACAGCTTCAACTGCTGCTATGTCTTTCTTGTACTGCAGTGATCAGAACTGCACACAGGACTTCAGATGGGGTCTTACTAGTGCATGATATACAGTAATTTGAGCATAACACACCTTGACTTAAACATTTTTATTAGAACATTAGAACACTCTAGACGAGAACAGGCCATTCACCCCAACAAAGCTCACCAGTCCTATCCACTTGTTTCCTCCAAGAAAACATCAAGTCGAGTTTTGAAAGTCCCTAATGTCTTACTGTCTACCACACTACTTGGTCGCTTATTCCAAGTGTCTATCGTTCTTTGTGTAAAGAAAAACTTCCAAATGTTTGTGCGAAATTTACCCTTAACAAGTTTCCAACTATGACCTGGTGTTCTTGATAAACTCATTTTAAAATACAAGTCTCGATCCACTGGACTAATTCCCTTCATCATTTTAAACACTTCAATCATGTCTCCTCTTAATCTTCTTTAGCTTAAACTGTAAAGGCTCAGCTCTTATAATCTTTCCTCATAACTCATCCCCTGTAGCCCTGAATCAGCCTAGTCGCTCTTCTCTGGACCTTCTCTTGTGCTGCTATGTCCTTTTCATAGCCTGGAGACCAAAACTGCACCCAGTACTCCAGATGAGGCCTCACCAGTGCATTATAAAGGTTGAGCATAACCTTCTGTGACTTGTACTCCACACACCAAGGCGCTATATAACCTGACATTCTGTTAGCCTTCTTAATGGCTTCTGAACTGTCTGGAAGTCGATAGCTTAGAGTCCACTATGACTCCTAAATCCTTCTCATAAGGTGGATTCTTGATTTTCCGACCGCCCATTGTGTATTCAAACCTCACATTTTTACTTCCTATGTGTAATTCTTTACATTTACTGACATTAAATTTCATCTGCCACAAATCTGCCCAAGCCTGTATGCTATCCAAGTCCTTCTGTGATGATTTAACGGATTCCAAATGATCTGCTAATCCACCTATCTTGATATCATCTGCAAACTTAACCAGCTTGTTACTTATGTTCCTATCTAAATCATTTATATCTATTAAAAATAGCAGCGGCCCCAGCACTGACACCTGCTGGTCACCACTCTTAACATCGGCCAGTTCTGATGAGGTTCCTCACACCATCACCCTCTGTTTCCTGTGTCTGCGCCAATTCTGCACCCATCTAAAAACATCACCCTGAACTCCCACTTCTTTTAGTTTGATGCCCATCCTCTCATGTGGCACCTTATCAAATGATTTCTGAAAGTCCAGATAAATGATATCATCTGCTCCACTTTGATTGTATGCTTTTGTTGCAACCTCATAGAATTCCATGATTGATATAACCTTACATTTCACTTGCCTTTGTCATAAGAATGAGTCATAGACATCATAAAGGTTTAGGGCAGCCACCCATGTATTGTTTTCCTGGCTGCAAAAAGTGTATTTGAAATGAGTCCAAAACAGAACTGACTGGCCTGGAGACAAAATGACCGTTTTAAGCAATAGCAGGGGAAGTGACATCGACAGGGCCAGAACCGGAAATGACACCTTTGTGACCGGAAGTGTCTGGGTCCACGATTCTTGAGGCTGATCCTCCAATTAGCTGTGAACCACCCAGTCTCATTGAGATTTCACAGGACAGGTGGTGAATCAGCGGAGGGGAGAAAAGGCTGCAGGGATCTGTGGTATCTGAGGTGACCTTCTCCAGGCTGGTGGTAAGGCAGTCCTCCTGGCATTGCAAACAATCTTTGGTTCCATTTGGGAGACTGGCATCATCCCAACTGACTGATAAGCAGGACTGGTCATCCCTATCTGGAAAGGGTGATCGCTTGGATTGCAGCAACTACAGGGTTTTACAGAGTTTCTTTGCAGCCTTTATCGATTTTCGCAAAGCGTTCGACTCAGTTGATCGAATTGCCTTGTGGGACATCCTGAGGGTTCGTGAGATCCCCTCAGGGTTGCCGGCCTGTACACTGGTACTGTGAGTGCTCTGTAGAGTGGAGACAGACCCTCTGTGTTTTTCCAAGTTGATTCTATGGTTCATCAGCGGTGTGTTCTGCTCCTACTCTGTTCAATGCTTGTATGTTTTGGGTGTTAGGCAGAGCCGTGGGGTCCAGTGGCTTTGGGGCATCTGTTGGTGAAGAAAGATTCACTGATCTTGACTTTGCTGACGATGCTGTGATCTTCATGGAGTCAATGGAGGCTCTGATCGGGGGTCTGTAGAGACTGAGGGAGGAGTCTGAGTGTCTGGGCTTGTGAGTGTCCTGATAAAAACCAACAGCCAGGCCTTTAATGACCTCTTGGGCACGGCCATCAGCAGTGTGTCTGTTTGTGGAGAGAGTGTTGACCTCATCATTGAGAGGTTTACTTACCTTGGCAGTGACATTCATGTCTCTGGTGACTCTTCCTATGAAGTCAGTAAACAGATTGAGAGAGCATGGGGGGTCATGAGATCAACTGGAAAGGGGTGTGTGGCGCTCCAGATATCTCTGCCAAAGGACGATAGAGTCCTGGTGCTTCCTGTCTTGCTATATGGCTGTGAGACACGGACGCTATGCAGTGACCAGAGATGAAGACTGGATTCCTTCATGTGTGTCTCACCGGAGAATCCTTGAGTACCGCTGGTTTGACTTTGTGTTGCTCATGGAGTCCTGAATGAGGCACATGACCTGCATTGTGAGGGAGCGTCAGTTACGGCACTTCGGCCTTGTGGAGTGATTCTCTGAGGGTGATCCAGCTCGTAAGATCCTCATTGTTGGGGACTCGAGTGGCTGGTTTTGACAGATAGATGGTCACATCCGGAGGGTGGGTCTGGTCTGCCAGGGGAGTTGCCAAACCAGCACCTGGACCTGTTTTGTCGTGTGCTGGGTACTGCAACATGCTGTACCAGTGCATGCTCCCCAACCTAACCTGACCTGGTCACCCTATGATATATCATCAGAGTGTCACATTCACCTGATCTCCCTAATGGTCACTCACTGCAATAAAGTTTGGCTTTTGACTTTTGTCATAATAGCTTTGCAAGTCCCTTCTTGTGACAATTGTGACAACCAGACATGCTAAGGCAAAGATGGAATTCATTACAAAGGTTTTTATTTTATTGATTGAGGTTATGTGTGAATATGGCATGTGTGTGTGTGTGTGTGTGAGTGTGTGTGTGAGTGGTCCCTGTGATGTATCAGAGTCCTGTCCAGTCCTGTTTTCAGCCTTTTGCCCAATCCTGCTGGGATAGCCCTTTGGTCTGCACAATCCTGAAGTGGACTGAGAAGGTTCTAGAACTGACCTACTGAACCCAATTCATCGAGGGCTACAGAGCCTGCACGTGCCATGTGTACATTTACTAACTTGTTTTTGACTAAAGAATCAAAAGTCTGAAAAACCCTCCCACTTTGAAAAGGAGCCCCCCAAAGGTGCCCAAATGTTTCTAACAAGGGAATTTCCAGTTCCATCCCAAGTTGCCCATTGCTGACCATGACATCTGCTCACTGGCCACCAGCTCTTCTGAGAAACACAGGAGCGCTTCAGCTGTTTCATAAAACTTTCAAACAAGACTCTTCTTTATTTATAGCCGCCAGCAAACTGAATTGTTAACATTTGAACTTTGGCTCTCAGAGTGGCCAAGCATAACAAGATTATAGTCACATGGTGTCCTGCCAGGGCTGAGTACTGGGCGCTGATCCGAGATGGAAAAAACAACAAAGCTGTTTGAGGAAGCCAGACGTGGACATCATAGCAGTGGCAGAGCTGCGCCTTGCACCGCATACAGCAGGGTGACAGACGTCCATTGGTTATTAAGGACTTTGTCTTACTGTTAGGGGAGACACAAGTATTGTCAAAATAATGTGTGGCAAGTAGCACAGTTTTTGTCTTTATTACATTTTTATTATAACATTCTGAAACCCATTTAATCCAGTTCAGGATTGCAGGGGGCCAGAGACTCTCCCAGCACCACAAGACAAAAGGCCGGAGCCCACCCTACATGGGACGCCAGTCTTTAACACACACACACAAAGCCAGTCTCACATGGGAACAGAAACAGACTCACCATTTAATGTAAGACATTTGTGTTTAGGCTGTGTGAGGAAAACCTCAGGATCAGAACAAAATTCCTAAATGGACGCAGGAAGAACATTCAATTTTTCTAAATATAATTCAGTGCTGTTTATTTATTTATTGCACTCATCACTGGGTGGCGCCTCAAAAATACAATAAATTGTTTTAGAAAGGAGAAACCCCATTCAGCATGGAAATGGGATGTGTCTGATGATGAGCGATGAGCGAACCCGTGGAGGTCAATTAGTGAACTTTGCCAAACTCCTTGGAAAGCATTGAAGTTAAAAGGGGGGACTGAACAAGCTTTGAGAAGCTTATAATGGCGCAGTGGTGGGCTAAATGTCTCTGAGGGCTGGGGAAGCCTTTATCAGCCATGCTGGACCAGATAGTGTGGCAGAAAATGGGACCAGAGCTGGGAGACAGGAAGAGCCAACCACTTCAACACCGTACCACAAACAACAAAAGACGCAAATGGAACGATAACCACACACTAGCAATAAGTTAAAAAAGTGTGTATATATATATATACAGGATAGATAGATAGATAGATAGATAGATAGATAGATAGATAGATAGATAGATAGATAGATAGATAGATAGATGTGAAAGGCACTATATAATATATGATAGATAGATAGATAGATAGATAGATAGATAGATAGATAGATAGATAGATAGATAGATGTGAAAGGCACTATATAATATATGATAGATAGATAGATAGATGTGAAAGGCACTATATAATATATGATAGATAGATAGATAGATAGATAGATAGATAGATAATATGAAAGGCACTATATGCCAGTTAGATAGATAGATAGATAGATAGATATGTGAAAGGCACTATATGATAGATAGATAGATAGATAGATAGATAGATAGATAGATAGATAGATATGTGAAAGGCACTATATGATAGATAGATAGATAGATAGATAGATAGATATGTGAAAGGCACTATATGATAGATAGATAGATTTGTGAAAGGTACTATATGATAGATACACAGGGCACAAGGCAGAAAACAAACCCCGGGCAGGGTGCCAGCCCACCGCAGGGCGCACACACACACACCAAGCACACACATACACTGGACAATTTAGGATCGCCAATGCACCTAACCTGCATGTCTTTGGGATGAAACCGGAGCACCCGGAGGAAACCCATGCAGAAATGTGGAGAACATGCAAACTCCATGCAGGTAGGACCCGGGAAGTGACCCCGGGTCTCCTAACTGTGAGGCAGCAGCGCTACCCACTGCGCCACCGTGCCGACCTTCCACACATACAAAGAAATCAAAATAAATAAGTCCATAAATGAAGTTATGTGTAATACAAATACACTTACACACTTACTGAAATGTATTGAATACTTAGTAGGAAAGCCTTTGTTGGTAACGACAGCTTCAAGACACCTCCTGTATGGAGAAACCAATCGCATGCATTCCTTCATTCCTTCAGGAACGGATTGTGTTTGTGAACCGCAGGCAGGACTGTATAATATTTCACATTTATTTCTATGAGGTGTGTGATTTCATTACAGGAATTAGTGTAGTAATCACTTTGGGGTAGAACCTGTTCATCAGTCTTGTGGTCTGCACTCTAATGGACCCCAAACAGTTTGTGTGCTGCTCCACAAGTCCTTTATGATGCTGGATGTCTTCCACAGACGTCGAGAGGTGCAGATGTCTTCCAAGTTAGGCAAAGGTGTGTTAGTAACTTGTGTTTATGATTCTCCGCAGAGACTTTTTGCCAGCTGCTGAGCTGTTGCCGTACCACACGAGTGCCCCACGAGTCAGGACACTCTCAATGGAACAAAGATAGAAAGACACCAGAAGCTTTACTGACACATCAATCTTCCAGAGATTTCTCAGGGAGTAAAGTCACTGTTGAGCCTTTTTCACCAGCGAGTTTGTGTTTCTTGCCCATGTGAGATCTTCAGAGATTGTGGTACCCAAGGACCTAAAACTAGAGACTCTGTCCACTCTGTCACTGTTTATATTCAGTGGCCAGTGGTCATCCTGCTTCTTCTTGAAATCAATGATCAGTTCTTTAATTTTTTTGGTGGTAAGTATCAAGTTATTTTTTGAGCAGCAGTCTGTCAGTCTTTGTACCTCCTCCTGGTAGGCAGACTCATCTCCAGCCCCATTATTGTGGTATCGTCTGCGAGTTTAATAATGGCATTGGTGTTGTGGGCTGGTATGCAGTCGTATGTATAATGCAGAGAGAGTAAAGGAAAAGGCTCAACACGCAGCCATGCAGAGCTCCTGCGCTGAATGGGGGTAATGGTGGGGGCTCATCCTGACCGGCTGTGGCCGGTTGGTTAAAAATAAATGCCTAATTAAGGATCGGCTAAGGGGGTTTTATCATTAGGACACTGAAACAAAAGATGGGGCTGTCAAAGGTGAATAACAAGTGAAAAGTCAGTCATTTCAAGTAGTAGGAGCCGTTAGACACACTAGTGATGCCAGCCGATCATTGGTGCACCTCGCCGTGGGCCACACAGAGGGGGCAGTAAGTAAGTGGGGTCTGAAGATGGACGGAGAGATGTGAAACGGGGACAGGTCCTATACATTTGATTATACGTGAGTTCACTTAGTATCATATATTTTAAAACCAGGGGTTGTGTGGTTCCCCGTTGTGGCATTGCTTGACAAAGCACCACTTCATTCTGGGAAAGGTTATTTGCATATGAGCTTGGTTCCTTTTGCTTTGAAAAACGTCCTAAAATGTAGAAAAAAGAAAAAAATTATCTTGAATTTAGGGTAGGCTACAGAACAGTAACAAGATTAAAAAATCCTGGCCTTAGCTGGTGTTGCTGTACATATACAGAAATAGCCCTTTTAAAGTCGGGTCCTACTGGCATTTCACAAATCTGTTACCATCTATTCATGGCTATTTACTTTATGGAGTCTGTTCTGGATCTTAATAAATAAAGATTCTGTCTGGGACCTTCATGTGGATGTTTCTTTTAGAAACCAAAAATGGTTCCCCTGTGGCCTCGCTCTGAAGCACCTCTGTGGCACCTTTAATTTGGAGAGTGATGTTAGCGCCTGGGCATTTTTTTCTTTTACCTAAATCACTGCTCCAAAAGGTCTCTATTATTACTGGAGTGTGGCTGCTGAGTACTTTCTACAGCGCTACACAGAGGAGTCTGCCTGCCTCTCAAGGTGGGGATTAAAGCCGCCTAACAGGGGAAGACTTTACAGTATAAACCTCGCTGTGTGCCAATATGTGCCAGCGATCTGCTCAATGCACCCGCCGGGCAAAATTCACATGCGATCAAAAGGTGGAGCATTTAATTTGTTAATCATTGCTTATTTGGTAATGACACAAATCAGTATATAACTATCCATTAAAAACATTACACACACACACACACATATATATATATATATATATCAATGTTAACATGATATAAGTTGCTGGTTCGCGTCAAAATTGCGAATATGTGGATGGCTGCGATCGAAAAAGCAGCTGCAAATAAAAAGCAAAATTCAGTCTCGCAACGACTGACGGCCTTTTCAAAGGTGGGCTCCTTTCCCCCCGCTAAACAGCTTCTGAAGAATGCGGCCGGACATTCGCGTGCCCTCAAACCGGGTAATCCAGGCGGTTTAGCATTTCAAACCAAAAGTCTTAAAGTGTCGAAGATAAAAAAAAAATGCACGTGTGTCCAATGAATAATGCGAGAAGAGTCCAACCTGGCCCTTTTGAAAACTGCAATCAAATGAAAGGGCAGGAGGAGGCGGCAGAGCGGCACGGCTGGCATTTTGTTAAGGATCCTGATGACACGAGTAGAACACGCAGGCTAAATCCTCGCAAAGCGATTGGTGTATACAGCCACGACAGGCAAAGCAGTTCTCTAATGTGATTGGATAGATACAATGACTGACAGACACGTGGCCAATGGGTTGGACTCGTGTGCGTTTCATAGTACCGCCTTAAAAAAAAAAGTGTCCACAAACTTCAAAACAAACGGCTGCTCTCTAACGTAACGTACTTACAGGGCGGTGTTAGACAAACACGCTGCATGAACTGGAAATGAGAATAAAGAGGTTCAGTTCATAATCACAAATAATTGTCAGCCAAGTGTTAATCAGTCCATTCGTAGGTAGGATGATGAAGAAGATGAGCACTTTATTCGTTCCCAAGGGAAATATCTGTTTTTTTACAGACGCTAAATAAATAAATAGATAAATAAATACACACTAGAATAACTAGAAAGAAAGACCTCTGACTAGGCACACTTCTGATGAATAGTTCGTTGGCTGAAAGTCCTCAGTGTTGGCGGTGTTAGAGAGAGAAGGGCCGCAGTATTCATAATGGCACTCAGTTTTGCCTTCATTTTCTTCTCCTCCTGTTTAGATAGATAGATAGATGTGAAAGGCAATATATGATTGATAGATAGATAGAGAGAGTGAGATAGATAGATAGAAAAGGCACTATATGATAGATAGATAGATGTGAAAGGCACTATATAATAAATAGAGAGAGAGAGAGAGAGAGATAGATAGATAGATAGATAGATAGATAGATAGATAGATAGATAAGGCACTATATAATAAATAGAAAGATAGATAGAGAGAGAGAGATAGATAGATAGATAAATAGATAGATAGATAGATAGATAGGTAGGGCACTATATGATAGATAGATAGATAGATAGATAGATAGATAGATAGATAGGGCACTATATGATAGATTGATAGGAAAGGCACTATATAATAGATATAGATAGATAGATGTGAAAGGCACTATATGATAGACAGATAGATAATGTTGTTATAATACATTTTTATTATTTTCGAAATGACAAAAAATATGCCTCAATCTGTTTAATTATAGTCATTAATTTCTATTTATAATAAATCTGGAGATAACATAATAGAAAATAGACAGTCTGTAATGTTAATCTATAAATCTCTCGTTTACTTATTTAATTATAATTTATTTTATTTTAATAATTGTATGCTATAGATTGTGTTACTAATGTAATACTAATGTATTACTAATATATTTTAAAGTTGAATGATATTTAAAAAATCTCCAACGTGCAAACTATGGTGGCCCTGTCAGAGATTTTGTTTTCCTGATGAAAACATTTGCTTTAAAATGTTGAGATTTGCGTGATTTTATATCGATATTTCGTTGTGATTAGTTATATTGGGAGCTAAAAAACACCATCTACTTAATCTCTCTGTCAGCGTCATATATAGGTAGCTATGAAAGACACGATATAACAAAGATTACAGGCAGACAGCTAGACAACCGAAGCTCAAACGGAGCCCGTTGCCAGCCAACCCAAGCTTTTTACAGAAGCCCAACAAATAAATATTCTAATATACACAAAAGAATTATGAAAAAAGAAAGAAAACTAAAAAGAAAACTTCTGAACAGGCTAATTGATGTGACATTGTTACACGATTACTGTTATTGTTATATGAGGTCAACAACAATGCGAAGATCTTCAAAGCCTTCGAGTTGTCAAGACACAAACTGCGTAAGCGGAGTGGCGGTCGGATTTTGACGCGTTTTAAATCATAAGCTCCACTCGCTGACGGCAGAGGGCGCCAACGTGCCGTTCTTAGCCGTGTTGTTTGGCCCCGCGTCGCTTTAGCCGTCTCTTTACCGCACCCTCATAACCCCCCCTCGCCTGTGCCGAATGACTGACACGGACCAAAGTTATCCCGGAATAAGGACAGCACGCATGTGCCGTCAACCCGGATGTAAAATTTACGCCCTTTCTCTTCCATTTTATTGCCTGTGCCATCAAAACATGATCTCTACACATTAGCAGACTTTGAAAGAAAAGCGATCGGCTGCTGAGCGGCACTGCTGACTGACCCGGGTCAGTCCGGGCTGGGCGAACCCGATCGCTAATTCAGGTTGACACTGGAGTGCCAGGAAGCGAATTTCGTCGTCTGGCAGCTCACTGCCCACCAGGACAAACAAAGCGAGCAACACAAACCCGCGAGTGACAGTCGGGGTGCTTCGGCGATGTGTCTCGGGATAACTCGAGAGGTAATTCTGACGCTGCGTCGTCTTGTGTCTCTTGTCTTTTTTTTGTAGGTGTGGCTGCCTTGCTGTCCCCAATGTCCCCAGTCACTGACAAACTTTCTCACCCTCCTTTCGTTTCAGCCTTTATGCGAATGCCAAGGCTAGGTGACCCTGCAAATGGATTTCAGGGGTAAGAAGTACGAACGGGGCAGCAACTGGTCGGACCCGGAGGTGGTGGAGCTGCTGCAGCTCTGGGCGAACGACTCGGTGCAGATGGAACTGGAGAGCTGCCTACGGAACCAGCACGTGTTTAATCGCATCGCTGAGGTGCTGCGAGAAAAGGGCATCCACCGCACCGGGGACCAGTGCCGGGAGAAAATCAAGAAGATGAAGCTCGAGTACCGGCGCATCAAAGACAACCAGAAAATCGTGCGGGGCGGGCGCGCGTGGAAGTTTTACGAGGTGATGGACCGGGTTCTCACCAACCGCCCGTCGCTGTCTTACGGCTCCCTCGGGGGCAGTGTGATCGCCCAGCAGGTCCTGCAGGGCGCCGTGGGCATGGAGGGCTACCACCTGCACGCTCCACACCTCTCTGCCTTTGGCTCACCACCGTCTGGCGCGTTCATTTTTGGACACCCCCCGAAAGCCGGCGAGATGACGGAGATCAAGTGCGAGGAAATTGACTCGGATGAGCCGGGCCTAACCCCTGAGCCGCCGCCCGAGCTCATGTACCACGTCGGCTCCGGAGACGAACCCGAGGGTGTCAGAGAGCTCGAGCTTGAGCAGCAGGACATGTCCGCAGCGGGAATACGAGAGGACGGCGCAGCGGACGTCGGGATCTCACCCACAGGTAGGCGGGGCGAAGGGGAGTCTACGTAGATCGCTCCGACCCAATAGAATTCGCTCCTCCGATTCCGAGGCGTTCATTCAAAGTACAGTACAGTATATGGTGATCGGATACAGAGATAGGCAGCGCAGTTTGAGGATTATAGTCAGATATATAGAAACGGGTTCAAGCGTCCGGAAAGAAGATCGAGTGGCATCAGCATTTCAACATTTAGAGAAAGAGCGGATCGTTTATCAGAAGTTTCAGGTGAAACGCTGTCCGTTTGTTTGGCTCTTGAATGAATAACTGAAAGAAAGTTTCAGAAAGTTGCTGTGTTAACTGCCTTGCCAGCGTTAAGAGTGTGGGAAATTGGCTGATAGGGAAGATTTGACTTTAGAAATAGAGCACACATGATCAAGATTACACATGAATTGCATAGTGCTTTATTTGTCATCGAAGAAGCTCTTTAAATGAATGAATAAATACATAAACAGATAGATGCATAAATTGATAGATCGATATATATCGTAGCGACAGACGGCGCTGACGTCCCAAGAGGCTCTGCGGCGCTACACCTAAACTAAGACTCGAATTATGATTTATTTTATGTTGGTTTTCAAACAGTTGTGTTTAATTTTGCTTTGTAGCATTTGGCAATGGGAGTGTTTTAGTGAAGTTTAAATTTCTGGGGCGATTGAGTTTGCCTACCACCACTAACGGATGCTGCCTGGTGTATGCACCCGGGACCAAAGGGTAGAGGCTTAATTTGAATATTGGTGTTTGTAGTGGTTGTGTGTATTACTCGAATGTACAAATCTACCACCATTAAGGAAAGAGTACAGAAAAAGTGTTTTTCCTAGATAAATCAAGTCTATTTGTCACAACTGAAAGGACGTGGTGGATGTTTGCCAACTGGTTGACCGACAACAAGCATTACCTGATAGGAAACCATCCATATAAGCAGATTGTGATTCAGACTTATATATATATATATATATACACCACAATGTCTAAAAAAGAAGAAAATTCAAAAAAGAAAGCAAAGTTCGGACTTGGCAGACCCATTCCCAGTGAGGCGTTATACAAACGTATTGCTGTTGGTATGTTAGAGCCCCACCTTTGTGTTTCTTAACACACTTCTGCCGAGTAATTCATTGGCTGAAAGTCCTCAGTGTTGTTGTGTCAGAGAGAGGATGTGCAGCGTTGTTCATAATGGCACTCAGTTTTATTTTAATTCACTCCTTTACTACGACAACTAAGTGTTTCACTTTTTACTTAGCTTGTTGATTTGGTGGGCTTATCTTGAAGTGATGTTACCAACTCAGGACAGCACAGAGTAATAGAAGATGTGAAGGACATCACATCCCACGTTAAGTGAACACAATGAGCTAAGGAAGACGTGTCTGCTCTGCCCTTTCTTATACAGTTCCTCTGTGTTCTGAGACCAGTCCTACCTGTCAGTGATACGGACCCCCTATTACTTGCTGGACTGCCCCACCTCTACTTCCACTCCTTGAAGAGTGACTGGACATAGAGGCTCTTTGGAGCACTGAAAGCCAATTACCAGCTCCTTTGTTTTGCTGGCATAATGGTAAGCGAGGTAAGGAGACTGCTAAAATATAGAAACAAGACATTGAACAACAAACAAGTAGACTTAGAGTTATCTTTGGAGAAAAAAATTAAATGACAAAAGTGATCAAGAAATCAATTAGATAGATAGATAGTTTATTAATCCCAAGGGGAAATTCACATACTCCAGCAGCAGCATACTGAATAAAAAACAATATTAAATTAAAGAGTTGTAACAATGCATGTATAACAGACAATATCTTTGTATAATGTTAACGTTTACCCCCCGGGTGGAATTGAAGAGTCGCATAGTGTGGGGTCTCCTCAGTCTGTCAGTGGAGCAGGACGGTGACAGCAGTCTGTCGTTGAAGCTGCTCCTCTGTCTGGAGATGATCCTGTTCAGTGCATACACGTGAATTATAAATGGGCGGCAAATAATATAGCAATAAGATTAATAACTCTTTACATTTATTTACTGCTTTTCACGCTACTCAAAACACTTAAGCAGAGGGTAGCATCTTCAAGCCCCACTAATGTGTAGCACCCACCTGGATGATGTGACGACAGCCATTATTGTGCCAGTGCGCTTTCCACACATTGGCTGATAGGTGATCAAGTGTTGAGAGAGAGAGACAATCAGAGACAGGGGGTGATTAGGGGGCCAGAATGACACAGCCGTGGTGGGCAATGTAGTCAGGACATCGGCATACACCCTGCTATTTATGAAGAATGACCGGGTAACTTTTATGATCACAGAGAGTCAGGGCCTCAGTTTTGATGGCACCGTATGTATAGCACGATGAGCCCGTCACTGCGCTGGGGCATTGCGATCCACATTCAGACCAGCGGGTAATCGCCCCCTGCTGGTCTCACCCACAGCTCTTCCAGCACGGCCCAAGCTTTTCCTAAATGGTCTCTCCCTATCCAAGTACTGGCCAGGCCTGAACATACTTAGCTTCAGGTGGATGACCTGTTCTGACATGCAGGTGGTATGGGCACATCTCCACTAGACCACTAGATGTCGTGCAGAATTCTGTAATTTATCTTACTATTAGAATGTTAATAACAACCCTCAGCTTGGCCTTCTTTAGCAATTTCTTGTGTTCTAAAGTGCTGAAGTGGTGAGAGAAAGAGCCAATCAGAGACAGGGGATGATTAGGAGGGCAGAATGACCAGGCCGTGGTGGGCAATTTAAAAAATACAATTTTTATTTGTTCCCAGGAGGCGAAATGTGGCTTTTTTTTCAGAAGCTCTTTAAATATGTAATAGTTAGAGAAGTAAATAAATAAATAAATAGATAGATGGGTAGATGGATAATTTATTTAACCCCAAGGGGAAATTCACATACTCTAGCAGCAACATACTGATTAAGAACAATATTAAATTAAAGAGCAATACAAGCGCAGTGCAAGTTAAAAAATACACACACACACACACACACTTTAGTATGAACACACATCAAAATGACTATAAAGCAAGAAAATTAAAAAAAAAAAAAAAGAAAACCTGTGACTTGGCAGTGCCAGTCCCTGGGAGGCACTAATGCAGGTGTATTACTGTTGGCACATAAGGAGCCCCCTAGTTGTGTTTCTTCACACACTTGTGCTAAGTAATTGGTTGGCTCCAAGTCCTCAGTGTTAGTGTGTCACAGAGAGGATGTGCAGCATTGTGGCAGGGGTGTCAAAACCTAAAGGGTCCTGATTTGATAATGTGAAAATAGCTGAGGGCAGACTATTTAAATATTATATATATACTAGCTGTCGTCCGCGGCTTCATCCACATAGAAGTGATGAAACAGGACAAACTCTAAAAATCAATAAAAAAAAGTAAAATAAAATGTAATCACGGCCAAGCGGAAGGTCGGTACACTCCAATATCAGACGTTGGCACTGTATCTGATCGTGTTCAGCTCTGACGGGAGAGTGTTCCTCGTGTGGGGAGAAAAGCACATGACCGTGACATCTCTGGCAATCAGCAGCTACCCTCTAAAACACAGGTAGCTGTGATCTCTCTCTGAAAAACGTCAAACGTTACTCCTTAGCATTCTCTAGATGATAGTGTCTGCTAAACAAACAGGTATTGCTAGCTAAGCGGAGATAAGGGACACTCCCAACACGTGGCGAGAGGTAGAGCAACTTGAATGGAGGCTGGGACGTGAGTGAGGAGGACTCTTTCCTCCTCCCCTCGGCTTGCTGCGTCTGTCTCCGATTTGCGCAGATAAATCGGTACCACAAGCAATCTATGATACTTAGCTTGATGAGAGGAGGCGCAAAATCAACCGGAATGTTCAAGCAAATTATAGAAAAAAAACCTGATCTAAATCCGTTAAGTAGTTCTCTCGTGAAAAGCGGATAGACATACAGACAGACAGATGTTGGATTTTATATATTACTAGCAAAATACCCGCGCTTCCCAGCGGAGAAGAATTGTGTTAAAGAAGTTATGAAAAAGAAAAGGAAACATTTTAAAAATAACGTAACATTTGCTTTCTATTCTTTTGCATAAGCACAGCGCCAGCGGCAGCGTGTCTATAAACTTAATTTAAACTTACGATTTACACCGTGTGCTTTGTTTCCGCAGTAGCTGCACTTATGAATATGCTTGTATGCGTGACTCGCTTCATATTCTTTTGCTGCCTTCTCAATAGTGTAATGCATTTTTTGTTCAGCGCTCTTTGGAGCTCTTGCTTTTTGTCTGCGTACTGCGTTCACAGTCAGTTCACGTGAGCCGCTCGGCGTACATGCATTGAAGGTTCTTAGCTGTGCTTGTGCTATCTCGTGCGATGTCCACGGCTTTATTTAATGTTAGCTAAGACCCGGCACTTAAAAGTTTCTCTCGCACTTTCGCTGAGTTTGTGCCTAACACTATTCTATCCCTGACCATCTCATCTTCGTTTGCGTAAGCGCAGTCCTTCACCCGCGAATATTTACCTTATATGGGCAGGCACTCAATTACGTGGGAGGCGTGATGATGCGTGACGCAACTCCGCCTCACACCACGACGAGCTGCAGGCTATGGCCGTATAGATGGTCAAAAGTAGGTTCCAGTTATGACCGTTACGCTTAGAATTTCGAAATGAAACCTGCCCAACTTTTGTAAGTAAGCTGTAAGGAATGAGCCTGCCAAAGTTCAGCCTTCTACCTACACGGGAAGTTGGAGAATTAGTGATGAGTCAGTGAGTGAGTCAGTCAGTGAGGGCTTTGCCTTTTATTAGTATAGATAGTAAAAAAATCTTAGGAAGAGAGACAAGACGTGACTTTCTCAGAGAGACACTTTCACGTCCTGCAAGACGAGACTTTGTGCCAAGAGATTTAACCACACTTGAGGCCGGAAATAAAAGACAAAGAGTAGATGACAAAGTAGAAAGTCGTAAAGAATTCAAAAACGTTGGCGTGGTACACATGCAGAGCAGTTTAGAGATAATGGAAGTACGAAAAATCGAAAAGTCTCCAAAAAATGATAGTAAAGATTTCATTAGCGCAAACAAACGGAAATTATTACTCAGTGAAATAACGGAACAGTGAAAAGAGAGCGAAAATATTTTTTCAGATTTAAACTTTAAGTCAGAGACTTGTAGATCGTCTATTTCGTGTTGCCATCAGGGAAAAGTAGTGTTTCTTCCCAATGAAGAGGCGTATCCACGAGAATGAAAAGATTTGTTGTTTGGTGAAAGTGAAATCCCGTAAGAGAAAATTTAAAGCCCCATGAGACAAGACTTTATGCAAAGAGATTTGGAAAAGTCCTGACCACATCTAAAACATTTACAACCTCGTATACGGTTCAATCATTTCTCATTTGTGTGAAGGCTATTGTCAGGCATAGTTCATGGAGAGAGAAAGAAACCATATTCACACATGGTGCTTTATCACGATGTAATTCCAAACACGGGATCAAAATTCAAAGCGATATTGATGAAAAGGTAAAAGCAAAAAGAGATCGAATATATGGACATAGGTGATATGACTAAAGTATGCAGATATTGTTCAGATTTAAACTTTAAGTCGGTGACTTGTAGATCATCTAATTTTTGTTGCCATCAGGGAAAAGTAGTGTTTCTTCCCAATGAAGAGGCTTATCCATGAGAATGAAAAGATTTGTTGTTTGGTGAAAGTGAAATCCACATACGCGAGTGGCAGAGACGCGAAGTTGCTGGTGCAGAGCGCAGGCGGGGTGGAGTGTGTAGATATATATATATATATATGTTTATGTATATATACTGCTCAAAAGAATTAAAGGAACACTTTTTAATCAGAGTATAGCATAAAGTCAATGAAACTTATGGGATATTAATCTGGTCAGTTAAGTAGCAGAGGGGTTGTTAATCAGTTTCAGCTGCTGTGGTGTTAATGAAATTAACAACAGATGCACTAGAGGGGCAACAATGAGATGACCCCCAAAACAGGAATGGTTTAACAGGTGGAGGCCACTGACATTTTTCCCTCCTCATCTTTTCTGACTGTTTCTTCACTAGTTTTGCATTTGGCTACAGTCAGTGTCACTACTGGTAGCATGAGGCGATACCTGGACCCTACAGAGGTTGCACAGGTAGTCCAACTTCTCCAGGATGGCACATCAATACGTGTCATTGCCAGAAGGTTTGGTGTGTCTCCCTGCACAGTCTCAAGGGCATGGAGGAGATTCTAGGAGACAAGCAGTTACTCTAGGAGAGCTGGAGAGGGCCATAGAAGGTCCATAACCCATCAGCAGGACCAGTATCTGCTCCTTTGGGCAAGGAGGAACAGGATGAGCACTGCCAGAGCCCTACAAAATGACAACAACAACAACAACATTTATTTCTATAGCACATTTTCATACAAACAGTAGCTCAAAGTGCTTTACATATTAAAGAATAGAAAAATGAAAGACACAATTATAAAACAAAATAAATCAACATTAACATCGAATAAGAGTAAGGTTCAATGGCCAGGGGGGACAGAATAAACAAAAAAACTCCAGACGGCTGGAGAAAAAATAATAAAATCTGTAGGGATGACCTCCAGCAGGCCACTGGTGTGAATGTCTCTGACCAAACAACCAGAAAGACTTCATGAGGGTGACCCAAGGGCCCCATGTCCTCTAATGGGCCCTGAGCTCACTGCCCAGCAGCATGCAGCTCGATTGGCATTCGCCATAGAATACCAGAATTGGCAGATGCACCACTGGTGCCCTGTGCTTTTTACAGATGAGAGCAGGTTTACCCTGAGCACGTGACAGAAGTGAAAGGGTCTAGAGAAGCCATGGAGAACATTATGCTACCTGTAACATCATTCAGCATGAGCAGTTTGGTGGTGGGTTAATGATTGTCTGGGGAGGCATATCCATGGAGGGTCACACAGACCAGGCTTGACAAAGGCACCTTGGCTGCCATTAGGTATCAGGATGAAATCCTTGGACCCATTGTCAGACCCTATGCTGGTACAGTGGCTCCTGGTGCACGACAATTCCTGGCCTCATGTGGTGAGAGTATGCAGGCAGTTCCTGGAGGATGAAGGAATTGATACCATTGACTGGCCACCACACTTTCCTGACCTAAATCCAATAGAACACCTCTGGGACATTATGTTTTGGTCCATCCAATGCCACCAGGTTGCACCTCAGACTGTCCAGGAGCTCAGTGATGCCCTGGTCCAGATCTGGGAGGAGATCCCCCACAACACCATCTGTCATCTCATTAGAAGCATGCCGATGTTGTCAGGCATGTATACAAGAACACAGGGGCCATACAAAGTGCTGCGTACAATTTGGAGTTGCTGCAATTCAATTTGGGCAAAATGGACTAGCCTGCCACATCATTTTTTCACTCTGATTTTTGGGGCGTCTTTGAATTCAGGGCTCTGTAGGTTGATCATTTTCATTTCCATCAAACGATGTGGCATCCTTTCGTTCCTAACACATCACCCAGTCTATATCAGTATAGATATCCAGGAGGATTTCTTTTTCCCATTGAGATCTGATGTGTTTTCAAAGTGTTCCTTTAATTTTTTTGAGCAGTTTATATATACTGTATATACAGTGGAACCTCTAGATACGAGTTTAATTCGTTCCAGCACTGAGCTTGTATAGCGAATTTCTTGTATCTAGAACAAAACTTCCCCATTGAAAATAATGGAAATCCAGTTAATCCGTTCCGCACCCCAAAAATATCAACATAAAAATCAATTTTCCTAACAAATAACACTGATAAATAAGTGTGGATACACTTTGTCTGCTGAGCGTCATGTGATCATAACTGAGCTGATGGTTCTTTTCTCTCGTGCGCCCCTCTCTCTCTCCTTATCTCTCTTGCTCACGCGCGCCCCTCTCTCCTCTTGAGGGTAGAGAAAAGCCAAGCAAAATGACACCTTTTATTGGCTAACTAAAAAGATTACAATATGCAAGCTTTCGAGGCAACTCGGGCCCCTTCTTCAGGCAAGATGTAATCAAAGCTTTCATATTGTAATCTTTTAGTTGGCCAATAAAAGGTGTCATTTTGCTTGGCTTTTCTCTACATTCATAATGGCTAACACGGTACAACACTCTAGTACTACTCTTGATGGCAATCGTCTCCTATTCTCCGTCTGCATGTCCGCAATATTTTTGGATACGCTTATACGGCGAACTGCTACAGCGAAACAATGAAATCACAAGCGCACAAACGCGTAGATCCTCACGCTGCGGGAGAACAAGGAACACTGAGTGAGGTGACGGGCTGGCAGCGTCAGCTTGGGTGATTCCCTGAGTCGAGGCGGATTGAGAAACGCGTCACGCATAACCACAGCCTGGCTCGTGGCTCGTTATGCGAGCCAATGCTCGTATTTAGATCCGAATTTTTCGCTCATACTTTCCTCTTATCTTGAATTTCTCGTATACAGAGATGATCGTATCTAGAGGTTCCACTGTATATATATATATATATATATATATATTTAGATATTGTCACAGATTTGCACAGAAACACAGGAGATTGTAGAGACAGGAACTTTATTCAAACACTTCAAATGAACACGTGTCTCTTTCAAAAGTAAAACGAAATCCATGTGAAGACAGAGGTGACAGTTCCATCTCTCAGTTAAAAGAATGCAAAAACATCTTCCTCATCATAGTGGTGCGCGTCAGAAGCGGAACCACCATTGGGGACAGGGACAGGTGCTGTTCAGACTTTTAAGTATGTGAAGCGCTGTACGAGACGCTAGTAATGGAGGTAAAAAAAAAAAAGGAGGTAAACTGTTTTTATTCCCATTGTATCAGTGTTTAAGAGGGCAGCCCCCCGTTCACAATATATAGATATATACAGGTAAAATTCCATTACAACGAACTTCCAGGGACCTAAAAAATATTTTATTGTAATGAGAATCTGTATTTGTTGCTATAGTGCTTTCTTTAACTTGCGTCCAGACATTTGCAATCATTTCAAGAGCTTCTTTCGCGTTAATTTTAATCTTCTCCTGCCTACAAGTTATGCTGACAAGAATTTTTCTCAGCATTTCCTTGCCATAATACACTTTCAGGGTGCAAATGATGCCCAATATCCAATGGCTGAAGCACTGTTGTGCAATTGGGTGGGAGGAATTCAATGCGAACATTATCTAAATATGGAGGCATATTGTGGGCAGCACAGTTATCAATCAGAAGCCGAATCATCCTTTTCTTCTTCTTCATATTGTGAGGTTTCTGGACTCTTTTGGGATCGCCCCCACCCAACGGGAACGTCACGCTGAAGTGCTACTCGAAGCACGATTGCTGCGTCTGTGGAAGATTGTTTGTCTGTGGCCACAGTGGTGCAGTGAGGCGCCACAAGAGCGAATCCTAAAAGATCAGATTAACGTTAATGGAGGTCCCTGTCTTCCACCCCAAAACACGAGAAGCTGAGTCGCAGTACTTTAGCAACACCAGCTTTATTCAGCTGGCATTTCTAAAAATTCAGACGTGAGCTTCAGTAGGCTTTGTACCTTAGGAACCAAGTTACTTAAACCATTCTCTAACATTTAATTAATATTTACAGCT